>NC_084795.1:134136075-134736700 GCF_963169125.1 Humulus lupulus
TACTTATGCCCAAGTGGTGGACAAGGCCCTTACAGCAGAGTGGGCCGAGGATCAGATATGGAGAGAGAGCATTGTGAGGCGCGATGCGAGGAGGACGGTGCCTCCTTTTATTGGATCCAGTTGGGGTAGTGGCTCCAATGAACAGAAGAGAAAGGCCCAAGATTCTTTTGTTCCTCCTAGCTTGGATAGAAGGGCACAGGGTGACAACTGGAGGAGTTTTCCAGTGTGTCCCCGGTACAGACGATGACATCAGGGTGAGTGCAGGATCAGGGCCATTCATCTGAAGAAAGACTACCCATAAGCCAGGAAATAGGAGCCGAAGCTAGAGTGTACACCTTGACTCAGACTGAGGCGGAGGCTAGCTCCTCGGTTGTGATAGGTTAGATTTCTAGTGTTGGTTCTTCCTATACAGAATTGATTGATTCGGGAGCTACTCATTCATTTGTGTCTGCTAGAGTGATAGATCACCTATGTAGACCCAATGTTTTGTATGCTAGGGGTTTTCAGACTTTGTTGCTGACTGGGGAACTGGTAGTCTCTAGGAGATGGAATAGAGCTTTGCCAGTAGAGATAGACGGTAGGGAGTTGTCTGTTGATCTGATTGAGCTAGAGATGGATGACTTCGATACGATCCTAGGGATGGATTGGTTATCGAAGTATGGGGAAACGATTGGTGACTTTTGAACCAGAAGGGGAGGTACCCTTTGTATTTGTGGGGACAATCAGTGGATCGCATGTACCTATGGTTTCAGCACTGAAGGCTAAAGACCTGATGCAGGAAGGTTGCATAAGATTCCTAGCAATTATTGTGGATACCTCTAGGGTTGTGTCGGTTGGACCGAGTGAGACCAAAATGGTATGTGGGTTTCCAGATTTATTTCCAGTAGATCTATTAGGGTTGCCGCTGCAGCGGGAGATTGAGTTTGTTATAAAGTTGGCGCTAGGGGCGGAGCCAGTATCTAGGACACCTTACAGAATGGCTCCGACAGAGTTGAAGGAGTTGAAGATTCAATTGCAGGAGTTACTGGATTTGGGATTCATCAGACCGAGTTTCTCTCCATGGGGTGCTCCGGTGTTGTTTGTCAAGAAGAAGGATGGATATCTTAGGATGTGTATTGACTACAGGGAGCTGAACAAGTTGACCATTCAGAACAAGTATCCACTGCCTAGGATCGATGATCTATTTGACCAACTACAGGGGAAGACACTGTTTTCTAAGATTGATCTTTGGTCAGGTTACCATCAATTAAGGATCAAAGAAGTGGACAAACCAAACAACGGTTTTCACATGAGGTATGGACACTATGGATTCCTGGTTATGTCCTTTGGATTAACCAATGCTCTAGCAACTTTTATGGATATGATGAATAGGGTTTTCAAGGACTATCTAGACAAGTTTGTGATTGTGTTTATCGATGAGGGTTTGGTGTACTCTTAGTCAGAAATAGAGCATGAGCAGTATCTACGTTTGGTATTGCAGCGGTTGAGAGAGCATAGGTTATATGCTAAGTTCAACAAGTTCGAGTTTTGGCTACCACAAGTCATGTTTTTGGGCCATATTTTCAGTAAGGAGGGGATTTTGGTTGACCCGAGTAAGGTTGAGCCAGTGAGAGATTGGCCTAGACCGAGTAGTGTCCCTAAAGTTTGGAGTTTTCTGGTATTTAGCATGATATTATCGGCGGTTTTTTGAGGGGTTCTCCAGGATAGCTACGCCATTGACTGAGTTGACGAGGAAGAAGACTAAGTATGTGTGGACAGACAGGTGTGAGAACAGTTTCAAGGAACTGAAGCGGCGACTGATCACCGCGCCAGTGTTGAGTCTGTCGATGAACAATGAGAAGTTTGTGGTTTATTGTGATGCTTCCAGACAGGGTTTAGGGTGTGTGCTGATGCAAGCTGGACTATGCATCGAGACAGTTAAAGGAGTATGAGCAGAGACATCCCACGCATGATTTGGAGTTGGCAGTGGTGGTATTTTCACTTAAGGTTTCGATACATTACCTGTATGGTGAGAAGTGCGAGATGTACACTGACCATAAGAGTTTGAAGTACTTCTTTACTCAGAAGGATCTTAATATGCGCCAGAGACGGTGGCTGGAGTTTCTAAAGGATTATGATTGTGATATCCTATACCATCCTGGGAATGCTAATGTAGTGGCTAATGCATTGAGTCAGAAGGGCCCAGGACAATTGTTCAGTTCGAAACAGATATCTGATAAATTAGTTGACGAAATGAATAGAGTGGGTATAGAGTTGGTCGTTGGTCGATTAGCCAACATTACTCTTCAGTCTACACTCCTTGAGAGGATCAAGGAAGCATAGGGGAAGGATTCCCAGTTGAGAGGGCACAGAGAGAATGTCTTAGTCGAAGCGGCTAAGGACTTTTCTATCTCGGAGACGGGGTTACTGAAGTACAAGGGTCGAATTTGTGTTCCGATGGATTCTGATATCCGGCGAGAGATCATGGATGAATCTCATACCACTCCGTATTCTTTACATCCAGGTACGATGAAGATGTACCAAGATTTGAGAGCCTTGTATTGGTGGTTGGGGATGAAGAGGGACGTGGTGGAATATGTGGCCAAGTGTTTAACTTGTAAGCAGGTAAAGGCTGAACATCAGAGGCCAGCGGTGTTATTGTAGCCTCTAGGGATTCCAGAGTGGAAGTTGGAAGATATAACCATGGACTTCGTGGTTGGTTTGCCGAGGGCCGTGGGAAACCATGACTCGGTGTGGGTGATTGTGGATAGGTATACCAAATCTGCCCACTTTTTACCTGTTAGAGCGACTTATACTATGGAGCAGTATGGCAAGTTATATGTGAAGGAAATTGTTTGACTTCATGGGGCTCCGAGGTCGATAGTATCAGATAGGGACCCCACCTTCACCTCCATGTTTTGGGAGAGTCTACAGAAGGCTATGGGCACACAGTTGCGGTTTAGTACCGCTTATCATCCTCAGACAGATGGATAGTCTGAGAGGGCGATTCAGATATTGGAAGATATGCTATGAGTCTGTGTGCTGGATTTTGGGGGATCTTGAAGTAAGTATCTCCCTTTGATTGAGTTTTCATACAACAATAGTTATCGGGCGACTATCGGAGTGGCTCCATATGAGATGCTGTATGGGAGGAAGTGCAGATCACCTATTCATTGGGATGAGATGGGTCAGAGGAAATACTTGGGTCTTGATATGGTTCAGAGGATCAATGAGGCGATTGAAAATATTAGAGGTCGAATGTTCGCCTCCCAGAGTCGCCAGAAGAGTTACTCAGACTTGAAGCGCAGAAGTGTAGAATTTCAAGTCGGTGACCATGTGTTCCTTCGGGTTTCACCTTTGAGAGGAGTGAAATGATTTGGTGTTCGGGGCAAGCTGAGCCCTAGGTTTGTTGGCCCCTTTGAGGTTCTGGAATGGGTTGGAGATGTAGCTTACAAATTGGCGATGCCTCCAACTTTATCAAGGGTTCATGATGTTTTTCATGTGTCCATGCTCCGAAAGTATGTATCAGATTCGACGCATGTACTGAGTTATGAGAATTTGGAGTTGGATTGGGATCTGTTATATGAGGAGAAGCCAGTTCAGATTCTCGATCGGAAGGATAAAGTTTTGCGGAGCAAAATCATCACCTTGGTGAAAGTGCTATGGAGGGACAACAAGATTGAGGAGGCAACGTGGGAACTTGAATCAGATATTCGGGAGTGGTACCCCGAGTTGTTCAAGTAATTTCCAGGACGAAATTTCTGTAAGGAGGGGATAGTTGTAGAGTCCCCAAATTTGCTAATATGGCTTAGGCCTTGATTAGCGTGCCTGGAGGGCAAGAAGTGGTTTATTATGTTAATGTGTGAATTTGATGAGTATGTGATCAGAAATGCATGTTTAGGTTAATTAAATATCCATGTGGGTCTTGTTTAGTTATTAGGGGCATCTTTGTAACTTTAGCCTGTTGGGGGCATAAATGTAAATAATTGTGAATATTGTGATATATTGGTGATATATCTGTGTTGCACGATCCGGGACAATCTTAGGGAGATGTTTAGCAAGAAAGTCACAACGAGGATGAATACCCAACTCGGGGCGTGTCGAGGGGTATTTCCGAAATTAGACGTTTTATGGGGTTATCGGGATATGGAAATAAATATTTGGAGATATATTTGAAGTTAGAGTGTTGAGGGGGGAATATCGGGGAAATTTACCATTTTGCCCTCGGGGACGTTTTTGGTTCCCCGAGCCTTTGAAGTAACCTTACAGACTTAAGTTATGTAAAACAAAACCAAGGAAGCCTTCAGAAACTAAGGAACCAACCCAAACCTTTCTCTCTCTTTCTCTCTCTCTCTCTTTTCCTCTAAGCCATACCAAGGAGAAGTGCTGAAGATTAAGCAAGGATTTTGGCTCTAGAATTGGGGATTAGCTCAGCTTCAATTTGGGGATTGAAGCAGAGGGCTAAGGTAAGCTTTAAATTGTGATTTTAGCTATTTAATTCTGTGGTTAGTAGCTGGGTTTCTAGTTTTCTTGAAGCTTTGAGGTGGGAGATTGGAATTGGGATATGATGAGGTTTAAAGCTAGCTTCTTGTTAGGTTCTGCTGCTGAAACTGTAATAGAGCTTCTGTGGTAACTGAATTGGATTGTTAGGTTAATTTTGGGGTAAATTGGCTTGGATTTGGTGGAGAAAATGGAGGATTTTTCTGGGTTCTAAGGGTCGGGCCATGACATTGTTCTTGCTGAGCCGCGACCCTCTAGAACATTTTGGTGGCCAGGATGAAGGATGGGCCGCGGCACACCCTAGCTTGGGCCGCGGTGCGCATGCCCTGTTTTGGGGTTGAGGGTTTCTGGTTAAGGCGAGCTACGAAAATTAGTGTGCTTTTGGACTCCAAGGAGGTTTTATGCTTGGGAATCCAAAAGTTAAGGCTCAGGATTTATTTTATCACCCGGATTGATAAAATCCATGGTCCCAGAGACTAGAATTATGACCCAAAGTAATTTAATGGGTTAGAACTTGATGGGTGGATGTTGTTGATCACGTTGTGACTAGGTTTTCAACGAGGCTCAGACTAGGGGACTATGCTCGGGACATCGGTTCTTGGAAAGCTCGGGACACAAGTAAGAAAACTGTTGTACCCGTAGAGCAGGGTGGAGCCCTGTAGTTTGTGTTGCAAGGCACAACCCTATATGATTGTGTCGCAGGGCGTAGCATCCCATTGATTGTGTTTATACATGTTTAAGTATTTGATTAATTATTCTATATGTGCCTATATATGAATGAACGACAAGTGTCGGGAACGACGAAGGCCGAGAATGGCAAGGCCAAGTACGACATGGGGCTGGGAGCAGAGTTAAGCACGCGGAGTGCATGTTGCTAGGGTGAGACCCTATAGGATACCTAGGATATTCTCATGGTGTAGACCGTGAACCCAGAGCCTGGTAAAGCACCTGGGACGGCATGGTCGTTTGTGTTTAGCCTATTGGCGGTTTTGTTATGTGTTAGTTGATGGATATGCATATGTTATTTTCTTGTGTGGAGTTTTCTTGTTGGGCTTTGACTCACGGGTGATCTATGGTGCAGGTAAGAGCAAGGGGAAAGTTGACCAACCATGAGTACAGAAAGTGTGAAGAGATGCGTACATGTTTGGCCTGCCTAGCTGCCACGGCCAGGGGTATTTTTGGAGATGTTTGCACTAAACTTGATTTTGTCGTTTAGTCAACTCTAATTATATTTTTGAGTTGTAAATATTTCTAAACATTACTTCGGGATCCCAAATGTATATTGCTTTATAATTTTCAATGGATAATTATATTTTCAATTTGTATGACTTTTATTACGGTTTAGCTACACTTTTAACCTAAAACCTCAATTAGTGAGTTAATTGCACATTTAAACTCACTTAGTAATGGCCCTAAGGAGGTAGGGCGTTACACATAACTTTGGGCATAATTTATTTGATGCCCTAAAATTATCCATTTCATTTAAAAGACATTTCTTATTGTTAAATAAAAAATTTCAGCAACTAATAATTCATTTAAAATCACAAAATTAGATTAAAAATCACTTTTTCTTCATATAAATCAGCATGTGTTAATTTGATAAAGACACTATTTAAATGTGAAATAAAATACCATTTTATTTATATAAAAATCAAAATATCATTAGAGACATCACATGTGCATTTTAAAATATTTTTTTCAACAATTTACTCTCCAATTATATACAAAAATCATAAAGCATAATTAACATGAAATTCATCTTTGCTTCATGTTTCTCAAATCTCAAACCGTAACCTTCATGCTCAATCAGTAACAAATCCAAACACAAACCTTAGCATACACCTATAAACATACTTTCATCCTTACAATTAGATCACTAAAATTAAAATATTAATGACAATATAAACATAAGACTCCCATAAGGATTTTAGAAAACCATAGATGATGCAGCATTAATACCAATATGACCATGTTTATATAATCAAAATTGAATCAAGAACAAGATCAACCATACTCTCCATCCCTTTTAAACACTCTAGGCTGAAACCCAATACCCATGATAAAACAACTCAAATCTCTTTGCATGCTTACAAGAATATAAAGACAACATCATCACATATATTAGTAGACAAGGATTCAACACTCAATAATAAAAAAATTTCTAATCATTTATCTTGCATCAAATCTTATTTTATACAAAAGAATTTTTATTTTTTTCATAATTTAACAATTATAAGATTCTCCCATGATCAAAAATAAAATGATGCCATAAACCAAAACTACATAATAAAACACTTAACCAACATTCATAGGCAATATTCTCAACACAACAAGAACCCAATGACAAGAACAACAACCATAAGACAAAAGGTTCTCATTACCTCTCTTGCTAGAACTCATGGACCCAAATTAGTGGCCATCACCTTTGATCAAACCCCCCTAGGGATTTCGAAAATCATAACAAAGAGAAGAAGAAAGTTCTTAGCATCAAGAAGATAGAAAGATTACTTAGAGGATTCAAACCACAAACCCAACAACACATACCAAAGACTTTTGAAATCCTCCTCTTCTCTTTCATTCCCTTCTTTCTTTCTTTCTTTCTTTCTTCCTTTCTTTCTCTCTCTATCTCACGCTCACACTCACTCTCTCTCTTCCTCTCTCTATGGCCCACGGCTCCCATGCTTGAATGACCTCTTCTTTTCTTTCTTTCCATTTTATCTAACCTAAGGAAATAACTAGTCCAATTAAAAAAAAGGGTAAGTTTCCTATTTGTCTTTATTTTCATTCATTTTATTATTATTTGATTTTTCTTAATTAGAGGAAAATAAAGAGTGCATAAAAGATGACAACTCTTTTCCTATTTTAGCTAATAGTAATCCAATCAACTCACTCAATTTCTAAACCAAAAAGGAAAATAAATCCCCCACTTCCAGTATAGTCCACACACCACACCTCTCTTTCCTCTTTATTTTATTTTATTTTTTTAATTCTTTTAATTAAATCAAATAAAAGGAAATAATGTGTAGGAAATTCTATTGCATGCTCACCATGCACATGCACACACCCAATTGCTAAGGTGTATCACTACCTACTATGCACCTTGGTGCATTCAATCAAAACTCATTTTCTTACATAATTAAATTAATAAATAAATAAAACAACTAATGATTAAATATACTCAATTCCTACCAAACAATTCAAACAATTAAAATATTTTTATCTCTTAACAATTAAAAATAAAACAAAGTATGAAATTAATAAACCATAAAAAAAATTTGGTGCACTAGATCTTTGAAGTCTTTAAATTTGCCAAAAGTTTCTGATTACTTCCTAAGCATTAGGTTAGTATGACCATATCTTGAGTAATGGTCAATTATTTAATATAACATTCCAAAACCCCTGATAAAATAAATTACTTTGAAATGAGTGTCGGGAGTGCACGTGGAGAGATTATGTGGATTATATTATTTTTTGTAATTGAGTATGCATTATTATGTGTATAAAGACCCGCATTTTTTAAAAAGGGGCATTTTCGTAATTTTTACCACTTGAGGGTGTATTTGTAATTATATCTGTTTATGCATTGAGACCACATTATTATGTGGATATATTTAAGATATTAGACAAGAGTCGATCCTTTCGACCATGTTGGTGGAAAATTCACAATGGGGACCAATGCCTGGCTTGGGTTGAACGAATGGGTATTGTGGAAATTTTAAATACTACCTGTATTTCTGGTGGTGAAATAAATGGGAGAACTATTTGTGTTTGAGTGCTTGGTGGATTAATTAGGAAATTTGAGGTGTAGTTTGATATTTAAGCCAAAAGACAAGAATGGCCTTGACCAATTTTGAACAATTTTTAGATAACCTTGACCACGACCTCTGGTAGCCATGTTTTGAACTCCTCATCTTCATCTAGTGTCTTTTTGTATAAACTTAGGCTTAGGACTTGGAAACTAAGATCAAGGGTTGGATTTTTGGAGGTTTTGGGGGTATTGGTAAGGATTGTAACTGGGATTTGCAGCTACTTAAGGTCTTCAACAAGCTTAGGGTTTCTAAATTTGAAGAGAGGTATGGAATATCTACTGTCTTCTCAGTTTCCTCTACTATTCTTGATAAAACTAATGGGGAGTTCGAGTTTAAATTTAGAAATCGAGGATGTTAGGCGTTTTGGATGGTCAAGTAGGGTTTAGAAACATGTTTTTGTATTTGATTTAAGCTTGAATTTGAATTAAAAATCATAGAATGAGGTTGATTTTTGGATTGGGGCAAAATTGGGTTTAGAACCTTAGATTTTGCAATTGGTAATCTTGATGCATAATTTGTGTTGGGTTGGTTGTTTTGAGGTTATATATCAAATGTATAAGATGTGTTGAAGTTAACATTGATGTTGATTCTATTAAAAATAAGTTTGAATCTAATTTGGTTTGAGTTGAGAATTGGAAAATTCGCACAAAAATTAAAGGTTTGGTCTCTGACTTGTGTCGGTCGACCGACCATGTGAACTCGGTCAACCGACTTTTGGTTGGTAGGCCTAGCCACTTTGGCCAGATGGTCAACTGATCTATGCCAGCCGGTTGACTGAACCTTGCCAACAACTTAGTGCCGGGCTCATTTTTAGTGGGTTTCGATGCGTAACCCTAGGGAATCATGACCTAAGGTTCCTAAGATATATTGAGGCATTTTTAAAGAGCATTTGGAGCCTAGGAAGGCATAAAGAGAGTTGTTGGTAGGTTGTGATTTGAAGGGGAACTAAACCTACCTTACATCGTTGTGACTAGGGTTTTGTAAGGCTAAGGAAAGGAATCGCACTCAAGGTAGCTTCATCTGTAGCTCAGGATTGAGGTAAGAAAATTGGAATATGCACATAGAGCAGGGCACGGGCCCATTGTTGAGATATTATGATTATGCTTGTTTATTTGAATGTTGAATTAGGGATATGTACCCCATTTGTTATCTAAAACAAAGAATCATTGCATTATATATATGTTGTGATTGTTGAGCAATGGGCCGTGTTCGACAACACATGCCGAATGTAAGTTGTGATAGCGTAGAGCCACAACAAGAGTGTTGTACACACTTGCTCCGCATGGACTAGAAGCTTTGTGCCCCAGTGCTGTGCCCTGCTCAGCATAGGTCGTGAAACTGTTCATACGGTAAAATGAACATGTTTACTGCTTGTTTGTTATTAGTATGATTGATATATACTTATTTATGATTTATTGATCATGGAAGTTTGTTATACATGCATATTATAACTTTTGTTATGCCTTATGGAGTTTCTTGCTGGTGGCTCACAAGTACTCTATGGTGCAGGTAAGGGCAAAGTGAATGCTGATCAGCCATGACTTGGAGGGCTTTGGAGCAGCGCATACATGTTTTGCTTACTCGACTACCACAATCGAGATTTATTGAAGGACTCAGTGTAAAAGTCTGAATTTTGTCGCTTATGTCAACTATTTGTAAATTTCAATTGTAATTATGTTTTAATCAACTATTGGGATCCCATGTAAACCTTTTTACAGTCGTAATAAAATTTTAAACCATTTTATCCAAAAAAATTATTACGTGGACTTTTATTTTATTTAAACTAAACTTTTGAGTCTAAATAACTCACTTAACGAGTTAAGCACAATTTTCAAACACACAGTGTAACAACTCAGGGTTGGTAGAGAATTAGAGTAAAGCACATCAAGCTTCTAGTCGATACTCAATCAGACTAATGACTGAGGATATGTATGTTAGTCCGCTCAGACTACTCGAAGGTGCAAAGATTTCGCCGCTCGATACTTCCAATCAGAGTTTAAGGATGCGATATGTAACATCCCAAAACTCCTAATGATTAAGAGCATGGATTAGCGTGCCGAAAGGGCACGTGGGATAAATATGTGAATTATATTAGGATATAATTGAGTATGCATGATTACATGAATTAAATATGTTTAAAGACCCATTTTTGTTAAAAATGGAATTTTTCGTAATTTTAATACGTTGAGGATATAATTGTAATTTTACATGCTATGTACTTGAGAAACCAATATTATGTGGATATAATTGTGATATTCGGCATGAGTTGGTCCTTTTGAGCGATTTAGCAGAAAAGTCAAAACAGGGATTTATGATGGGGTTTTATGCCCTAATTAAAACTCAAATTCTTTGCAATCTCATTTTATTATTAATAAAAGAATAGAAATCATTTTTTGACTCGGTCAATCACTTTGCTCACATGTTTTATTTTCATGATTATTTGTTTAATATAAACTTCTATTAAATCCCGAGAATGTAGCTAATCTTATTTATAGTGACGTAATCACAGTGGAATATAAATATGATTATATGTTAAAAATAAGTTAGTCCTAAGATTAGTTAGTGCAAAGGATTTACACTGACTTGCCAATCTACGATATGATCTACTTACACATTACAGTGTTATGTTCTTTCTAGAACATTAGCAAAGTAGATAAGATTGGATGTATTTGTTACATCGGACTGGACCGATATTGACAGTTGATAAGATAAGTAAACATACCATTATTATCTATTCTAGTCATATCATATAGTTGACCATAGGTCAATTCAATCTCAATTCTGAGTGGTTAGTATTCTAACTGATTGTATTATTTGAGTTCTTTGACTTGTTCGTTACCAGCATACCCTACGAACTAGCCCATACTTACATCTTCGGAACTTAGTAGTATAATTGAGTGGGAGTGTTAATCATAGATATGAACATCTATAACCTTTGATGAATAAGTGAAACAATGGTTTCCTTTTAGTTTGGTTCAAGGTGTTAAATCATAAAGATCTCATTTCAGTAATTAAATTAGTTTATTGAAATATCATTTACAAGGAACTAAGTTTCTTAAGGATAAAATACAATGAGGGGTAAAATAGTATTTTAGTCTCACCTCGTTGTAGACTGTCTATAGAGGATTGAATGACTATTATGGTTGTAACAATGGATAATTAATAGCTTATCTCTATTTTTTATAGAGCATTCTATGAATTCAAAAGTGCAATTCCGAGTCTTTAGTGGAGTCACGAGGAATTAATAAGTTAGTAAATTAATTTGTTAGATTTATGATAACTTATTGGAGCTTGATTTCATAGGCCCATGGTCCCCATTGTACCTTGGATAAAATCATCTAGATAGTCTAAATTAATTGATTTAATTATCAATTAGAATTATCAAAGTTGACCAGGTCAATTTTGGATAGTTTCACAGAGTTATGTAATTTTAAGAAGAAAAGAGAAATTGGGGCAGATTTATTAATTAAGATAAATTGGTATCTAAATTAATAAATAAGTTTAAATCAAGGTTCAAATTATAAATAATTAATTTGATAAAGGATTTAAATAATTATTTAATTAATTAAATCAATAGAAAATAATACACACCTTGATTTTAAGTCCAATGGGCTTATAATAAAATGAGAAATTTCACGGAATTTCATGGGCCTAAAGGCCATGATAATTTCGACCTAGGGCTTCAAATTGGCTATTATTTTATTGATTTTTCAATTAAATTAAATGACCTAATTGAGTCTATAAAAGGAGTACTTAGAGAGAAGTCAAACCACAAGTTTGACAAATCACAAGTCAGATTTTCTGATAGGTTTTAGATTCTCTCTAAACACAAGTCCTTTTCTAAGCCTTTTTTTTATTTTCTTTTCTTTTCTCTGTATCTATCTCATGTGTTGAGAATTTTCAACTCTAGTCTAGGTGATTCTAAGGATACATTGGAGGACCGTGAAGAAATTAGAAGAACAGTTCAGTTTCTTGATAATACTCTGCGACAGAAAGGATACAAGAGTTAGAGAAACTGAAGGAAGGACTCTTTCATTCCTCTGCGTATACTGTAAGTATTCTTATCTTTGTTTCTCTCTAAATTCAATTTTAGAAACATGTTCTAGTTTATCTCATATTAATTTGTTTAATATTTGATCTACATGAAAAAAATAAAGATCCTGTATAAGTTTTCCTAACAATTTATACCCAGCCAAGGGGTATTATAGTAATTTCACGTATTTTGGGAATTAATAGAATATGAGATATTTTATTTTGAGGAAAATATTTTTATTTCGAAGAATAGAGGATTAATTGGGAATTATAGGTATAATTTGAGGTTTAGTGGGAATTTGGGCGAAATGACCAAAATGCCCTTAAGCTTGGTTTGGATGATAAGTTAAGGGTAGGGGGAAAATGGTCCTTTTGACCATTAGACTAAGCAAGATGGGCCAAGTGCTGGACACTTCATTCATTCATGTTCAACTATCTCTCTTTCTTTCTTCTAGTTCTTTCTCCAAGCACCCAAGATTTGTAATGAACTAATTTCTTGAAGCTTCTAAGGATTTCAAGTGGAGATTTAGTGTTTTCCTAAGGATAGAAGCTGCCTAGATTACCCTATCAGCTGGGATTTTTGAAAATTTCAGAGGAGGTAAGAATCATTTCTTTGTTCTTCATTCTCTTTGAAGTGCTCATCATGTTCTTGATGCAATTTAGGGTTCTGAATTAATTTCTGAGTTTGAGGTTTGTTGAGTTGTGTTAATGGATAAATTTAGGTTGGGGGATAATCTTTGAAACTGTTATGTAAGATATTTTTCCTTGGGTTGTCATAAATTTGAAGTTACTTTTTTTATTTGAAGAAGGAGCTTGAGTTCAAGAGCTCCAAATTCGACTTCCTTGTTTTTTTGATGTTTTAATGATGCTTTGTTTGTGTTTCGGGATTGTAGAACTGGTTTGTTGTTGTTTAGGTATTTAAAATCTACAGGATAACATCTTGGGACCGAGTTTTGGGTCGAAATTTTCAGGAAGAAGTCGTAACTTTCGAATTTGGGAAGAACACATTATTTATGGGTTTCTAGTGACGTAGCACGACCACACTAGGTTGTGGCGTGACCGTGCCAGTGTCCCAGATTTGGTAGGATTTTGAATTTGATTTGGAGTTTGGAGACTAGTGATGCGATCACACTGGTTTGGGCACAACCGCGCCAGTGCCCCAGAAACCCTAAAATTTATGTTCCCCAAAATGTGGAATTTCTGAATTTTGGGAATAAGGCTCGTGGTTCCGATGTTCTGTCTTGGAGCCGAGTTGGGGGGTCAAGGAATGTTTTTAGCACCCCATCAACTAGAGTTAGTAGTTCCAAGGGTTATAGGTTAGATTGGTACTTGGGATTTGAGTTTAATCCCTGATGAGTGCTTCATTTACATTGTGACTAGGGTTTCTGCAAGGCTCGGTACAAGGATCGTACTCAGGATTTGAGCTAATTGTTTGCTATATATATTAGCATTGATTTATCTGTGGATGATTAGAATGATCTATATTTTGGCATCGTTTTGAATGTGGGGCCAGCTGGCAAGCGTGTGTAACGCATGGCATGAAGGTGAGTCCAGTTTGAGGGTGCAGTCCCCACTCGCCCAGCATGGCTATTTTGAAAGGTTATTTTTCCTAGGCCATGTAAATGATTCATGTGATTGGAATGAATATACTTGTAAACTGTGAAGTGTGTTTATTATTTATATGATTGGAATAAGTGTGTTTATTATTTATATGATTGGAATAAATCTATTTTGTGTCTGTGAAGCATATGTTTATTGCTTATGAATAATTGGATTATTATTATGCCTTATGTGGGGAACCCTACTAGTGGACACCATGACTGCCCTTAGAGTAGACAGATTCCCCCCTCCACCCTGGTTAGCAGGTTCCTCCACCTCCAGGAGCAACATACGAGCGTGATGAACCCCACGTGGACTTAGGGGAAGATCTGAACCCCGATATTGAACAACTAAAGGAAGTTGTGGGACAAATGCACGAGCAGTTTTTCGCCATACATGAAGATCACACAACAACTCAAGAAGTTGTATCTGAAGCCTTGAATAAGCAAAGACAAGACTTTCAGTCTTGGATGGATCAAAAAAAGCAAGCTCTTACAACTCGTCAAGAATAAGCTGAGCGTCTTAACGCCGAAACAGCAAGGCTTTTAGAAGATGTCTTACTACAGACTCAAGCTACAAGACCTCGACCAATAAATCTTCAACCATAGAATACTGGCCAAGTAAATCCAGAAGTTCAAAGGCTAACTGGTCGAGCCCTAGAGCTTGCTCAATTGTCAAGGTCCCAAGACAAAGTGCTTCCCCCTAGGCGAACTCGAAGTCATCACTCAAACAAGGGGGCTCAACCAGGAGTACAGCTATAATGCCCTGGATAACCAAGACCATTACACTGTGTGTTTAAAATAGTACATGACTTGTTAATCAAGTCGTTTGATCATAAATGTGAACCTAAAGTCAACCAGCGGGTTAGGATTAAAAGATTTTGATTATAAACGGCTAATTTTCATTTAAATAAATGTTTGATACATGGGATCCCAAACATTGTAATTAAGTTGTGGAAAAAAAATCTCAAAAACAGATACAACATAAGCTAGTCTAACGACAAAATATAGTTTAGAGCTCTAATTCCTGTAAAATTCCCTTGACCATGGTGGTCAAGCAGCTGACAATGTACACTCTGCTCCCAGTGCTCTCCAACTCATGGTTGGTCCAATTTTCCTTTGCCTTTATCTGCACCACGTAGCACTCGTGAGCCAAGGTCCAGGAAGAAAACCATAAATAACAAACACATATAGCAATATGAGCATATAATCAACCTCAGTCCAACTAGTTCAGGCGATCAGCAAAATACAAGCATAAGCTAGACAACGATAAACATATACTTTCAGACATTTATCTCAATTAGTAATACAAACAATTAGGTTTGATTGCCCTTAGGCCGAGCCCTCGGGTTATTTAGCTGATCCCGACTCGCTTAGGCCGAGCTGCATTCAGTACGCTTATCATTAGCCTTGGCACCCTTAGGTTGTACTTTCATATTGCACATAACAACCATATAATTATGGAATACATACATTCAATTACAAGGAATTTTAATCCCGTTCACAACCACATGGGTGCAATTTTCTTACCTCGAATCCCGAGCATAATCCTCAGTCCTGAGCCTTAACGATAATCCTAGTCACAATCAACAATGCATAATGATCAAACTCCAATCCAATTAAATGATTTGGAAACAAATACTAGCCTCTGGGACCTTGAATTATACTAAACCGGGTAGTAGAATTCGTCCAGAGCGCTTAGGATTGAAACCTCGTGCCTCCCCGAACCTAAAAGCGTAGGATCCCTTTATTTTCCATTTACGGCTGAAACTTTCCCTTTAGGGCTGCGACCCACCCCTTAGATAGAGGCCAAGCCCTCCCTGCTGGAGGACACGGGCCGCGACTTGAACCCCTAGGTCATGGCGCACCTGGCGAATCAAAGGCATCCCAACCCCTTTAAGCACACGGGCCGCACCGCCTGAAGAATAGGGTCGCGGCCCAAGCCCCAAAACCCAGAAAATCCAGCCTTTTTCTTGCGTTTCCTTCGAGCCCAAACCTCAAAATTCAACCCCAATTCTCAGCAAATCTAAGAATTGAACCCCGAAAACTTATCTTTATATCCTAACCATCATTAACCTATAACAAATTTCGTACACCCATAAAACACCCAAAAGCAGTCAAAACCCAGAATTCATGCAAGCTCTAAATTCATTAGATTAGGGCTTGAAATCTTACCTCAATTCGTAGCTTGGATCCTCAGCAAACGCTTTAACTAATCCCAGCTTTAATTACCCTAGTTTCTAGCTTAAATCCTTTCAGTTTGACTTCCTGAGTTTTCTTAATTTTAAAGCTTAAGAAAGGGAGAGAGAACGTGAGTGAGTGAGAAGGAGTGAGGGTCTAAGTGTTCTAAGGGTGTTATGGTGGTTTCCTAAAACCAGCTGATCAAATATCCTAGTCAAAAGACTAAAATACCTCTCAAGACAACTCAACCCTTTAATTGTTCTAAGGGTAAAACAATCATTTTCCCGATTCCCACTAACTCCTCAAGTCATCCTACCAATCTCCAATTAATCTAGACATACCCAATTAATCACCAAATACTTATCTGTTACTCAATAAACCCCAAATATACATTAAACTTCCCAAAATACCCCTAAGCTCACCCCGAGCCAAGTATTAAACCCCGTAGTGACTATTTTGCTAATCTGCTCACTAGAATTACCTCGAGTCGTGTACTGCAAATATATCCACATAATAATGTGGTCTCAACTATTTATCACATATAATCATATTTATGCCCTAACAAGCCAAAATTACAGATATGCCCTTATAAAAAATATAGGGCCCACATTCATATCTAATACTCATAAACATGGATATAATATATTCACAACATCAGATATATCATGCATGCCACATATTCACGCATTTAAATCATGTAATCACATACATATCCAATTATGCCCTCTCGGCACACTAATCAAGGCTCTAAACCCTATTAGGATTTTTGGGTCATTACAACAGCGTCAACTCCATCAAGAAGACCAAGTTCTAACTAATCGTGACCAAGGTAAGGCTTGTGCTAGACAAGTGTCTGGCGATAAAAGACCTAGTAATTAACAACCAAGGCATTCAACCTCAAGGGGAGGATAACCTTCAATCCTAAACCTGGTCAGCATTTTCTACAACCAAGAAATGAATGACCAGTAAGTCAAAATCAAGGCCATATGCCTCGTCATGCTGGATGCAATCATGGTAACCCTCTAAGAAGAAATAGACGAAGGAATGACCAAGAATCCAACAACAGCTATCAAACATCCCACCAGGATGTTAATGATGAAGATGAAGGGGATAATTGGTACTACCAACCCCACAACAATCAATATTATAACGATCCCCATAATGAGGGACATCCAGGAGGACAATTTGTTCCAACAAGGTCGTTTGGGCCTCAAAACGTCCATGGTAGGGAATATGTGCTGCCTGAAGGACCGTTTGTCCCACAAAGGCAGCAAGAGCCAACAAATTTTCCAGCAAGACCACCTCTTGGTGCTCCTTAAGCAGACAACCAGAATGTTTGGGGGAAGCCTACAGGAGGCAATTTCTTTAACAGACTTGGAAACAAAGGACACTACTTGCGAGATGCCCTTGACTAGCTACGGGAAAGCAATGGGTCTAATGTTGTAGGACCCATTGCACCAGTAATCCCTTCAGTACTACGAGGAAAATCTTCAGCACTCCCAGTCGCTGCCCCAGTAGTTGTGCCACTAGTTGTGCCAGCTATTCAAGCACAACCTGATGCCCTTACACAAATGGTTTTGGAATTGACAACCCCAAACTAACTGACATCGACTTAGAGAGAATGAAAGGCTCTTATTTCTCTGATCAGATCAATGCAGTCATCATTCCTCCCAAGTTCAAGATGCCAACTTGGAAGATGTACACTGGCAAGGAAGATCCAATGTCACACGCGAACAACTTTGAAATACAAATGGATCTTCAAGGAGTAAGAGATGATGTTCGATGCAGGATCTTTCCTGCTACCCGTGCTGACTCTACACAATAATGGTTCTTTAAACTAGAGCCTGGAACTATTAATTCCTAGGATGCAATGTAGGAACCAGTGTTGCACCAGCACCAGAAAACCAATGGTAATGGTAAAAGAATAATCAAAATGATGAAAAACAAAATAACAATTCTAGTAGTGGCAGTAACAATGTAATGCCCCAACTAATTCTAAGACCTCAGACCATTAAAACTACTAAGACATAGCTACTATTTTGGAAGACATGCATAAAATAATAGAACTTTATTATAAAAATCCAAAATGCGGGATCCCATTGTTATTACATAAAAACATAAAGAAAACATAAACCTTTAATTATTTTTTCAAATACTAAATGGAGAAAATAATTACATAAATTGAAAAGACACAAAAATATAAACTTCATCCTCGATCTTCCAGGAGTTCATCCGTTCAGTCCATCCCCAATACACATGCCAAAGATGCCATGAATCCATTATGCTCTCCAAGCTTATTTTCATGCACTATCTAAAAGAAAAAGAATGAGCCTAATGCCCAACAAGGAAAATCTACTAAAACATAACATAAATCATAAGACTAAAAACATATACTATAAAACATATACCGTAAAAACGTATATCGTATAAACATAGGACTACATTATTAATGGCCATTAACTCATTACCGTAGTGTGTGATAAGACCATCTAGGTCCTCTGTCTACTAATCGAGGTAGGTTAGATCACAAAAATAGTATATGATAAACCATCTAGGTCCTCTGTCTACTAATTGAGGTAGGTTTAATCATAACTCTAATCTAAGATAATGATAAAAAATATTGGGATTCATTTGCTATCTAAGCAACTACATTCCTCAAGTGACTACAACATAAAACATATACATACATATATACATAAACATAACATGGTATATAAACATATCATAAAACATATAATCTAACTTATTTTCCTTACCAAAAACCAGGATATTTGAGACAAGAACAGAATTTGGAAAACTCCTATAACCAACAGTAAGAATCATAAGTTTCTAAAGAAATGGAGATGAAAAGGAAATCTAAAGCATCAAGATAGAAACTTATTAAAAAACCTTATGTTTCAAGAAACTTAAACACCTAACTAAAAGCCATAATAAAAAGTTAGGATCTAGAAGAAAATGACAGAAAATAAAAGAACTATAATGAATTAAACCTGAGGATAAGAATACCTTGGATAGACTAGAACTTCGATCTACACCTCAGTACCGAAATATCACTCTATCTTACTTCCCAAGTGTTTAGAAAATCTTAGATTGAAAAGCTTTCAATCCCAAAACCCTAGTGTTTTTTCTCTAGAATAAACTTAGCAGCTTGGAGGCTCTGAAGAATGCTTGAATAATGAATGAATTGGCTGAGTGAAAGGTCCTATTTATAGAGTTCAAGGAGTGAAACTAACCCCTTTTAAAAAGAATAAATAAATGAATAATAATTTGAATAAATTTGAATTTTCTGTTCAACAGATGCCTAGAACTCACTCAAAAACGTTCATGAGCAAATTTAGGTTGTTGAGGGCTTTTTCCAATTCGGCTTCCACAAAGTTTCAAAAATACCCTAAAAGAGATGATATATCTATCTAAACCTTAGGTTATAATAAATATTATTTCTAGGACCAGCAATATTAATCAAACCTAATGTCAAAATTCATATTTCGAAACTATAGGTTAAACTTATAAAATCCATAACTATTTCTATGATTTTCCAACTAAATCCTGGCTTGAACCAATAACCAAGAAAACTAAAATACTACAAGCTTCTACTACTACTACTACTACTACTACTACTACTACTACTACTACTACTACTACTACTACTACTACTACTACTACTACTACTACTACTTCTACTATCTAGCTAAGTAAAATTTTGAGACGCTACAAACAATGACAATAAACAAGCAAAGACCAATGATAAGCCATGAGAATACATTCCTTGTCTTACCACCTACTCTACACTTTTAGGGTCACAAGCAGAGGCCTTTCAATCTACACATGCTAAAGTGCCCTATAGGAAACAAAATACTTTCAAGAATGATTTAAGCAAGAGAGACACCAACAAGTTTTGTTGCTTCCATAATAATTATTAGGCCATGAGAAGAAATCGAGTTCCTCATTCGTCAAAATCATTAGGCCATGAGAAGATATATTCAACGACCTACTAAACAAAATCTATCTGCTATAGGAACTCCTGATGCACCAACCCAATCAAAGTCGGTCAGTTATACATAAACAACTTAAGTGCCGAATTGCACCATTTATTATGATTTAATGTCAGGCTAGTCGTAAGCCACGATTTGCCCATTTTTCTATGATCAGCCATTTTTATTGTATTTACTGGTCGTAAGGAACGAATCGCCCATTCTTTTAACAACTAGTCATCTTTTATTTTTCTAAGAACCGTGTTTACCCATTGTAAGGCACGTTTTTGCCCATTTTGTAAAAGACTAGTAATTTTTCAATTTCATGAATTTTGTGGTTGCAAGACACGTTTTTCCCAATGAATAACCACTAGTCATTTTTTTTTCTTAAAAGTTCTGGATGTCAGGCACATTTTTTCCCATCTTCACGCGACCAGCTACTTTTCTCTTGTATGTGTTTACTGATTGTAAGACATAATTTTCCCTTTTTCAAAGAATCAGTTACTTTTTCTGTCATCTAGATTTTGTAAAGTTGGTTGTTTAGCACGACTTGTCCA
The DNA here is from genome assembly GCF_963169125.1 of Humulus lupulus. Classification (NCBI taxonomy): domain Eukaryota; kingdom Viridiplantae; phylum Streptophyta; class Magnoliopsida; order Rosales; family Cannabaceae; genus Humulus; species Humulus lupulus. The sequence goes on from NC_084795.1 coordinate 134,156,703, forward strand.
TTTATAACAACCTGTTTTTTATTTTTTATTTTTATTTCATAAGACTAAGATTACTAATCATAAGGCACATTTTGCCCACTTGGTAAACGATTAGTTATCTGTACTTCTTTGATTTTGTGCTTTCTAGTCGTAAGGCACGATTTTTCCCACATCAAAAAGACTAGATATTTATCACATTTACTAAAGTGGTTGAAAGAGACGATTGATCATTTTATATCGACTAATTATTTTTTACCATTGTTAAGTGATCAAAAGGAATGATTTTCCCATTTTAAAATGATAAGTTATTTATAAGGCCAAAACCAATTTTTGGTTGCTTGTACATGCAAAATTTTGTCAAGTTTATTATGATATATCTACAATGGAGTGTGCTAGTACATTAAATTTTCAAACTAGTTTGATTATCATAAGTATTTCTTAAAACGTTGATTCCACTGTCTTTGTATATTTTTTATGTTATATGTTTCGAACAGCTGGGTTAAGTTTGAACAGGCTTTGGGTATTTTGCAAGTGATCAAGGACTTACCTCCTCGATCACTTTGGGACGCACATAAGGTATATACTGCTATAACAAAGAAAAAGAGTAAAAAGCACAACTGAGTAGTAATTAGAAAATTTTGAAAAATTTATAAAGTGATCGTGTTTCGTTTGTTTGTTCATACACTAAAGAGGAAAAAATGACACGTATGACATGAAAATGTTATGCCTAAGAAAACAAATATAGAAATTAATTGTTCTATCTTGTCAAATTAACAAGAAACATATTGAGTACAAGAAAAATATTACAATAATATCCGAGAATAAACGCTTCTCGGTCAGCTATTGTCTTTGCACCATGGACCTTATGGCCCAAGAGTCTAGAATATACAAAAACAAAAAAGAAAGTTTTGCCTCACAGGTTGACTGCAGCATCCTCGACTTGATCCTAACCCTAGTTGCCATTAGGATTTAGTGAGATATCTGGACCAGGGTTGTAATGACCCAAAAATCTCTAATAAGACTTAAGGGCCTTGATTAGTGTGCCAGGAGGGCATAATTGGTTTATGTGTGATTTAAATGACTTAATGCGTGATTATGTGATAAGTATGCTTATATGATTATATGGATACATGAAATGCATGTTTATGGGTATTAGTATGCATGTAGGCCTTGTTTAGCTTAAAGGGGCATATTTGTAATTTTGGCCTGTTGAGGGCATAAATGTGATTATATATTATAATTGTGGAGACCACATTATTATGTAGATATATTTGTAGCGTTCGGCTCGAGGCGGTCCTAGGGAGCAAGTTAGTGGGAAAGTCACAACAAGACCCAATACCCGACTCGGGGCGAGTCAAGGGGTATTTTGGGTATTAGATATTTATTAGGGTTATTGGGTTATGAAAATAAATATTAGGAGATATATTTCAAGTTAGAGAGTTTAGGAGGGAATAATGAAGAAATTTACCATTTTTCCCTCGGGGACGTTTTTGGTACCTCGAGCCTTGGGATTAACTTAAGTAACTTATATTAGATAAAACAAAACAAAGGAAACAGATAAAACTTTGCCGAAACCGACTCTTCTCTCTCTCACTCTTGCTTCTTCTAGAAACTCTCTCAAGTTAACTTTTGGAAACCAAGGGAAAATTTGTGCTAGAAACTCGGACAGACTTCCAACAACCAACTCCACTCCCTCGTCGCACCGACGAGAGGCATACATCAGAGGAATGCCTAGAGCCGAACAACAGCAATACAGCCGTTCGGTCAGAACTTCGACTCCGAGCTCCGAACCAGCCTCGAGCGCGCCCAGGGTAGCTCGGGGAAATTCCAGAAGGAGATCCGGGGAGGGCTCGTAGCGTCGGCCCATCCCCAACAGCCGTCCTGCGCCTCGTCCAGACGGCCAGGCGCAGGACCCGCACGTTGGCAGGGCCGAAAGGCCCCAACCTAATTTGATCCCTCCTGACGCAACTAGAATCGCCTCTCTGGTAAGCCATCCTCCGTCTTCAATCAGATATCCATCTCCTCCTCGGTCCGTCCGAAATATTCCAGCCTATGGAAGTAGCAGGAGGAACCCGCCATCAGCCGGACCTCCACGACATAGCATGGCGCCGAGGGAAAGCCCAGATCCTCACCACCAAAGGCGGACTCCAAGTCTCTCTAACAGGAGCTACTAGACCGGCAGTCTCCGGAGCGACCTCTCTGGCGGAGACCTGCGTCAGCGTCTAAGCTCGGCACAAAGTCCACCAGCCACCCAGGGGGGCGACCTGTGAGATCGCCTTAACTCTCATAGAGGGGAGCCAGCAAGAGGAGACAGCCATGCTCGCTCAGGGGGGCCCTGTCCGAAGTACATAACGGCGGGAATGCCCCAAATAACCTATCTCAAGATAGGAGGGGCAATAACCCACCAAATATGTACAATGGATCCAGAGCTGTTGAACAGCCCCGCAATAACCAAGGACATCAGGACCAAACCCTCAAGGGCCTGGCCCAGATGGAGGAGATGATGAGGAAGCTCCTGTCAGAAAAAGAAAAAGATGAATATGATTCAGGGGACGAGATGGAGCTCTTCGCCCCCAGCATAGCAGCAACGGCTTACCCACCTGGTTTCCGTATGCCGCACCTGTCTAAGTTCAATGGAGATAGAGATCCGTGGGATCATCTGGGGATGTTTAACACCCTGATGATGGCCCACAAGATTGGCCCCGAGCTAAGATGCTTGATATTCCCTTCCACACTAACTGGACTGGCTAGGCAGTGGTTCAAGCAAGGCAAAAGACAGTCAATCAGCTCCTGGAAAACTTTCTCGGGTGATTTCAAAAGGGCATTCCGAGCCTCCCAGGCTGCCCGCGTTCAGGTTGACTCTCTGGCTAACGTGAGACAGCAACTCGGCGAAACTCTGAAGGCCTTCCTGAGCAGATTTGCGAACGTCGCTGCTCAGGCCAGAGACGCGGATGATAGCTCCAAGCTCATGGCCATGAGAACTGGAATCCTCGTCGGAGGGGATCTCTGGAAAGATATACAAAGAAAGGGAGTCAGCTCGGTTAACAAATTCCTCAACAGGGCCCAGGAATGGATCAACTTGGAGGAAGTCGAAGCCTCAGCTGCAGGAACCAGCCAGGTCCCTGATCAGCCCGCTGGAGTGGGGACGGAGGTCCTGACAGCGATCCAAAACGTCACACAGAACAACTAGCTCGGTGGAGGCAAAAGAAAGGGGAATGGTGAAGGTAGCCAGCACGGCCAAAAGAAGAATAAGTCCGTGGACAAGTTTAAGCCCATCTACGCGACTTATACAGAGCTCACCCAACCTAGGGAGAATATTTTCCTAGCTAATTCTACTCGCCTCACCTGGAAGAGGCCCGAGCCGTTGAAGCACCAAAAGGGGAAGAGAGACACCTCCAAGTTTTGTCGTTTTCACAACGATGTTGGCCACAACACCGACGATTGTAGGCATTTGAAGGATGAGATCGAGACTCTCATCCGAGCCGACCCCTTGGCTCAGTACGCGCGGAATAGGGTCCCAACAAGTCGACCTGCTCTAGAAGTCCCGGCTAGTCAGCCCGGGTCTCGGATAGATCAGGACTTCCCTCCTCCCGTGGTAGGAGGGGAGATATCCACCATCTCTGGAGGTCCGCATATGGCTGGAACAAGCAGGGGTGCCCAGAAGAGGTACGTAAATAAACTTAAGGCGCACAATGGAGTAGAGTTTGTCCCGGAACAGCGCCTGCCAAAGAAACAGCGATTAGAGAAGCAACCAATCATTTTTACAGAAGATGATGCGGGCCATGCCCAGTTCCCGCACAATGACCCTCTGGTCGTAGCAATTCAGCTCACGAATCAGAGGGTTAGGAGGGTGCTGATCGAAAATGGGAGCTCGGTGAACATCCTATTCTGGTCCACGTTAGAAAAGGTGGGTTTGACTGTCGCAGTGCTGAAGGCGACCTCCATGATGCTGTATGGTTTTTCGGGAGAAGGATCGGCGGCCATAGGGACGATCGAGTTGGTGATCACCCTGGGATAAGGATCTCGGACAGTCTCCAAACTCCTCGAGTTCGTGGTCATCGACTACTCCGCTGCATACAACTCAATTTTGGGACGACCTACGCTCATAGCTTTTGAGGCTGTCACTTCCATTGGCCACCTCGCGATGAAATTGCCTACTTCCACGGGAATATGCACTGTCCATGGCGATCAGCTCGCTGCCAGGGAATGCGACAACATTTCCATGAAGGGAAAATCTAAACCCGGGGAGCTGACAATGGCCATCCAAGGTGATGAAGAGGAATCTCAGGAACCCTTAGCTGATCCTGAGATTGAAAAACCTCAAAGCATCGAAGGGGAAAATATCATCTTAAGTGAAGATATTGACCCCCGAATAGGAGAGGACAGATTCGAGCTCCAAGCTAATGAGCAGCTCAAGGAAGTAAACATTGATCCGCAGAATCCATCATGGATGGTCATGCTCGGAAAAAACCTCTGCGGCGAGAGGAAGGTGGAGCTGGTCAGATTTCTGCGGGATAACCTGGATGTGTTTGCGTGGTCGCACGAGGACATGGTGGGACTTAGCCCGAGTGTCATCATGCACACACTTCATCTGGATAAGAGCGTTCCTGCAAAGTCCTAGAAGCAGAGACGCCAAGGAACAACCCGGGCTGAAGCCTTAGAAGAAGAAGTAGCCCTGCCCAAAAAATGCGGCTTTATCTGTGAAGCCAAGTTTCCAATATGGGTCGCCAACCCCGTGCTGGTCCCGAAGCCCAACGGGAAATGGCGGACCTGCATCGACTTCTCCGACCTGAATAAAGCCTTCCCCAAGGATTGTTTTCCACTGCCAAGGATTGACCAGTTGGCGGATCCCACGGCGGGGCATGAGCTCATGTCCTTTATGGACGCATACTCAGGCTACAATCAGATCGCCATGAATCCGGCGGACCAGGAGCACACCAGTTTCATGACCCCAACTAACGTTTATTGTTACAAGGTAATGCCCTTCGGGCTGAAGAACGCCGGGGCTACGTATCAAAGGTTGGTGAATAGAATGTTCGCAGGCCAGATCGGAAAAAACATGGAAGTGTACGTCGATGACATGCTAGTCAAGTCAAAGACTGCCGATAACCATGTTTCCAACCTGGAAGAATGCTTCAAGATCCTACGAGAGTATGGCATGAGGCTAAATCCACAGAAGTGCACTTTTGGAGTCGCATCGGGAAAATTCCTGGGTTTCATCGTCAATACCCGGGGAATCGAGGAAAACCCTTACAAGATCAGATCGTTGCTCGAGCTTCCCTCACCCAGGTCGCGAAAAGATGTCCAAGGCCTGACAGGAAGAGTGGCAGCCCTCAATCGGTTTATTTCAAAGTCCACCGATAAGTGCTCGCCATTCTACAACCTGCTCCGAGGAAATAAGAAGTTCGAATGGACGGAAGAGTGCGAAAGTGCTTTCCTCGATCTGAAGGCACATCTGGCTGAGCCATCCGTACTATCCAAACCAAAAGCAAGAGAGCCTCTTTTTCTCTACCTTGCTGTCACGGAGGATGCAGCCAGTGCCGTGTTGGTCCGGGAAGAAGACCGGATTCAGAAGCCAGTCTATTACATCAGCAAGAGACTTCTCGGAGCTGAATCCCGGTACCCGTTGATGGGGAAATTGGCTTTCTGCTTTATCACGACCTCGTGAAAGCTCAGGCCATACTTCCAGTCCCACTCAATACACGTCATGACTGACCAGCCTTTAAGGTAGGTTTTGCAAAAACCTGAAGCATCAGGATGCTTGTTAAAGTGGGCAATCGAACTCAGCCAGTTCGAAATTTTGTACACTCCTCGAACTGCTATAAAGAGTTAGGCCCTAGCCAATTTTGTAGCAGAGTGCACGGGATTCCGGGAGGATCCTGTAGAAGACCCATCCAAGGTCGCCTCAGCCCAGGCATCGTGGAGGATATTCGTGGACGGTTCATCCAACGAGAATGGCTCCGGAGCTGGAATCATTTTGATATCCCATGAAGGACATAGATTCCACTCAGCGCTAAGGTTCAGATTCAAGGCCTCCAACAACGAGGCCGAATACGAAGCTTTGTTGGCCAGGCTGAGGATAGCCTGAGAGTTGAATGCGAGCTCCTTCCAGTGCTTCAGTGACTCCCAGCTCGTGGTAAACCAGGTTTTGGGCGAATATCAAGCAAAGGGCCCAAGATGGCTGCCTATCTAGCAAAGATAAAGGTTGAGTTGTCCGCGTTCGGGCAGGGCTCGATCGAGCAGATACCTCGGGAGCAGAACGCTAACGCAGACGCTCTCGCCAAGCTCGCCACCTCTGGGGAGACGGAAATCTTGGGGTTAGTGCCGATTGAGTTCTTGGAGAAATCAAGTATAGAGGAAGCCAGGACGGAGGTCGAGATGATCGACGCCAGGCCGACCTGGATGATTCCCATCCTTGAGTATCTCGTCGAGGGAAAGCTACCTGAAGAGCGTAATGATGTGCGGCGAGTTCTGTATCAAGCTCCCAGGTATACGATGGTAGACGGGGTGCTATATCGACGTGGGCACTCCCTTCCTCTCCTACGATGTGTTCTCCCAGATGAAGCAAAGGCCATCTTGCAGGAGGTGCATGAGGGTTTTTGCGGAGATCACACTGAGGGGCAAGGTTTGGCCTTAAAGGTCCTGAGGCAAGGATATTACTGGCCAACTCTGTCCAATGACTCAATCTCATACGTGAAGAAGTGCGACAAGTGCCAGCGATTCGCCGCAGTCGCCCAAGCTCCCCCAGTCGAGCTGAAGATGATCTCTTCCCCATGGCCGTTTGTAGTTTGGGGGATCGACTTGGTCGGTGCCCTCCCTACTAGAAAGGGCGGGGTCCGTTACACCGTGGTGTCCATCGACTACTTTACGAAGTTGGCTGAAGCAGAACCTCTAGCAACGATAACTTCCAAAAAATTCCTTGACTTCGTGGTTAAGAGCATTATTTGTCGATTTGGGCTGCCCAAGAAGATCATTTCTGACAATGGGACTCAATTCGACAGCGACCTGTTTACCGAATTTTGCGAAAGGTACGGAATTGTGAAAAGTTTCTCCTCCGTGGCCTATCCTCAGGTGAACTACCAGGTCGAGGCGGTCAACAAGACACTCGAGGGGAGCCTCAAGAAGAGACTAGATGAAGCGAAGGGAGTCCAGCCAGAACAGCTCCCCCAGGTTCTCTAGGCATATCAGACCTCGCATCGGACTCCTACAGGTCATACTCCTTTTTCCTTGACCTTTGGGAGTGAGGCAGTCCTCCCTGTGGAGATTAAGGTGCTTTCTCAAAGGGTCCAGTCATATGACCAGGACCGCAACCACGAGCTTCTTTGCACCTCTTTAGACTTGATTGATGAAAGGCGAGAAGATTCTCTGCTCCAGCTCGCACATTATCAACAGAAGATCACTCGCTATTTCAACTCAAAAGTCAAGAATCGCGCCTTTAGTGTTGGCGACCTGGTCCTCAGGAGAATTTTCTTGGCCAGTAAGGACCCCAAAGATGGAGTCTTGGGACCGAACTGGGAAGGACCATATCAAGCATCGAGGTCATTAAGGAGGGAACTTATAAGTTAGCTCGACTTGATGGAAGGGCAGTCCCACGGACCTGGAACGCCATCCATTTGAAGAGATACTATCAATGATTCACTTGTAAGGCCTGAAAGGCCATTTTTTATGTATTAAGCAAGGAGAATCAACTTTTTGTTTATATTTGTACATGTTTTCAAGTGTAATCTAAAGTAACCACGAAAGACCCTTTCCCAGTTACTTGGGGGGCATATGGTACCTGGATATAACCAGGTCGCCTTAATGACTTAGAAGTTGATTCATATCGATTGATCGTTGTTTTTCTTAAAAAACACGAGATATTGGTAAGGATTAACGCGAACTAAGTCCTATCTTGGATATAACCAGGTCATAAAACTTAGAAGTTATTTTAAATCTATTGATCGTTGTTCTTCCTAAAGAGCTCGAGATATTGATAAAAATTAACACGAACTAAGTTTTCAAATTAAGTTCATGGATATAACCAGGTCATAAAACTTAGAAGGTGATTTAAATCTATTGATCGTTGTTCTTCCTAAAGAGCTCGAGATATTGATAAAAATTAACACAAACTAAGTTTTCAAATTAAGTTCCTGGATATAACCAGGTAATAAAAATTAGAAGTTGATTTAAATCTATTGATCGTTGTTCTTCCTAAAGAGCCCGAGATATTGATAAAAATTAACACGAACTAAGTTTTCAAATTAAGTTTTTGGATATAACCAGGTCATAAAACTTAGAAGTTGATTTAAATCTATTGATCTTTGTTCTTCCTAATGAGCTCGAGATATTGATAAAAATTAACACGAACTAAGTTTTCAAAGTAAGTTCCTGGATATAACTAGGTCATAAAACTTAGAAGTTGATTTAAATCTATTGATCGTTGTTCTTCCTAAAGAGCTCGAGATAATGATAAAAATTAACACGAACTAAGTTTTCAAATTAAGTTCCTGGATATAACCAGGTCATAAAACTTAGAAGTTGATTTAAATCTATTGATCGTTGTTCTTCCTAGAGAGCTCGAGATATAGAAAAAGATTAACGCAAACTAAGTTTTTCAAAATAGTAACTAAAATGCGTAGAGGCAAAGGGTAGTAAATCAATTAAAAATAAAATTGATAGTTAAATTGTCTCGAGGTGTAAGCACCTCATGCAGAAGTTACACAGAAAAATTTTAAAATATTCAAGAAAAGGGCACAAAGAGGAAGGCCCTAAGCTCCGCTAGTTGGCCAATTGGAGGTCGCCGTCTCGCCCTGCTCAGCTGCGCCGGAGCCTTCCCCAGCCTCGGAGGGCGCTTCTTTATCGAGGCGAGCTTTGAAATTCTCAAACAAGGGCTCCCAGACGGCCGCTGCCAGGAAAGAGAAGTCGGCGTCCTGGTTATAGGCCCAGCAATGGTATAACATGTCTTCCATGGCGGCGTCTGAAGTTGCCCGCTCGGCCGCCAGGGCGGCCTTGGCCTCCGCCTTCGCGGTATCTAGGTCTGCCCGCGCAGTGGCGAGGGCAGTCTCAAGCTCTTGAAGCTTCCGGCAAGTCTCTTCCAGCTCGGCCTGCGAGGCCACCAAGGCATCCTTAGCCATCTGCAGAGAAGTCTGGTGGGTGGCCACCACTGCCTGGTGCTCGCTCCTCATCTCCTCGAGCAGAGTTTTGGTCCTGGCGATGCTCCGGTGAAGGGCAACGGCGCTCTGTGAAAGCGGAGATGTAATTGCCTTAGGGAAAAAGAAGGAGGAAAGAAAAAACAGGGCAATGTGTAATTATCAAAAACCATAAAAGGTTGAGGTTAGCTTACCGTTAGGGCCATGCCCAATGAAGACTCCAGCACGCCCACCGGGCTCCTGGTTTCGATGGCCCTGAGCTCCTTCTCGTTGAACTTGTATATGTGGGTGACGGCGTAGTTCGCCGACTCATACACCGTTCCCCGGAAGGCCTCTGGAATCTTCTCCAGGTCCTGGGGATTGGCTGGGATGCGCACCTCGGAAGGTACAATCGTCGAAGCCTCGAGCTCCGCCCCTGCGTCCCGGGCGGGGGCCGGAGCTCGCGGAGGGGGTGGGGGCATGTTGCTCCCCCCTGCAGCAGGAGGAACAGTTCCCGCGGCCTTGGCGGTTGGGGGCTGCTTTTTCTCCTTTGCAGGAGTCTTAGTTGGGGTTCCAGCGACTTTTTTCGATGTCCGGAGCTTCTTCATTTTTGGACCAGGGGTTCCCCCCGGCGTACCCCGCTCGCAGACTCCCGTCGGGCTGAGACATCTCTTCTGTCAAAACGAAGACATGGTTAGTGCAAGAATTAACAGCCATTCAAAAACAAAGGGGAAAATAGGAGAAATTCAAGTATGTATATATACTAAAAGGGATCCTACCCCCGTGCTAGAAGAAGAACCTATGGTTACGACCATCGGCCCCGGAGCTCCTGCAAGTTCGGGATCCGACTCTGGTTCCGGGCTAGATTCTTCTACATATTGCCTAAGTCCCAGAGCTACAACACCTCTCCGGAGTGATGGCCATGACCGAAGGTTGGTCCCATACTCCTCAAATAAGATCGACCTAAAGGTTAGGGTGTTATCTACGACTACGGTACCCCTAGGTCGGCTATCTTGATAATCCAACACGAGCTGGTCGACACAGTGGAGCAGGGTTGTATCCAGGTCTGGATATCTTCGGTGACGTTGGACGATCTGTCTGGGATTGAACCTAGCTAGCCGGGGGTCGACAATGGCCCTATCTAAATTCCTAAACATATATGGGTTACCTTGGCCAAAAGGAACCGCGGCTGCTCCGGACCGGATCCTCTCCTCGTCCGTCCGCTGGGCGACCTCCAACGCCCGCTTCCTGTTGCTCACGAGGGGAACCTCGTCCTCCTTTTCCTCCTCATCTTCGCCCCCCGCGACCTCCTCCGCGATGATAAGCCTTGTATCGCAAGCTGGGGGAAGCGCCCGAGGCCTCCTTAGGTTCAGAGTCTGATTTGGGAAGATCAGCTTGCAGGCCACCATCGTCTCGTCTGTCACGAGCACGCGGTAATCCTTCTCACTGGGGGGCAAGCCCGCCAGTGTCTCGTATTGGGCCCTGAGGGTCACAGATTTCTCTGTCCTCGCGAAGATAGTTGCAGGATTAATCTAAGTCTGAAAGGGATACAGGAGGAGCTAAACGATACTTAACTTACGAGCTAAGGTTGAAAAGCACTTACGAGGACGATTGAAGTAGTGGAGCTCGCAGTTTCTGAACCCCGACGATATAAAGAATTGATCTTTGAAGTCGTTGGGGTGACTGGGCAGCTCGATGACCGTAGCCGTGTTGGGGAATCGGGTTAAGTAATAAAACCCGTCGCCTCGCCCCCGCTCCACCGGGCTAGCCTTGAGGCAGAAAAAATACAAAATGTCTGCAGGAGTGGGGACCTCCCACTCCTGCTTCAAAAATAAATATCTTAACCCTGCTAGCAGCCGATAAGAGTTGGGGGAGAGCTGGAAATGGGCCAACTTCACGTAATTGAGGAAGTCAGCAAAATACTGATCCAACGGGAGGAAGGCCCCCGCCTTAAAATGCTCGTCGCTCCACGCGAATGCCTCGTCAAGCGGCGCGCAGCTCCGCTCGCCCTCTGCGAGAGGTCGGGCCATCACTGATGCTCTCCCCAGCCCGATGTTGTGGGAGAGGAATATTTTGTTGACCTTTGTCTGGTCGGTAATCTTTGAGATGATCCTCTTCGCCTAAAAGAACGCGTCAGGAGCCACCTCGAGCTTCTGTTCCACCGCTGGCCCGAAGTGGGGGATTGGGGATTCGACCATCACCGCCTTTCCTTTGCCTTGCTGGGAGGCCGATCTGCCAGCTGTCCTTTTTGGGGCATTCTTCTTCGGTGCCATCTGGTCGCCTAGCGAACAAAAGAAAACATTTCAGAAAAGGCGACCTGAGCATGAGGAAAAATCAAATGTTCTTTGCACGAGCTGAGGTAAGCCCAACTCGTGGAGAGTGGGACCACGCGGTTCTATGAACACGCGCCTGTGCTCCCAACAGATCCCCGATTACTCGGAATTCGTGTGTCAGGAGGGTCAGGTTAAAATTTTTCCTTGGAGGGAAAGTTCCAATAGGCAAGAAAGGAAAAACCGCCTGTGAAGCGTGTCCCCTAAGCTACCCAGTTTTGCACCCAAAATACTGGATATTTTGAACTAATATCCCAAAAATCATACCAAGAAATCTTCCCCAGAAAATGCATCCTGTAAACCCTGCTCCTAAACGGCTTCCTACTACCAAACAATACCATAACCTAAAAGGCTTTCACCCTTCATTCTCACAAAACCCTGCAAGCCCTTGCATGCGGCTACTGTAAATATTTACCTAAGCTACAGTGAAAATAACTTCAAAACATGCATAGTCAGGAGACTTACAAAATGTTTGGCTGGGAGGTGGATGAAGGAATCGCCTGGGTTGGGACTTCGTCTGAGCAGTTGGTTTCAAGGCTTCGAAGGAGTCCTTGCACCTGAGCTTCTGGAACGCTGAAGGTGGTAACTGGAAAGAGGAAAATGGGGGATTTTTTGAGAGCAAGAAGAAGAGAAAATTTTGGAAAATTTTGAATGAACGGGTGGCCCATGCGTAGGATGGCCACCCCTTTTTATATGCGTGAAGGGTCACGTGAAGAGGGCTGTTGGATTGCCCTGATGTGGGATCCAAGGCCCTCCACTCGAAAGATGAAACGACGGCTGGGCATAGGCTAGGCCATTTAATGCGGTTCTCGGAAGACATACCGTCACCAACAACGATGTTCCACGTATTCGGCGCCTGCGTAGAATGTGGAATGTGAAGAGTTCACGGGGAAGCCTAAAAGCCCCTACTGTGGCCCTACACGACGTCATGCACCACAAGCAGAGGCTTGGGGGGCAGATGTACGCCCTGATTTTCCCACGGGCTGATTAGCGAACTGAGATACGGCCTAATCATGACTACCACGTGGACATCCCCAAGACCGGAGCTGCCATCGTAAGGTCCTACCTCCTTAGCTCGAGGTAACCTAAGGGTTCGCCAAGACTAGTCAAGGACTGAGTCTGGACTCTGAGGGCCGCAGGTCGAGGTAAGCATCCAGCTCATGGTACGAGCTGGAGATGAGGGCTATGACCTTTTATAAAGTCAACCAAGCAAGGTAAACGTGCATATATCAGACATCACATGTCTGATATACCCCTGACTTCTCAGACACGCAGCAGGAGCGTGCGTATTCAGACACCCACGACTGGTTTGGGTCGTGCGGCCCATTATCCCCTTTACCTATTGATTTGACCACACTTATGTGTCAGGTTTAGGAATTAATCATGAATGTCACAGAGTTGACACGATAGGAAAGAAGGTCACGGGATGACCTTCTTACCAACTCCCAGGTGCCTTCTCCTATAAATATGGAGACCTTGGGAGTTAATAGAGGTTGGATTCTCAATTGTAAGAAATACCCTGTAATCAAATACCCAGTATATAGCAATAACACTGACTAGTGGAGTAGAAGGATTTTAACCTTTGAACCACTTAAAAAACGCATTTTGAGTCACCATTTCATTTTCTAAGATCATTTATCTATTTCGGTTCAACCTAAGCACTAATCCCTCTCTCTTCTTTTCTTAATTACCTGTTGGCGAAGAATCGCGTCAACAGACTTTAACAGTATCGCTTCTTTTCAGGTTTATAAAGATAATCGAAACTATTTTAATATTCATTATTTAATTAAATTAAAACTATTCAGTTGTAACCTATTTTAATTATTTAATTTAAATCATATTTAAAAATAATAATTAAATAAAAAATTAATTTAAAATTCAAAATTCAAATTCTAGAGATTTGGCACACATGTGTGTGGTGCCACTTGTTTAACCCAAGTTTGGACATGATGATGTGGCATTTGAAAAAGACATGTGGCAGAAATGCCATCAAATTATGATAGTTGGTCGAGATAAGATAGCTGCTCGAGTAGACATCTTTAGTGTGAAGAGTTGCAATCTACTAGAAGAGAAGATAGCTGGTAACATTTCATAAATATGCTCAAAGAGAAGATAGTTGGTAACATTTTATAAAGTTTCTCGAAGATGGACGTGCTCGAAGGAAATCTTAGTTAAATTTGAAGATCCAGATTTTGAGAGATATTATGGAATATCCTAAGATATTTATGTAACTAATATATGAATGAATTTTTCTAGTGTTATTTGAATTTCTAATTAGTTATAATAATCTCACACTATACGTGTAGGGCCTATAATATTTTGTAGGGACCATAGCCCACTAAGAGACTCTATAAATAGGGATCTCTCCCAACATCATTGGGAGAAGCAGAATTTGTGCACACTTTACATACAAAAGCCTACTTAAGTCTATTTTTTCTCTCAGGCTTAAGAAACTCAGTTGAACCTTTTTTCTTCTTGATCTTGAGTTTGAGACTTTCTTGATTAATAAGAGTGCAAGCGGATGTAGGTTATTACAAACCTTTTTGGGGGGCGAACCACTATAAAATCTATGTCGCTTACTAGACTTCAGTTCGTTTAATTAAATTCTTGTCGTATAAATTGACTCAATGTCGATGATCAAAACGCTTGTCAACACCACTAATATGCTATCCCTGATTTTCTCAATTGTTTGTTTAATTAATTTTAAGATAACATATTTATTCCAAAAATAAATATCACTTAATTCAAAATTAACATTATCTTAATAAACTATCAGTTTTAAATAATTATCTTATAATAAGATAATAATTAAACTCTCCCAAATATTAATCCAAACATGATTAATATTTATTTTAAATGTTATAAAATTTTCCAAAAAAAAACTAATTAATTAATTAATTCAAAGTTAATCAATTGCCCATAATTATCACATAATTATCTCTTTGCCTTGAAAAATTAATTCCAATGAAATTTATCATTTTTCTCGATTAATCTTTCTATTGACATCCTTACCATTGATTGTGCAGGACAGAGATGACCGTTGACCTATAATACAAAACTTCAATAAACCAGATTATTGATTAAACTCCATAATTTAATAATTTTATTTATTAATTTAATTATTACTTCACTATAAATTGGAAATTGCATTATAAATATTTATAGAATTATATTTACAGAGTATTCTCTTTTAGTCCATTGATATAATCAATAAATGTAGTTTTTGTCCTCCATTTATTGGTTCACTAATTAAGGCTGGTCAAAATTATTGTTTTCCCTTCTAATTGCCTCTTCTTTCTTAAGTACCATTAAGGCACTAGTGAATAATTAATCTATAATCAAATTATAGAATTGACCTCAACAACTATTCAGCCCCAGAATTAACCCTCATGGGAACTGTACGCCCTGATTTTCCCACGGGCTGATTAGCGAGCTGAGATACGGCCTAATCATGACTACCACGTGGACATCCCCAAGACTGGAGCTGCCATCGTAAAGTCGTACCTCCTTAGCTCGAGGTAACCTAAGGGTTCGCCAAGATTGCTCAAGGACCGAGTCTGGACTCTGAAGGCCACAGGTCGAGGTAAGCATCCAGCTCGTGATACGAGCTGGAGTTGGAGGGCTGTGTGTTGGGTTTTATGCCCTTAATAAAACCATATTTGTTATGTAACACGTTATTATTATCAATAAAATAAGTAGAAATCATTTTGTTTATTCAATTGCATTGTTCGCTTGTTTTATTACATGTTTATTCAATTAATACAAACATTCATAAAATCCTGAACATATGGATAGTTATAATTATGGTGACTAGGTCACAATGGATTATAGTTGTAATTATATGTTCAAAAAGAACGAGTCCTAGATTAGTTCAGTGCATTGGATTTTCACTGATTAGGAAATCTATGATATGATCTGCTTACACATTAGGAGTGTGATGTCTTGTCCAAGGCATTGACCAAGTAGATATGATCGAATGTATTTGGTTACATCGGACTAGGATCGATATTGATTATTGATTGATAAATAAGTATTGTTGTTATCGAATCTAATCAATATCACAACGTTGACCATAGGTTAAGTCGATCTAAATTCTGAGTGATAATATTCTGCTAATTATATTATTTAAATCTTTTGACTTGTTTGTTACCAGCTTACCCTACGGTCTAGCCCATACTTACATCTTGGAGATTTAGTAATGAAATTGAGTGGGAGTATTATTCATAGATATGAAATCTATAACTTCTGTATGAGAAGTGAAAAGATGATTTCCTTAATTGCTTTGTTCAAAAGGTTAAATGATTGAGATCTCATTTCTGTGATTAAGTTCATGGAAATATCATTTATAAGGAACTTAGTGGGAGTTAAGGATAAAATACTGATGAGGGGTAAAACGGTAATTTTCACCCAGCTTGTTAGTAAGTCATCAATAGAGGATTAACTAACTGTAATGGTTATAACAATGGATAACGTATTTATGGTTTGGAAAATACGTTCTATGAATTCAAGAGTTCAATTCCAAGTCTATAGTGGAGTCACGAGGAATTAATAAGGTAGTGAAATTATTCGTAAATAAATTCACGGTAACTTATTGGAGCTTGATTTTATGGATCCATGGTCCCCGCATCACCTTTGAGTAAATCATCTTGAATGTCTCAATTAATTGATTTAATTATCAATTAGGATTTTTTAAAGTTGACTAGGTCAATTTTGGAAAATTTATAGAGATATGAGATTTAGAAAATAAAAGAGAATCTTTGGGTAAATTTATTAATATTGATAAATTGGCGTCAATATAAATAAATAAAAATTAAATCAAGTTTCAAATTATAATTAGTTAATTTGAATAAGGATTTAGTTAATTAATTAAAATAAATAAATAAATAAATAAAAGGTTTTGAATTTAGGCCCAATTGGGATTTAAATTCAAAATAAAAGTATTAGGCCCAAGTCCATTTGTGGGAGCCCAAGGATTTTATCTTTTTGTTTATTATTTTAATTAATTCAAAATTTAAATTTAAATTTAAATTTAAATAAAGCCCATTAAGTTGTCTATATAAGGAATATGATATCTAGGGTTTTCATAAGTCAGTCTCAGTTGATTCATTGGGTAAGTGAAAACCTAGACACTCTAATCCTTTCTTAGCCACTTTCTCTTCTTCTTTTCTAGATCTCTATCTCATGTGTTGAGAACCAGCCCACACTAGTTCTAGATTGATCAAAGGCTTGGTGAGGAAGATTGTGTTGCTGATCTAGTTCAATCTCTTGATAATACTCTGCTACAGAAAGGAATCAAGAGTTAGAGAGATTGAAGGAAGGAGTTGTTCCAGTTCCGTTGCGTATTCGTAAGTTTCTACATCATTGTGTTTATGTTAATTTACAAATCTAATGTTCATATGTATGTCGTGTTATTCTATGTTTCTATTATGTGTTTGGAAAAATAATAGGAAGCATGCATCTAGATTTAAATTTCAAGATCCTACAATTGGCCTCAGAGCCTAGGTTGCCTAGATCTAGATGTTAAGAATGCATGATTATATATGTTTGTTGATATGCTTGATTTTAAAAGTTTAATTGGATGGTACATGAAATTTGATATGAATGTTTTGAATGTTTATGTGTCATATTGCTAATTTAAGTTGTTATTTTTTTCCATGCATTTTCAGATCTTAATTGGTGCTTGATAAAATGCTCATTAAAAAATTGCACAATTTTTTGTTTTTTTTTGTAGTTGGCAGCCCCAATTTTTTTTTAATATTTATATATATATATTATATATAATAAAAAAAAATAAAAAAAAACCGTATAGTTTTTTGTTTTGTTCAAAACCGTATATTTATATATTGTATATATATGTTTATATATATATATTTATATATATATTTTAAACAACCATATATATATATAATTTTGAAAGAAAAAATAAATCTTAACTTAATATATATAAATGTATACGTGTATATATATATTTATATATATATATGTTTATATATATTTATATATAATATAAAAGTTGGTTAAGATATATATATATATTTTTTTTTTGTGCTAAAGAAATATCTTAGTATCCAATTTTAAAATTTTGAGACATTTTCTTTAATGACAATTAAATTAATTTTATGTTTAATTAATTATGTGGTAAGTTTTCAATTGGGTAAAACTTTATGGTATTTAATTAATAAGTAAATTAATTTTAATAACTCAATTGATTGTTTTAGATATTGATTGATTTATTTTTTTAGCAATTAATTTATTTATTTTGGGAATAAATGTAATGATACATAAAGATGTGTAACATGTCATATATGTTTTCATGTTAGGCCCATCCAATTAATAAGAAAATTAACATATCTAGAATCATTATTAAGTTATTTTTTGCATTTGGGCTTTAAATATAAGTATAATGATGGACTATTTTTTTTTGTTTTGAAAAATGTGGGAAAAATCAAATAAAACTTTCATAAAATGTTAGGTTTTATTTGGGCCCAATTGAACATGTAAAGTTTAAATTCCTCTCTTGTGGGTGGTTCCACTTGTGAAGGCCCATTTGCTTTGCATTACTAGATTGGACTTAATCAATTGAATAACAATTAATAAAACGAAGGTTCAAATTCCTGTCTTTTTGGGCTTTGTGTGGAAGTTAGGGAGCCTTAGTAGTGGGTCCGACATACTGAACCCAGCTCTCCTCCATGCAAGCTCAAATTGTTAAGGCCCATTTACCTAAGTTGGACTTAATTGTATTAGGTTATTCTTTTTAGTTGGACCTAATAATTGATTAGAAACAAATTAATTCTAATTGTTGGATTAATTTTCAATGGGTAATTTTAGAATTAATGGAAAAATTATAAACTATGGTTTATTGATTATTGTAATAATTTGGCAAACCTAAGTTGGTAATTTTCAAAAGAATAAAATACTAAATCGAGAAAAATTAAATAATGAGTTTTTAAATTTTGAATTCGATCTCCACCGTTGATTTAACGAGGTTAGGGTTTAGTAGGGCCTAATGGCGCTTTGATTTCGTCTCCCTACGGAAGGTGTTCACTAGACTCTTAACATGGTTAAATTTCTTAGGATAGATGGTTATAGATGGATCTTCTATAGACTCATCCCTACGGTGACTATAGGAATTAAGTCTATAATAATCAAAATCGTGGGTCAAACTCATAAAGTAAGAAATATTTGTGACTCTCGCCTACCGGGACACATGTGTTTTCGTTACTTTGATCGAACGGATAGGTTATTAATAAAAGTCTGGGACGTTTTATTAATTGAGTTGTTTCTCTATTTGACTAAGTGAATATTTGTGACTCTCGCCTACCGGGACACATAGGTTCATGGCTAGTTGAAAAACCTAAGAAATAGAAAGATAAGTTTTTAGTATTTACTTATCTTTAAATATTGTTTATATGTTATGCTATTTCTAAAACTTGTATGAATGAATGTTTGTCGAACAATGTGTTGATTTCTCCTTTATTGATAATTGTAGCTCTATGGCCTCCAACCCCATTATCTCTCTTCTGTCCAAGGAGTTGTTAACCGGCGAGAACTTCATGAAATGGAAATCTAATATCAACATAGTGTTGATCGGCGACAACTCAAAATTCGTGATGACTGAAGCTGAACCTGACTTTCCTGGAGAGAATGCCTCGAAGCCAGTGAGGGAGAAGTATGATCGTTGGACTACTGCCAACAATAAGGCCAAGGCCTACATGCTCGCCAGCATGTCAAAAACGCTAAGGACTAAGATGGAAGATATCGAAACTGCTTACGACATCATGGAGCAACTCCAAGAAATGTTTGGGCACAAGTCAGCGCAAGCTAGTTTCGAGGCTACCAAGAAGTATGTGAACTGTAGGATGGCACCTGGCCAACATGTTCATGATCATTTTATTAAGATGACGAACTACTTCCAAGAAGCTGAGTTGCATGGTGCAACAGTAGATGAGAAGACTCAAGTTGGAATCATTCTCAACAGCCTTGCACCTAGTTTCCTTACGTTCACAACGAACTATTTTCTTAACAAGTTGGACTATAGAATGACTCAGTTATTAAATGAGCTCAAGATGTATGAAGGAATAAATGGTGGACCGAGTAAAGGACCTGAGAAGAAGGCTGCTACTACCGGCGGTGCTCAGGGTGAGGCTAACCTAGCCTCTTCCTCGAAGAGCAAGAAGAGAAAGGCAAGGAAGGACAAAAAGAAAGCTAAGAAGCAAGCAGCTGGAAAGGCACCAGCAACTGAAAAGCCTGTTGGAGCAAAGCCAACTAGCAAGAAGGCTAAAGGACAATGTTTCCATTGCAAGGAGGAGGGGCATTGGAAGTGTAATTGCCCCGCCCTTAAGGCAACTGGAACCCAAGGTAATAAAAATATATTAGTCTTGGATGCATGTGTTTTAGAGGATGATTCTTCTGTTTGGATAGTTGATTCAGGATCCACTAATCATGTGTGTATTTCTTTGCAGCTACTTAGCAACTGGAAAACGGTGAAGGAGGGCGAGTTAAAACTTACCAACTCCCAGGTGCCTTCTCCTATAAATATGGAGACCTTGGGAGTTAATAGAGGTTGGATTCTCGATTGTAAGAAATACCCTGTAATCAAATACCCAGTATATAGCAATAATACTGACTAGTGGAGTAGAAGGATTTTAACCTTTGAACCACTTAAAAAATGCATTTTGAGTCACCATTTCATTTTCTATGATCATTTATCTATTTTGGTTCAACCTAAGCACTAATCCCTTCCTATTCTTTTCTTAATTACCTATTGGCGAAGAACCGCGTCAACAGTTTGGTGCTTTCATTGAGAGCAAGTTCGATTAGTGCTGTCGCAAACATCCAACTATGGTGACTACTCGATCCAGGCACGGTAATGAGACAGAACAGCATGATGGGCAGGAGGCTCATCATACTGCCATTCCTGGTGAACAAATTCCTGAAGTCCAGCAGCGGCCAGGCAAACAGCCGGCGGGCCAAGACGACACCGGAAGTTTGGCGCCCCGGCCACCTAATCTGAACCCATGTTATTACACTACGGTGGAGATGGAGAATTCTCAGCTGAGGAGCCAGCTAGCAATAGCTAACCAGCAGATCAAGGATGTGCTGGCCCGACTACCCCCTCTCACACCCAACGCTAGCGTCGGAGAAAGGCAAGGCGAGGCTCCTAAGTCTCGCCGGGGTAATCGGTCCAGGCATAGCAGCTCGGACAGACTTCCGACAGCCAACTCCACTCCTTCATCGCACCATCGAGAAGCAAACTTCGGTGAAATGCCTAGAGCTGACCAACAGCAGTACAACTGTTCGGTGAGGACTTCAACTCCTAGCTCCCAACCAGCCTCGAGCACGCCCAGGGGAGCTCGAGGAAATTCCTGAAAGAGGTCCGGGGAGGGCTCGCAGCGTCAGCCCGTCCCCAACAGCCATCTTAAGCCTCGTCCAAACCGCCAGGCGCGGGACCCGCAGGTTGCCAGGGCCGAAAGGCCCCCACCTAATTTGATCCGTCCTGATGGAACTAGGATCGCCTCTCCAGTCAGGCATCCTCCGTCTCCAATCAGATATCCATCTCCTCCTCGGCCCATCCGAGATATCCCGGCCTATGGAAGTAGCAAGGGAAAACCGCCATCAGCCGGACCTTCCCGACGTAGCAGGGCGCCAAGGGAAGACCCAGATCCTCAGCACCAAAGGCGAGCTCCGAGCCTCTCTAGCAGGAGCTACTGGACCGGCAGTCACCGGAGTGACCTTTCTTGCGGAGACCTGCGTCAGCGTTTGCGCACAAAGTCCACTAGCCACCAAGGGGGGCGACTTGCGAGATCGCCTTAACTCTCATAGAGGGGAGCCAGCAGGAGGAGACGGCCATGCTTGCTCAGGGGGGCCCTGTCCGAAGTGCGTAACGGCGCGAATGCCCCAAATAACCTATCTCAAGATAGGAGGGGCAATAACCCGCCAAATATGTACACTGGAACCGGAGTCGTTGAACAGCCCCGGAATAACCAAGGACATCAGGACCAAACCCTCGAGCGCCTGGCCCAGATGGAGGAGCTGATGAGGAAGCTCTTGTCGGAGAAAGAGAAAGATGAGTATGATTCGGGGGACGAGATGGAGCTCTTCGCCCCCAGCATAGCAGCAACGACGTTCCCACCTGGTTTCTGTATGCCGCACCTGTCCAAGTTCGATGGGGATGGAGACCCGTCAGATCACCTGGGATGTTTAACACCCTAATGATGGCCCACAACATTGGCCCCGAGCTGAGATGTTTGATATTCCCTTCCACACTGATTGGACCGGCCAGGCAGTGGTTCAAGCAAGGCAAAAGATAGTCAATCAGCTCCTGGAAAACTTTCTCGGCTGACTTCAAAAGGGCATTCCGAGCCTCCCAGGCTGCCCGCGTCCAAGCCGACTCTCTGGCTAATGTGAGGCAGCAGCCCGGCGAAACTCTGAAGGCCTACCTGAGCAGATTTGCGAACGTCGCTGCTCGGGCCAGAGACGTGGATGATAGCTCCAAGCTCATGGTCATGAGAACTGGAATCCTCGTCGGAGGGGATCTCTGGAAAGATATACAAAGAAAGGGAGTCAGCTCAGTTAACGAGTTCCTCAACAGGGCCCAGGAATGGATCAACTTGGAGGAAGCCGAAGCTGAAGCTACAGGAACCAGCCAGGTCCCTAATCAACCCGCTGGAGTGGGGATGGAGGTCGTGGCAGCGACCCAAAACGTCACGCAGAAGAACCAGCTCGGTGGAGGCAAAAGAAAGGGGAATGGTGAAGGCAACCAGCACACCCAAAAGAAGAATAAATCCGTAGACAAGTTCAAGCCCTTCTATGAGATTTATACAGAGCTCACCCAGTCTAAGGAGAATATCTTCCTAGCTAACTCTACTCACCTCCCCTGGAAGAGGCAGGAGCCATTGAAGCACCAGAAGGGGAAGAGAGACACCTCCAAGTTTTGCCGTTTTCACAATGTGGTTGGCCACAATACTGATGATTGTAGGCATCTGAAAGATGAGATCGAGACTCTCATCCGATCCGGTCCCTTGGCTCAGTACGCGCGGAACAGGGTCTTGAAAAGTCGACCTGCTCCGGAAGTCCCGACTAGTCAGCCCGGGTCTCGGATAGATCAGGACGTCCCTCCTCCCATGGTAGGAGGGGAGATATCCACCGTATCTGGAAGTCCGCATATGGCTGGCACGAGTAGGGGTGCCCAGAAGAGGTACGTGAACGAACTTAAGGCGCAAAATGGAGAAGAGTTCGTCCCGAAACAGCGTCTGCCAAAGCAACAACAATTGGAGAAGCAACCAATCATTTTTACAGAAGATGATGCGGGCCATGTCCAGTTCCCGCACAATGACCCTCTGGTCGTAGCAATTCAGCTTGCTAATCGGACGGTTAGGAGGGTGCTGATCGACAATGGGAGCTCGGTGAACCTCCTATTTCGGTCCACGTTAGAAAAGATGGGTTTGACTGTCGCCGAGCTGAAGGCGACCTCCATGATGCTGTATGGTTTTTCGAGAGAAGGATCGGCGGCCATAGGGATGATCGAGCTGGTGATCACCCTAGGAGAATGATCTCGGATAGTCTCCAAACTCCTCGAGTTCGTGCTCATCGACTGCTCTACTGCATACAACGCAATTTTTGGACGACCTACGCTCATAGCTTTTGAGGCCGTCACTTCCACTTGCCACCTCGCGATGAAATTCCTTACTTCCACGGGAATATGCACCGTCCATGGCGATCAGCTCGCTTCCAGGGAATGCTACAGCATTTCCATGAAGGGAAAATCTAAACCCGGGCAGCTGGCAATGGCCATCCAAGGTGGTGAAGAGGAATCTCAAGAACCCTTAGCTGATCCTGAGATTGAAAAACCTCAAAGCGCCGAAGGGGAAAATATCGTCTTAAGTGAGGATATTGACCCCCGAATAGGCGAGGACAGATCCGAGTTCCAAGCTATTGAGGAGCTCGAGGAAGTAAACATTGATCCGCAGAATCCATCATGGATGGTCAAGCTCGGAAAAAACCTCTGCCGCAAGAGGAAGGCTGAGCTAGTCAGATTTCTGCAGGATAACCTGGATGTGTTTGCGTGGTCACACGAGGACATGGTGGGAATCAGCCCGAGTGTCATCATGCACACACTTCATATGGATAAACGCGTTCCTGCGATGTCCCAGAAGCAGAGACGCCTAGGAACAACCCGGGCTGAAGCCTTGGAGGAAGAGTTAGCCCTGCCCAAAAAATGCGGCTTTATCTGTGAAGCCAAGTTTCCAATATGGGTCGCCAACCCCGTGCTGGTCCTGAAGCCCAACGGGAAATGGCGGACCTGCATCGACTTCTCCGACCTGAATAAAGCCTTCCCCAAGGATTGTTTTCCACTGCCAAGGATTGACCAGTTGGCGGATCCCACGGCGGGGCATGAGCTCATGTCCTTTATGGACGCATACTCAGGCTACAATCAGATCGCCATGAATCCGGCGGACCAGGAGCACACCAGTTTCATGACCCCAACTAACGTTTATTGTTACAAGGTCATGCCCTTCGGGCTGAAGAACGCCGAGGCTACGTATCAAAGGTTGGTGAATAGAATGTTCGCAGGCCAGATCGGAAAAAACATGGAAGTGTACGTCGATGACATGCTAGTCAAGTCAAAGACTGCCGATAACCATGTTTCCAACCTGGAAGAATGCTTCAAGATCCTACGAGAGTATGGCATGAGGCTAAATCCACAGAAGTGCACTTTTGGAGTCGCATCGAGAAAATTCCTGGGTTTCATCGTCAATACCCGGGGAATCGAGGCAAACCCCGATAAGATCATATCATTGCTCGAGCTTCCCTCACCCAGGTCGCGAAAAGAGGTCCAAGGCCTGACAGGAAGAGTGGCAGCCCTCAATCAGTTTATTTCAAAGTCCACCGATAAGTGTTCGCCGTTCTACAACCTGCTTCGAGGAAATTAGAAGTTCGAATGGACAGAAGAGTGCGAAAGCGCTTTCCTCGATCTGAAGGCACATCTTGCCGAGCCACCCGTACTATCCAAACCAAAAGCAAGAGAGTCTGTTTTTTACTACCTGGCTGTCACGGAGGATGCAGCCAGTGTCGTGTTGGTCCGGGAAGAAGACCGGATTCAGAAGCCAGTCTACTACATCAGCAAGAGACTTCTCGGAGCTGAATCCCAGTACTCGTTGATGGAGAAATTGGCGTTCTGCCTTATCACGGCCTCGCGAAAGCTCAGGCCGTACTTCCAGTCCCACTCAATACACGTCATGACCGATCAGCCTTTAAGGCAGGTTTTGTAAAATCCTGAAGCATCGGGACGCTTGTTAAAGTGGGCAATCGAACTCAGCCAGTTCAAAATTTTGTACACTCCGCGAACTGCTATAAAGAGTCAGGCCCTGGCCGATTTTGTAGACGAGTGCACAGGATTCTGGGAGGATCCTGCAGAAGACTTACCCCAAGTCACCTCGGCCCAGACATCGTGGAGGATATTTGTGGATGGTTCATCCAACGAGAACGGCTCCGGAGCTGGAATCATTTTGATATCCCCTGAAGAACATCGTTTCCACTCAGTACTGAGGTTCGGGTTCAAGGCCTCCAATAACGAGGCCGAATACTAAGCTTTGCTGGCCGAGCTAAGGATAGCTCGGGAGCTGAAGGCGAGCTCCGTCCAATGCTTCAGTGACTCCTAGCTCGTGGTAAACCAGGTTCTGGGCGAATATCGAGCATGGGGACCTAAGATGGCTGCCTATCTAGCAAAGGTAAAGGTTGAGTTGTCCGTGTTCGGGCGGGGCTCGATCGAGCAGATACCTCGGGAGTAGAATGCTAACGCATATGCTCTCACCAAGCTCGCCACCTTTGGGGAGATGGAAACCTTGGGGTTAGTACCGGTAGAATTCTTGGAGAAACCAAGTATAGAGGAAGCCAGGACGTAGATCGAGATGATCGACGCCAGGCTGACCTAGATGACTCCCATCCTTGAGTATCTAATCGAGGGAAAGCTACCTGAAGGGCGTAATGATGCGCGGCAAGTTCTGTATCAAGCTCTCAGGTATACGATAATAGATGGGGTGTTATACCAACATGGGCACTCCCTACCTCTCCTACGATGTGTTCTTCCAGGCGAAGCAAAGGCCATCCTGCAGGAAGTGCATGAGGGTTTTTGCGGAGATCACACTGGGGGGCAAAGCTTGGCCTTAAAGGTCCTGAGGCAAGGTTATTATTGGCCAACTCTGTCCAAAGACTCAATCTCATACGTGAAGAAATGCGACAAATGCCAGCGATTCATCACAGTTGCCCAAGCTCCCCCAGTCGAGCTGAAGATGATCTCTTCCCCATGGCCATTTGCAATTTGGGGGATCGACTTGGTTGGCGCCCTCCCTACTGGAAAGGGCGGGGTCCGTCACGCCGTGGTAGCCATCGACTACTTTACGAAGTGGGCTGAGGCAGAACCTCTGGCAACGATAACTTCCAAAAAAGTCCTTGACTTCGTGGTTAAGAACATTATCTGCCGATTCGGGAAGCCCAAGAAGATTGTCTCCGACAATGGGACTCAGTTCGACAGTGACCTGTTTACCGAATTTTGCGAAAGGTACGGAATTGTGAAAAGTTTCTGCTCCGTGGCCTATCCTCAGGCGAACGGCCAGGTCGAGGCTGTCAACAAGACTCTCAAGGTGAGCCTCAAGAAGAGACTAGATGAAGCAAAGGGGGTCTGGCCAGAACAGCTCCCCCAGGTCCTATGGGCATACCGGACCTCGCATCGGACTCCTACAGGTCATACTCTTTTTTCCTTGACCTTTGGGAGTGAGGCAGTCCTCCTTGTGGAGATTAAGGTGCTTTCGCATAGGGTCCAGTCATATGACCAGGACCGCAACCACGAGCTTCTTTGCACCTCTTTAGACTTGATTGATGAAAGGCGAGAAGATTCTCTGCTCCAGCTCGCACATTATCAACAGAAGATCACTCGCTATTTCAACTCAAAAGTCAAGAATCGCGCCTTTAGTGTTGGCGACCTGGTCCTCAGGAGAATTTTCTTGGCCAGTAAGGACCCCAAAGATGGAGTCTTGGGACCGAACTGGGAAGGACCATATCAAGCATCGAGGTCATTAAGGAGGGAACTTATAAGTTAGCTCGACTTGATGGAAGGGCAGTCCCACGGACCTGGAACGCCATCCATTTGAATAGATACTATCAATGATTCACTTGTAAGGCCTGAAAGGCCATTTTTTATGTATTAAGCAATGAGTATCAACTTTTTGTTTATATTTGTACATGTTTTCAAGTGTAATCTCAAGTAACCACGAAAGACCCTTTCCTAGTTACTTGGGGGTCTTATGGTACCTGGATATAACCAGGTCGCCTTAATGACTTAGAAGTTGATTCATATCAATTGATCGTTGTTTTTCTTAAAAAAGGCGAGATATTGGTAAGGATTAACGCGAACTAAGTCCTATCCTGGATAGAACCAGGTCATAAAACTTAGAAGTTGATTTAAATCTGTTGACCCAGAGTTTGGTCAACTGACATGGAGTCAGAATATGCTTGATATGAATGAATGTGTTGATAATAACGTAATGACGAAAAAGTAATAAGAACACGATATTTTTATAGTGGTTCGGCCCCAGGATCTGGTAATAACCTACGTCCACTTAGACTATTATTGATATAGGAATCAAAGGAGTGATCAAAGAACAAGGGCTCAATGAGTTTCACTAGCCTCTGAAGAACAATACAATATTCTAAGGAGAATTACTCTAATCTCAAATAATTCAAAAGCAAAAAGTCCCTTCCTTGAGCTATATTTTGCTATTTATAGGCTCAAGGGGGATTACAAAAGATTGTTACAGATACTCTCCCCTGAATCATCGGATATTCCGGAGATTGAGTGAGTTAAATTCGAGATTTACAAAGATCTTCACAGTAATGTTACTTTGTATGCGGAACCATCGAGCAGGCTGGTCGCAGGTAAGACCGGGCGGCTTACTGCTTCTAGTGCATCCTCTGGTCGATACCCTAGCAGAGCTCTTCCAGGTGTCAGCTACGTGTCTAGGGATCACTTGCCACGTCATCAATGCTAATTTTTTGGATAACATTTGCCCCCCAAGTTTATTTATCACGAGCAATAAATAAACTTTTGAGCGAACGACTCTTCGGTAACCCCACCATACGTGTCAGAACCCTTCATGTGTTCTTGGAAAAAGTAACCTACTTCTGTCTAATCATGACTTTTCAGTTCCCCAATAATAATTTGAAAAAGGGTCACGTGAAGAGGGCCGTTGGATTGCCCTGATGTGGGATCCAAGGCCCTCCACTCGAAAGATGAAACGACGGCTGGGCATAGGCTAGGCCATTTAATGCGGTTCTCGGAAGACGTACCGTCACCAACCACGATGTTCCGCGTATTCGGCGCCTGCGTAGAATGTGGAATGTGAAGAGTTCATGGGGAAGCCTAAAAGCCCCTACTGTGGCCCTACACGACGTCATGCACCACAAGCAGAGGCTTGGGGGGCAGATGTACGCCCTGATTTTCCCACGGGCTGATTAGCGAACTGAGATACGGCCTAATCATGACTACCACGTGGACATCCCCAAGACCGGAGCTGCCATCGTAAGGTCCTACCTCCTTAGCTCGAGGTAACCTAAGGGTTCGCCAAGATTTCTCAAGGACAGAGTCTGGACTCTAAAGGCTGCAGGTCGAGGTAAGCATCCAGCTCGTGATACGAGCTGGAGTTGGAGGGCTTTGACCTCTTATAAAGTCAACCACGCAAGGTAAACGTGCATATATCAGACATCACGTGTCTGATATACCCCTGACTTCTTGGACACGCAGCAGGAACGTGCGTATTCAGACATCCACGACTGGTTTGGGCCTTGCGGCCCAATATCCTCTTATCTATTGATTTGACCACACTTATGTGTCAGGTTTAGGAATTAATCATGAATGTCACAGAGTTGACATGATAGGTAAGAAGGTCACGGGATGACCTTCTTACCAACTCCCAGGTGCCTTCTCCTATAAATATGGAGACATTGGGAGTTAATAGAGGTTGGATTCTCGATTGTAAGAAATACCCTGTAATCAAATACCCAGTATATAGCAATAATACTGACTAGTGGAGTAGAAGGATTTTACCCTTTGAACCACTTAAAAAACGCATTTTGAGTCACCATTTCAGTTTCTAAGATCATTTAATTATTTCGGTTCAACCTAAGCACTAATCCCTTCCTCTTCTTTTCTTAATTACCTGTTGGCGAAGAACCGAGTTAACAGGAACCAATATTCGATTCGTTAGGAAAGCATGGATTCCATTATTGTAAAATCATGTTCCCCGACAT
The DNA here is from genome assembly GCF_963169125.1 of Humulus lupulus. Taxonomy (NCBI): domain Eukaryota; kingdom Viridiplantae; phylum Streptophyta; class Magnoliopsida; order Rosales; family Cannabaceae; genus Humulus; species Humulus lupulus. Next base: position 134,185,423 of record NC_084795.1, read on the forward strand.
TCATGATTTTGAATCTCCAAATCCAAAGTCACTAGCCTCGTTATATTAACAGACCTTAACGAATGAATCAAAAGATCCAATAAACATAAACAGGAGTTCATGATTACTCAGGATTTAGACTAATGTAGAAGTGATCATCTATTATGATATGAATTAAATCTTTATGGGAAATGGTAAGTTTATAAAGATAATTAATTAATATCGGTCATGTCATATATAATCACTATTATATACATCACTTTTACCGAATCTAGATTACTTGCTTTCGGTGTGCTTAGTAAACCATACTAGCAACGATTAATCAAAGATTTCGTACTTTAATGCATTACTGATTATTTTATTCATTATATAAGATCTTAATTCTCTCGTACTAATACAATATCATATTCTCATAAATGAATATGAAATTTTCTAATATTTATACAAATTATTCAAACAATAAATAAAACATTCAAATATAATAAAAATTGTACTATTATTTAAATCAATAAAATATCTTTTCACATCCTTTTAGGGCACAAACACTAACAATCTCCTACTAGTCTTCAAAGCAAGTGAGGCATCTATATCAATCATGTATTGCGAACATGACCCATAAACGACTTTCCAGGAAGTGTCTGGTGAATGAGTATGTCAGGTTTTGTTTTGATGCTATCTTCATAATTGTCACATCACCTCGGTGTACAATTTCTCTAACTAGATGATATTTCCTTTCTATATGTTTTTCTCTATTGTGGCTTCTTTGTTCCTTAGAGTTAGCTATCGCTCCATTGTTGTCACAATACAGGATTAGTGGCTTCTCCATATCTCGAACTACTTCTAGATCAGTGTAGAACTTCTTAAGCCAAACAACTTCCTTAACTGCATCAAACAATATTTATAACATTTAAATATAATAAAAATTCTACTTTTATTTAAATCAATAAAATATATCTTCACATGCTTTTAGGGCATAAACCTTAATAGTGGCCACATCCATAAAGCTCTTTCGGTTCGCCTCTAACATCCCTACACCAACATTACATCGACAAAGAAAATTTGGGCACTGATAGAGTAATTTTTATAGTGTTTTAGGGGAATGTTTTAGGGAATTTTTTAGCTTATTCAGTTATATTTGTGCAATATGACACTTTGTTCTGAGCTTTAAGTGTCATGAAATCCTTAATTAATAAATTTCTTACAACCTTTAATATATGCATGTTAAATGGGTTTGTGGATTAAAATTTGAAAATATTCTAGAACTTGCATAGTTTGCTGATTGAGCTGAAATTGGAATGATGCATGCTTAGGAAGATGATTTAGGCAATTCTTTGGAACGATTGAGCCTTTCAAGCTAACCTTAAAATATTGACGAAAATAGGACAGCAGAGTCGCGACGCTGAGTATTTGAGCCACGATACTACGAAGAAAGAAAGAGTTGAAGCTTTTGGGAAAACGAGGGTCGTGACGCTACCTTTGAAAGTCAAATCGTTATTGATTGGAGCTGCAACACACCAGCATTAGAGTCGCGACAGTTGTTGAGTTAGAGACGAGGTAGACTTCGGTTCCTAGACACGGGCCGCTGTGCTTCATTAGAAAGCCGCAGAGCCTGAGCGTTCAAAGTAGGGTATTTTAAGTAGGGGAAAAAGTGGAATTTCACGTTCAAAGCACAAACTACTATTTAATCAAAATTATGACGATTTTTTAAAGAAAACCCCAAAAAGAGAAGACTCAAGGAACACTCTGTGGAGGAAAAAGCTTGAAGATCAACTAGTTCTATCATTCTTTTTCTCTTCTTCTTTTACTCTCTCGTGTAATGATGTTTGTATTTATTTTGATGGATTTAATTATATTTAACATGCACTAATTTTCTTTTTAGGGTGTAAATGGATTCTTCTTGAAACCTTATGATTATCTAATGAAGTTTTTATGAATTTCCTATCAATATTGTGAATTGATTGACTTGTATTTAATGCTTGTGAATGCTTAATCACCATTTACATGATTTATATGATTTTAACCTGAGATCTGACAAGTGAAGGATAAATATTCTTAGTCAAATAATCATAGATTTATATTGGACGAGAGTACTTGTATGATTTTTGTAGCTTAGGGATTACGTGTTTAATGCCTGCAATATGTTAGTTTACCACAGAGATGTAGGAGATTGCTTATTGTAGAGAATTATAAGTTCTAGTAAGTATATAATTTACAATTATAATCCACTATCATAATAGAGATAGAAATTCTTAAATTTACATTAGAGAGGCATAGGTGGAAAGTTTATGAAATTAATAACCTTAATTCTTATTCCATCAAATTAATATTTAGTATTGAGTTCTCTATTGTTATATCTTATTATTTTATGTTTTTATTCCTTTAGTTTTATAAAATCAGAATTCCTTATTTGTTAATCAATTAGAACTAAAGATTAATTTTTGGTAGTTAATAACTGTAATGCCCTAGATAGCCAAGACAATTCCAGTGTGTGTTTTAAATAGTGTTGGACTTGCTAATCAAGTCATTTGGACATAAGCGTATTACTAAGGTTAATTAACGGGTTAGGGTTAAAGTATTTTTGTCATGGAAATAGTTGTTTTCATTAAAAAGTTTGAGTCTACACATGGGATCCCAAAAATAAGTGTTTACAAGGCATTTACAACTCTCAAAATAATTACAACTTAAGCCAGCCTATGTAGCAAAATCCAGTTTGGCTCTAGTCCCTGTTGATCCCTCAGCCGTGGCAGTCGAGCAGCTGCAAATGTACACGCCGCCCCTAAAGATCTCCAACTCATGGCTGGTCCAACTTTCCCTTTCCTTTACCTACACCACATAGAATTCGTGAGCCTAGGCTCAGCTAGAAAACTTAATTCACAACAATATATATAAATAGTAAACTTAAATCATTCAATTCAATAATAACAAAACATAAGCAATAAGCTAGGCAATGATAATCTATTAATCCACATGGAATTCAATCTCAGCATTCAACATAGTTAGTTAAGTGAAAACATCACTTATTTTTTGCTTAGTAACGTTCAGGCCTGACACCCTTAGGCCGAGTCCTGTGATTATATAGCTGACCCTCGCACGCTTAGGCCAGGCTACATTTCGTATGCTTAATGTCATCCAGGGCTCCCTTAGGCAGGAATTACATATGAAATATGAACAAACAAATAGATTGCAGAACACAAAATCAGTTGCATCAAAAACTAGCATGCCTATTAAGATATTCACAAGTACAGATATAATCACAATCTCACATATAATCATATTTGTTAATAGGGGACCAAGCCCCGAGCACATCACTGATGCAGTTTTCTTACCTCGACTTCCGAACTGAAAGTATAAGGCGATCCCGAGTATGATCCTTAATCGCGAGCCTTAGCGGTATAACCTAGTCACAACGCAATGATGGATAACCATTAAAACCTAAACCAATTAAATACTTCAAAAAAATATACTAGCCTCTAAGACCTCGAATTCTACTAAACTGGGTAGTAGAATCCTTCCCTAGCACTTAGGTTTGAGTAACTGAGGCCAAAATCCCTATATGGCCAACATTTCCTATTTGAGCCGCGGCAGCGCTCCTCAGAGGATCCGCGGCCCTCTACACGTCAGAGAGCATTCTAAGGCATATTCATGGACACGTGCTACAATGCTCCTTGCCCAGTGCCGCAGCGCTAAGGCGATTCAGTGAATCTCCCTAGTGTATAGTCCCATAACTTTACTTAACTAGTTAGATAGTACTACTAGTAGTAGTAGTAGTAGAAGTAGTAGCTAGTAGTAGTTATAGGGTGATAGTTACTATGCTTTTTGGTTCAAGCATGGACTTAGTTGAACACTCGTAACAACACTTATAGATTTTATAAGTTTAACCTATGGTTTAAGAATATTAATTATAACATAGAGTTTGATTACTATAGTTGATTATAAAGATGTCATTTATTATTCTATAAGGTTTAGATAGAATTAATAAGATCATGACACTTGTCATGTGCATGTTTATATAAGGATATAATTATAGTTTAAATTAAAGAAAGTTCTAGAAACTCTAGAATCTTCCAAACCATTAAGAGCATGACACTTGTCACAATCTTGTTTATTTGAGGATTTAAGCATTTTAAGTGGATAATTCGAAAATAGAAGTTTCTAGAAGCTCTAGACCCTTCCAGAACTTGCTGGAATGTCGTATTACTCAGTCAAATCTGATTAATCAATTCAAATTATGCTGAAAAAGTGCAATTACCTGTTTAATATATTCACATATGCTCATATATCGCAACATAGGGGCCAATATATCGCCAATGGAAGATACAAAAAACACGTCAACTTTGCACGAGCGATCGAACCAGCCTCGAGAATACTGGGAGAGGCAATATATCGCCTATAGGGAGCAATATATCGGCCACACCTATGTATTTTTGAAAGTTCGGTTTTTCAATTTTAAAAATAGCCTTAACCTCTTGACAAACCTCTGAACGTTTTTGACCAAGTCTTAAGCACCTGTTGAACGAATATTCAAATATTTTTCAATTAATATTAATTATTTTATTCAAGCTAAAAGGAGGTAGTTTCACTCCTTGAATTCTATAAATAGGACCTAGTACCCAGCCATTTTTCTCATCCTTCAAGATGTGTTCAGAGCCTTCAAGCTGCTACGGTTACTATAGAGTGATAAACACTTGGGTTGGGATAAAAGCTTTATCATCCTAAGCTTTATAAATACTTGGGAAATGATATATAGAGTGTGTTTTCAATATCGAGGTGTAGATCGGTTCTAGTACATCAAAATGTATTCTTATTCTTAAGTTTATCTCTGTTTAATTCCTTACATTTCTTTAGTTTTCATTCAGATCCTAACTCGTTGTTTTCAATTCTTGGTTAAGTATTTAAGTTCTTTGAACTTAAGGTTTCTTTTCGGAGTGTTCCAAATCCCGTCCTTGTTCTCAAATATCTTGGTGTTGGTAAGAAAAATAGGATAGTTTCTATATGATTATATGCTATCATATGATATATATATAGATATATATATATTTATATGAATATGTTTTTATGTTGCTAGGGGCTCATAGTTACTTAGCTAGCAAACCTCAATGTATTTTGAGGCTAATAGTTGCTTAGCTAGTAAACCCTAATGTTTTTATGTTATCTAGGGCTCATAGTTGCTTAGCTAGCAAACCCTAATGTTTACCATGTACATGGGTCAGAGTTGTGATATATGTTTTATAGTATATGTTGTTTTATAGTATATGTTTTGTAGTTTTATGTTTATGTTTAATGTTGTATGTGCTAGTAGATTTTCCTTGCTGGGCATTAGGCTCATTCCTTTATTTTTATGTATGCAGGAAAATAGTTATGGCGACGGAATGATTCTTGGTAGCTTGGTTTGTGTATTAAGGATGAAGGGATTCAATGGACTGCGTGGCGATTCGAGGACGATGTTATTTTTAGTCCCTTTAAATTATGTTTTTTTATGTATTTTCCGCATTTAGCTTTGTAAACAATTTGCTTTAGTTTAAAGTTATGTTTTATTTTAAAACAATGGGATCCCATATCACTCATTTATGTATTTCAATATTTACTTTGGAGTTTTAATAAAGTTATGAATATTCCTTATGTATGTTTTATTTAAATTAGTAGCTATGTCTAGTAGTTTTAATGGTCCAAGGTCTTAGAATTAGTGGGTCATTATAGTTGGTATCAGAGCAACTGTTCATTTGCATGAAGTTCTCATTGATACACACGCTCAAGCTTCGAATCTAACCGTCAATGTAAGTATTTATGTTATAGTTATTATGATTATATGTATAGCTAATGTGTTAGCCTTATGTTTTCAGTTAAGAATGAATGGAGCATTAACCTATGAGGATATCCGAGCCATTAAGGCTTTGAAAAGAATTAGAGAACCAAGAAATACCATAGGAGTGCTAGAAAGAATCGCTTGGAGACTACTCTTATTCCACAGGGAGATAGGTCACCTCCAAGCAACTGAGCAAATCATGATGAGAGCAACGAAGCAATATGTTTTAGTGATTAGATTTTTTAAAGATTATCCTGCTGTAATTGCAGCCTTGGAAGATATATGGGAGACTATAGATGATGAAGATGAATTACCGGTAGCTATGAGATATTATTTTCTCATACTTAGGTTCACCTCTAAGATGGAATTCCAATTCACAAGCGAGAAAAAACATAGAATCTTTATGAATCTTCCTCGAGGGCATTTTGAGGCTCAAGATAATGATGACTATGAGGAGATAAAATAATGATATGTTAGATGAAGGATCACATGTAGAAGATCATGATTTTAAGAATAAATTAGTTTCTTTATTTATTTTATTTATTATTTTTGCTTTTATGATTGTACTTAGTGAAAATTATTTTTCCAAATAAATATCATTGTTATTTTGATTACATGTATGAGTTTGATTTTTTTTCTTTTGCAATCATAATAAATAATAAATTTAATAAATAATGACCAAGTTTGGTGAGGGTGCATACAAATCAATGGACTGGGTTCCATATTGAGAGTTAGAGGGTCATAGTAGTTGGAAGGATTTTATTGATCCCAGCCCTCCCTCAATATGGTTAACATTGGAACAGCGACGAGTTTCGAGCCTGAGAATTTAGTCATATAGGATGATTAGAAACACACTTAGAAAATAATAAAGATTACTTATTTTTCTAAGTATAGAAACATACCCTAATGATAAAGAAGGCTTATATAATTTACATAAGAAGTCATAATAAATAGGTCCGAGTTATGTTTGGTTAGATTAAGTTTTTGCCTTTAGAGCCTATTAGGGTAAGTTCTAATATGTTTTTCTCAACTGTTAGAACTCCAATGAAGATGTCACTCAGAAGGTCTGCTCGCACCAATGCCAATGCCTCCAACGCTGCTTCTGAGAGCAATGAAGCCCCTCCAGTTTGCAGAAGAGGAGTGCGTGCTACTGCCAACTAAAATGCGGCGCCGCCGGCGGTTGACAACACTACAGAAATCGCCAGACTATGACAGCAAGTTGAGGAATTACTGCAGCAACAGCGACAACAGGCTCAGCCTCAGATTCAGCCTCCACCTCCGCCGCAACCACAGCCTCAGCAAATGGCTCCAGCACTCCAACAAGTTGGTCCATATGGGGGATGGCCACTGGCGAACTATGTGCCATACCCAGCTCAACACATGAAGCCAACCTACGAGCAGTTTCATAAGAAACACACTCTGAACTTTGAAGGGACAACAAACCCCTTCAAGGCGGCAGAATGGCTCAGAAATGTGGAGCTGATCCTAGCGCACATGAATCTCGGCAATGCAGAGTGCATATCCTGCATTTCGTCTCTGCTTAAGAAAGATGCTAGAATATGGTGGGACTTAGTTCAGCAGACTCACGATGTCGCCACCATGACTTGGACCAGATTTGTGGAGCTTTTCCACAAAAAGTACTACAATTCGACAGTCATCGCTTCAAGGGTCGAGGAGTTCGCTGGTCTGAAGCAAGGGAACTTATCAGTAGCAGAATATGCTCGTCAGTTCGACCGATCAGCCAAGTTTGCACCAGAAATGGTTCCAACTAACTTTCTGAGGGTGACCAAGTTTGTTAGAGGACTTCAACTAAAGATTGAGCTACGGGTTAAGCTAGCAAATCTCATAAATACTACCTATGCCGATGTTCTAGAAACAGCAATAGAAGTAGAAAGGCTTTAGGAGAATGTTAGTAAAGAGGACGCCAGTAAGCCTGAGCCTAAACAACAAAGTCGACCTCAGAATTGTCGGAACAACAACGACAACATTTAGTCCAGCAACAATAGTAATGGTCAGAAGAGACGATATCCTGACAATAAGCAGTTCGATAACGATAAAAGAGCACGGACAAACAACGGAGGCAATAAGTCATGTTATGTAGAATACCCGCGATGCACTAAGTGCCAAAAGAAACATTCTAGTGAGTGTCATGCAAACACCAAGGAATGTTACAATGTGGTCAGGAAGGTAACCGAAAGAAAGAATGTCCCTAGCTTAAGCTAGAGGGAAAAAGGGACGACAAGATGGTTCCTGCAAAGGTTTTTGCCTTAACCCAAGGAGAAGCTAACGCTAGAAATAAAGTAGTTACAGGTCAAATTCCTATCCTCAATAATATATGTTCAGTATTATTTGATTCGGGAGCCACTCACTCATATATCTCGTTAGGAATGATAGAGAAATTAGACAAACCTTGTGAAAGATTTAGAACTAGGTTTGTAACAGAGTTGCCTTCGCGCAAAGTAGTTCTATCATCACGGATAGTAAGAGGCGTACCGATCAAGATTGAGGACGTAGAACTAGAAGGAGACCTGATAAAACTGGAGATCAAATACTTCAATGTGATACTAGGCATGGATTGGCTAGCAAGGCATGGCACAACCATCGACTGCAAATGCAAGAAAGTGACGTTCGAGACTCCTGACAGACAGAGACTGTGCTTTATGGGACAAATTTCAGGATTACGCACACCGCTTATATCATCTCTCAAAGCTCAGAGGATGATAGAAAAAGGATGTCACACATTCTTAGCCAGCATCACGGATGTGGTAAATGAAACACCACTAAAATTTTGAGACGTCCACATTGTAAAGGAATTTCCAGAAGTATTTCCTGACGACTTACCAGGGCTGCCACTGACTCGAGAAATTGAATTCACAATCGAATTAGTACCGGGCACCGAGCCTGTCTCCAAGGCACCATACCAAATGGCACCTATCGAACTAAAGGATTTGAAGACGCAGCTACAAGAACTCTTAGACTTGGGTTTCATTAGACCAAGCCATTCACCATGGGGAGCATCAGTTCTATTTTTGAAGAAAAAGGACGGAAGCATGTGGATGTGCATAGATTACTGCGAGCTGAATAAGGTGACGATTAAGAATATGTACCCGCTACCCTAGATTGACGACTTGTTTTATCAACTCCGATGCGTGACCATGTTTTCAAAGATTGATTTAAGGTTCGGGTATCATCAACTCAAGGTACGGGAGGAGGATATTCTTAAGACAACTTTTAGAACTCATTATGGGCATTACGAGTTTCTAGTAATGTCTTTTGGTCTTACCAATGCTCCTGCCGCGTTTATGGATGTAATGAATATGGTCTTTAAGGACTACTTGGATAAATTTGTCGTAGTGTTCATCGACGATATTTTGGTATACTCAAAGGACAAAGTCGAGCACGAGGAACATTTAAGGTTGATATTGTTACAACTAAAGGAGCATCAACTTTACGCCAAGTTCAAGAAGTGTGAATTTCGGCTTTCGCAAGTAGCATTCCTCGGGCACATTGTATCCAAGGATGGAGTTGCAGTAGACCCATCTAAGGTAGAGGCAGTGAAGGATTTGCCAAGATCAAAGAACGCATCAGAGGTATGAAGCTTTCTAGGATTAGCAGGTTATTATCGGAGGTTTGCAGAGGGCTTTTCTAAGATAGTCACTCCGCTTACCAACCTGACCCGGAAACAACAAAGGTTTAACTGGACTGATAAGTGTGAAGAGAGTTTCCAGTTGCTTAAGGATAAGCTATGCTCAGCACCAGTACTTTGTGTACCGACACCCAACGACAAGTTTGTAGTCTACTGTGATACATCGAAGCAAGGGTTGGGTTGTGTGTTAATGCAGAATGATAAGGTGATAGCCTACGCCTCAAGGTAGCTGAAGGAGTATGAGCAATGTTAGAGAATATATTTTTATACTCAATGGAAATATGGAAAAACCAAAATACAACTCTATGCAAAAATACAATAGACAAGATAATTCATTAAATAAATATTACAACTCAATTGTTCAAAATACAATTAACTAGAATGATGTAGAAGAAGAATATTACAAAATCAAAACAATAATAATACAAGTAAATAATATCAACAAGATCAAAAGAATGAAAATAAAACCAATAAAAAGGGACAAACTCTCACACAACCATAGTGTAGAGTACTGGGGATCACCAACTTGAACAAGGTTCAAATCCTTTGTCCAAAAGCTGATTTCACCCTATTCTCCAAGCACTAAGGGATCTCTCTAGGAAATAACTCTCTGGAATTTTCAAGCCTCTATGGTGTATTTTCCAGCCAAGTGCTTTGAGTGAGCATTAGGCTCCTATTTATAGAGTTTGAGATACCCTTTTGAATTTCAAATTCCACCAACCCCCATGGCTGTTACTAATGTTTCATTGGATTTTATGGAATTAAAATGGACATTTGGGAGTTATTTGGGATGTTAGAACCGTTCAATTTGGAAAAAACTGAAAAACAATATAGGCTGTCAGCCTCACTGGCCGCGGCCACTGGCTTCTGTCCCCCAGGCTGCGGCCACAGGCTATTTTCAGCACAAAAAAGTCATTTTTCCAAAACGTTCCAAAACATCACAAATCCTTTCCCACATGATTTTGTAACCTCCAAACACCTATTGAGAGTTAAAAACATGTCTCCAACAGCCATATTTCATCATGGCTTTGTGAAATCCAATCATAAATGTTTAACATATAATATACACATTATTGGGTAATATTTGGGAGTTACAAATTTGTAACTGATTTTGTAACTCCAAAATATGTCACATTTGGGCACACAAATGTGTCTAATTTTTGTGACTCTCAATAATATGTTACAAGGTGTGACAAATCACATTTTGTCACATTATTTAATCTAACATTCCCCCACTAGATTAAATAATCACATTTTGTAACACTTATTTAATCAATCAAACATTATATTAAAATATAATATTCCCCCACTTGATTAAATAATCACTCTCTATTGAAACCTTTGCATTGGTGCATAAAGTAAAATGTCTTTCAACTTGAATTTTACCTTAGTGTAATTATCACAAAGTTTCTTGAAATTTTTGTTGCCGAAGCATTGAACCACTATCCCTTGATAACAAACCGGTGATAACACACACATTTGTTGTGTTCACTTAAGACCTCAATGTCTCACTCTTGAACCGTTAATGGCCATGTGAACATTCCATTCATAGACTTTTCTTGAGAATGACTCCCAATTCTCATGAAGGGTAGCACCACCTCTAGGTCTATATAGGTAGAACTCTTACAGTATCTTGTTACCCTAAAATACTTGTCTTTTCAAGACTGAGTTCTATTAAAAAAAACCTTTCGGTTTTAACCCTCATTTTTGTAACACACTGGTACTCATATCTCATATGGGAAAAAATTTGAGTACTACTACTATTCACTTCATTGACTTGTTATTACCTATTGAACCTAGTACCAGTTTGGTGACTAGTATTAAGATAGGTTACCATCAACCGTGAATCTCTTTATGGAGTCTAAGTCCCACCCCTTGAGATGTAGAAATGAATATATTTGAATCATTTCTTTTTTCATGTATGCATACTTTAAACACTCTCTTTATTTTATTCAAACTTTGTTGCTAGCCATAGTTTGATTAAAATAGTTACCTCTTTAAAATAGTGATTTTAACCATAGTCAACACCCCCACTATTTTATAGTTTAATATCTAAGATAAACATTTTCCTTGAATATTAATTCTTGAAACCTCTTTGTTTCTAAAATTCTCCTTTATGTTTTAAATTGATTCCTTCTTGAATCAAAATATTACAAACAATGACTTTAGACACCAAACATGTCTAGATTTGTCCGTTCTATACACATATAGCCAATGTGATTTAAAATGTGGAATTCCAAATCATCTATTTGATAGGATGACCAAATTAATCAATTGATTAACAACAAAATAAATTGAGTAACTTTGGAGCATCACCCCCACATTTCTCACATAGTGATAATAAAATATCACTTTAAAATAGAAATCTCTTCATTTCTATTAAGTCATTTATCATTCAAGATAAATCTAGACCTACGATTCTCAAAGTTCATCATGAGTCCTCTATGCCACATGATAAACTCTCAAGATAAAACCTCAATGTTTATCTTGATTTATTTACTTGCTAAAGAAAGAAACACTTATTTGAAAGTAACTTTCACTTGGTTGCTTTCTTTTATATATTTCACAAAATAAAATGTGAACACAAATGTAATATGAGAATTTCTCAAACAAATAATCACAAATGTTCATTTTTAGTTGTCTAAATAATCTCAAAATCACTTAAACAAATTTTGTATATTTCTTAAGAGTCTCTTTGAGATTCTTTTGAAAACATCAATTTGACATCCATTGATTTTCTCATCAAAATCAAAATGAAAATGTCAATTTTTTAAACACTTTAAATCAAAGAAAATAAACCCTCATTGATTTATTTAAACATTTTGATTTCTTATGTTTTTGTTTAAAATTCTCTCTTCATTGAGATTAATTTAAACATATCACCCTCTTTAACCAAAATGAATAAAGTTCTCTTTTATTCACCATTGGTGTAAAGATTCAAAATTGCTTCTCCAATTTTGAAATGTCTCCTCATTTAATATTTAAGAATTATTGTCACTAAATAATTCTCAAATATATTTCATTTGACCACACTCTAGACTATAAGTCTATTGAGTCAACGTGTCATCCCACAATTTTTGAATCCACTTTGATCCATTTTTCTTGCAATGGCAAGACACAACCATTAAAAGATGTAACCCCCTTAGGTTCATCTTTTCTTATCTCATAAAATGAGATGCTCATCTTTTAAATGTGAAAATTTTAAATTCTCAAATCATTCTTTTATTCACGAATCACATACTAACAATAATATTGGATAAAACCTATTAACATCTCACAAATGTTTGCATGATTATATTTCAATATAATTTCACATAGTTGTCAACATATATGACTTATATCATACTAACATGGCTCTTTATTAATATGTAAACATAAATTACAAGTATCATACACATATGATTTCATATTTCTATTGATTCACAAAATCAATATATTTATGCATGTCATATAGAACTCATAAAATTGTCATTCTAATAACTTATCATTATCACATAATAAGACAATTCTATAACATGCTAACATATTACCCAATAATCCACTAGATTATTTACATATTAACCACATATAACAAAACTCAAGATATTATATTATCTTCTAATCTAACCACTAAAAAATAAAGGAGATTAGAAAATAATGAACCTCATTTATAAACTTTTCTTCTTATCATTTCTATCACTATATGAAAGTCATTAGATATTCTAAGAAAACCAAAGAAGAACATTACCTTATCTTACCATCTTTTCAAAGTTGGATCCTCATATGATCTCCATGGTTTCTCCTTCCATTGAAATAGGAACATAAGCTTTTGATTGTTAGAGAATATATTTTTATACTCAATGGAAATATGGAAAAACAAAAATACAACTCTATGCAAAAACACAATAGACAAGATAATTGATTAAATAAATATTAGAACTCAATTGCTCAAAATACAAGTAGCTAGAAAGATGTAGAAGAAGAAGATTACAAACTCAAAAAAATAATAATACAAGTAAATAAGATCAAAAAGATCAAATGAATGAAAATAAAACCAATAAAAATGGACAAACTCTCACAGAACCAAAGTGTAGAGTGGTCAGGATCACCAACTTGAACAAGGTTCAAAACCTTTGTCCAAAAGCTTATTTCACCCTATTCTCTAAGCACTAAGGGATCTCTCTAGGAAATAGCTCTCTCGAATTATCAAGCCTCTATGGTGTATTTTCAAGCCAAGTGCTTTTTGGATGGAAAATGGTGTGTCTTATAAGTGAGCATTAGGCTCGTATTTATAGAGTTTGAGATACCCCTTTGAATTTCAAATTCCACCAACCCCCATGGTTGTTACCAATGTTTAATTGAATGTTTATGGAATTAAAATGGAGATTTGGGAGTTATTTGGGATGTTAGAACCATTCAATTTGGAAAAAACTGAAAAATCATATAGGTTGTCAGCCTCACTGGCCGCGGCCACTAGCTTCTGTCCCCCAGGCTGCGGCCACAGGCCATTTTCAGCACAAAAAAGTCATTTTTCCAAAACGTTCCAAAATATCCCAAATCCTTTCCCACATTATTTTGTAACCTCCAAACACCTATTGGGAGTTAAAAACATGTCTCCAACAGCCATATTTCATCATGGCTTTGTGAAATCCAATCTCAAATGTGTAACATATAATATACACATTATTGGTTAATATTTGGGAGTTACAAATTTGTAACTGATTTTGTAACTCCAAAATATGTCACATTTGGGCACACACATGTGTCTTATTTTTTTAACTCTCAATAATTTGTTACAAGGTGTGAAAAATCACATTTATTGAGTTGGTAGCGGTGGTTTTTGCGTTAAAGATCTGGCGCCATTATCTTTACGGAGAATGGTGTGAGATTTATATAGATCACAAAAGCTTAAAGTATTTCTTCACTTAGAACGAGCTCAACATGAGGTAGCAAAGGTGGTTAGAACTAATGAAGGATTATGACTGCGAAATCCTATACCATCGGGGGAAGGCAAACATATATGTTGATGTGCTAAGTAGGAAGAGTTATGGAAGTCTAGCAGCACTAGCCGGAATAGAAAAGCCACTATAGTGGTAGCTGATCAGTGTCGGAATAGAAGTAGTCATCGGTAAGCTTGCTAACTTGTCTATCTAGTCAAGTCCGCTAGAAGAAATATGGATTGGGCAAGAGCATGATGACACATTAGTAGTACATATGGATGCAGTTAAAAAAGGCAAGGCCACAGGTTTCTCAATATCAGGACAAGGGTTATTGAGAAATAAGGATCGGGTATGCATGCCAAATGATCAAAGGATTAAGATGAAGATTTTAGAAGAAGCGCACAATACCCCAGATTCAGTTCACCTAGGGTCGAACAAGATGACTCACGACATTAAGGCAATATATTGGTGGCCAGGAATGAAGAAAGATATAGTGGAATTTGTGTCTAAATGTTTAGTATGCCAGCAAGTGAAAGCAAAACATCAGCAGCCTGCAGGCTTATTGCAACCACTTAGCATTCCATAATGGAAATAGGATGATATAGCCATGGATTTCATGACGGGTTTGCCACAAACAAGTAAGCAGCATGATTCGGCTTGGGTAGTAATAGATAGACTAACCAAGCCAGCTCATTTTCTGCCTGTTAAGACTTCATACACACCAGATCAATACACAGACATTTATGTTAAAGAAATAGTATGACTGCATGGAATCCCTAAGACAATAGTATCAGATAGAGGATCGGTGTTTACATCGAGATTTTGGGGAAGTTTGCAGCAAGCCATGGGTACCAAGTTAAGTCTTCGTACAACATTTCATCCTCAGAAAGACAGTCAGTCCGAGCGTACCATACAGATTTTGGAAGATATGTTGCACGCTTGTGTACTTGATTTCAAAGGATCATGGAGTAAGTACTTGATGCTGATAGAATTCTCCTACAACAATAGCTACCAATCAACGATCGGGATGGAACCCTATGAGCTACTTTATGGAAGAAGGTGTCGATCGCCATTACATTTGGACGAGGTAGGAGAAAGGCAACTTCTTGGTCCTGAAGCTGTTAGAAAAGCTCAGGAAGCAGTAGCGCTGATTAGAAAATGTATGCTCGCTGCTCAAAGCCGTCAGAAAAGTTATGCGAATGCCAAGCGACGTGATGTGGAATTCAAGGTCGCAGATCAAGTCTTCCTAAAGATATCTCCTATGAATGGTGTGAAGCGGTTTGGGAAGAAAGGCAAGCTTAGTCCCTAGTTTATAGGTTCTTTTGAGATATTGGAGAAAGTGGGAGCAGTTGCATATAGATTAGCCTTACCGTCAGCATTGGCAGATAGTCACAATGTGTTCCACATCTCGATGATATGAAAGTATGTGTCAAACCCATCTCACATCCTCAAGTATGATACGATCGCACTCCAGAAAGACTTGAGTTACGAGGAACGACTGGTGAGCATCCTAGATAGAGGGATGAAGAATTTACGGTCTAAGAGTTTTCCGATAGTCAAATTCCTACGGAGTAATAGTTTTGAACGAGAGGCAACGTGGGAGTTGGAGGAAGACATGTTAGCACGGTATCCCGAATTGTTTGGTAAGTAAATTTCGAGGACGAAATTCTTTTTAGTATGGGAGAATTGTAGAGTCCCAGAACTTTACTTAGCTAGTTAGATAGTAGGAGTAGTAGTAGTAGTAGTAGCTAGTAGTAGTTATAGTATGATAATTACTGTGGTTTTTTGTTCAAGCTGAGACTTAGTTGAACACTCGTAGCAACACTTATAGATTTTATAAGTTTAACCTATAGTTTTAGAATATTAATTATAACATAAGGTTTGATTAACATAGTTGATTATAAAGATGTCATCTATTATACTATAATGTTTAGAAAGAATTAATAATATCATGACACTTGTCGTGTGCATGTTTATTTAAGGATTTAATTATAGTTTAAATAAAAGAAAGTTCTAGAAACTCTAGAATCTTTCAAACCATTAAGAGCATGACACTTGTCACAATCTTGTTTATTTGAGGATTTAAGCATTTTAAGTGGATAATTCAAAAATAGAAGTTTCTAGAAGCTCTAAACCCTTCTAGAACTTGCTGGAATCTCGTATTACTCACTCAAATCTGATTAATCAATTCGAATTATGCTGGAAAAAGTGCAATTACGTGTTTAATATATTCACGTATGCCGATATATTGAAGCATAGGGGCCGATATATCGCCTACGGAAGATACGAAAAACACATCAACTTTGCACGAATGATCGAACCAGCCTCAGGAATAATGGGAGAGGCAATATATCGCCTATAGGGGGCGATATATTGGCCCCACCTATGTTTTTTTTAAAGTCTGGTTTTTCAATTTTATTAATTTCCTTAACCTCTTGACTAGCCTCTGAATGTTTTTGACCGAGTCTTAAGCACCTGTTGAACGAATATTCAAATATTTTTAAATTAATATTCATTATTTTATTCAAGCTAAAAGGAGGTAGTTTCCCTCCTTGAACTCTATAAATAGGACCTAGTACCCAGCCATTTTTCTCATTCTTCAAGCTGTGTTCAGAGCCTTCAAGCTGCTAGGATTACTATAGAATGATAAACACTTGGGTTGGGATAAAAGCTTTATAATCCCAAGCTTTATAAACACTTGGAGAGTGAGATATAGAGTGTGTTTTCAATATCGAGGTGTAGATCGGTTCTAGTACATCAAAAGGCATTCTTATTCTTAAGTTCATTTCTGTTTAAGTCCTTAGTTTTCTTTAGTTTTCATTCAGATCCTAACTCATTATTTTGAATTCATGCTTAGGTATTTCAGTTCTTTGAACTTAAGGTTTCTGTTTGGAGTGTTCCAAATCCCGTCCTTGTTCTCAAATATCCCGGTGTTGGTAAGGAAAATAGGATAGTTTCTATATGCTTATATGTTATGATATATATATTTATATGAATATGTTTTTATGTTGCTAGGGCCTCATAGTTACTTATCTAGCAAACCTCAATGTATTTTGAGGCTCATAGTTGCTTAGCTACTAAACCCCAATGTTTTTATGTTATCTAGGGCTCATAGTTGCTTAGCTAGCAAACCTCAATGTATTTTGAGGCTCATAGTTGCTTAGCTAGCAAACCCTAATGTTTACCATGTACATGGGTCAGAGTTGTGATATATGTTTTATAGTATATGTTGTTTTATAGTATATGTTTTGTAGTTTTATGTTTATGTTTAATGTTGTATGTGCTAGTAGATTTTCCTTGCTGGGCATTAGGCTCATTCCTTTATTTTTATGTATGCAGGAAAATAGTTATGGCGACAGAATGATTCTTGGTAGCTTGGTTTGTGTATTAAGGATGAAGGGATTCAATGTACTGCGTGGCGATTCGAGGACGATGTTATTTTTAGTCCCTTTAAATTATGTTTTTTTATGTATTTTCCGCATTTAGCTTTGTAAACAATTTCCTTCAGTTTAAAGTTATGTTTTATTTTAAAACAATAGGATCCCATATCAATCATTTATGTATTTTAATATTTACTTTGGAGTTTTTAATAAAGTTATGAATATTTCTTATGTATGTTTTATTTAAATTAGTTGCTATGTCTAGTAGTTTTAATGGTCCAAGGTCCTAGAATTAGTGGGTCATTACACCTAGGCCTTAAAGTTCATGCAGGTCGTGGTGCCCAAGAACATTGCCACGACGCAACTTTGCGAACCCATATACTCCAACATTTTCCTGCATTCTCCCCGAAGCCCAAATAATCAAAATACAACTTAAACATTCATCACAACCAGAATTGAGCCTCTATGCCTCAATAGTACACTCAGAGCAATAAAATCACCTAAAACTCTAACCAAAAGCCGCCTAGGAACTAAGAATTCGACAAGACTTTTAAAAACTTAAAAGCTTAAGAAAACTCATAATTAAAAATTTAGATTACCATGGTTGAATTAATCCTAGCTCCTTTTCTTTAAGTCTAGAAGTTCCCAGCTTCAATTGAGCTCCAATCCCCAACAATCGTTGCCTTAATTTCAGAAAATTCAATGCCTTCCCTTAAGATTTCCAAAACCTCAACAATAGGAGTGAGAGAGAGGGAAATGAGAGAGAGAGAGAGAGAGAGCTGAGAGCTTCCTTTTATTTCTAGTTGTTTCTCAAGTCACCTAAGTCTATCCTAAGCTTATAGAATGACCAAAATACTCCTAGACTCATCCTTAGCCTCTTAATGCCCTTAAGGGCAAACCCTTCATTTATTGCATTTCCCGCTAATCCTCAAGTGGTCCTATAAATTCCCAATTAATCCTGACGTGCCCAAAATATTAACCAAATAACTACCCGTTACCCGATGAATCCCAAATGCGCACTAAGTCCCAAAAATACTCCTAGGCTCATCCCAAGCCGGGCATATAAGCTCGTTGTGACTATTCCGCTAATAAGATCACTAGGATCGATTTGAGCCAAATACCGCAAATATATCCACATAATAATGTGGTCTCAATCATTTAACACATATAATCACATTTATACCCTCAATGGGTCGAAATTACAAATATGCCCTTATTAACAAAAACGAGCCAACATGCATATTTAATACATGTAAACATGCACATAAATTCATATTACCATATAAATCATGTATGCCACATAGTCACACATTTAATCTATTAATTCCACATATATATATATATCCAATTATGCCCTCTAGACACACTAATCAAGGCACGAAGCCTTATTAGCAAATTTGGGACGTTACAATAACAATCTTCATGGGAACGATAATTGATTCATCACTTTATTACTTGTTATGATTGTGTATACTTGTGTACGTAAACTTGACACCACTTGAGAAGAAATACAAAGGAGAAGAGGATGGTACCAAGAAATTCCTTATAACTCATTACATGGAATTTAAATTTTTTTTTATGAGAAACCCATCTTTTTCATTATTTTATTTCATTGAATAGTGAACTTGAAACGCTTTTTATAAGAATCTATCATTGACGAAATCTATTATCAACATTTTGGTCCTTTCATTAATAGCTTAATTAACCTTCTCATTCCCTAAAACTATAAAGTTTTGAATCTACCATGCTCCATACAAAACCACACATAATTTGCTTCAGAGAGCTCAATCATCCCTATGGTTGCTCTTGAACTTGCAGATTCTTAATCATGTCAACTATGGTAGGAAAGAACCACACTCCAGTCAAGTTTGTGCCAATGTACTTTTGTAGCACATTGCAACTATGGCAAGCGTCAAGATCCAAGAGTGATTGAAGAGGATGTAGACAACGGAAGTAGAGACTCAAGCTGCCCTACAAAATGCACTGCACCATGTTTTCACCAATGGTTCAAACCCAAGCATAAGGTGTCGATTTCCTTTATCAACTCAGTCTATATATTCTTCTGCTAAAAGGAGGAACGATTCTTGTGAAGAACATGGGAAAACTTGGCAAAAAACATCGATCAAACAGAAGAGACACTACTAGAAAATTCACTTTTCCTAGCAGATTTTGGAATTGCTCGGTAAAATAAACTATTATCAATGCAATTCATGAAAGACACCAGTAAAAGTTGAATATAATAACGTCTTCTTTTTGCACCGGTAAAGATTTACTCTTGTGACAAAATTAAGAAATTCGGGTGAAAAGAGTCTTTTGCTGACGCATTGACAAAACATGCTAGCAAAAGTCGAAAACTTTTGACAACAAATCTTTTCCCGGCTCTTTTAATCTAGTTTCGTGGTGAATAGTTTTCTTTTTAATATTTACTTGTTGAATTTTGCCGGCGTCGATAAAGGTATAAATTGAGATGAAAAAAGTCTAATTGAATAAAAAAACACATTTTAAAAAAAGAGTGCTTTCTTTGTATTCTAGGATCCTTGTCAAATTAATGAGTATTTAAAACCTAATCAATGATTTGATTTCCTCGAGAGTGTTCTGATGTTAATAATGAGACAAGTCAACCTTGTTTTTATTAACTAATAGTGGTTAAGTGTTGCGATCTATGTTGATCGTTCTTGATTTACCCCAAGGTCATTGTTTCTTTTAATTATTGGTTATTTTAGACTTAATCTATGATTTAATTGCACACACAGTGTATGAAAATCCATAATGATACTACTATTGACTCAAAGTAGTTAAAGTACCTATTATGATTTGTATCTTTTAATTTTGACATATGAGAATGGGATAATAGTTTACTG
The DNA here is from genome assembly GCF_963169125.1 of Humulus lupulus. Lineage (NCBI taxonomy): Eukaryota > Viridiplantae > Streptophyta > Magnoliopsida > Rosales > Cannabaceae > Humulus > Humulus lupulus. Next base: position 134,206,011 of record NC_084795.1, read on the forward strand.
CAACGTTAAATAATTGATCATTATTTGAGAACTAATGAAGGGGTAGATGATACCACTAATGTTCTAAAATCGACACTTTCAAAAAATTAATAGTGTTCTTATTGAATTTAGTAGTTAAAGTGTTGTAATTTATATCAATTGATGTCCCTCTCACTCGACGGTAGTACTTTCTTGCAATATTTGAGTATTTATTAGTTATTTTAAACTTAGTAAATAGTTAGATTAAGTCCTTATTGTTGAAAGATTCATAATGGGTAGCTGGGGGATTATTCTTGTTAATTGATAATGTTATCATCTATGTAGATTGTTCATGATGACACCTCAAAGTATTAGTTTGTTGATATCTTGGCTTATCATTTTGTGTTGTAGATGTAATGAACGGTACGATTATTGTCCCCAAAGTATAAGAAAATTTAAGAAATTCAAAAAGTTAGTTTCTTGAGCTTTGCCAATGCAAAAATACCTTTGTCAGCACATTTTTCCACCAACAAAGAATCTTTTACTGGCGTGAAACCCTAATGTGCCGGTGAAAGTCAAATTGGGAAAAATACCACGCTCACATTTTAAATGAGTTGTGTTAAAAACTTTTACCGAACTGTTTCATGTAACATGCCGACAAAAGTCCCACGTTTTTATTGCCGTTGGGACTTTTACAAGCGTGTTAGGTGAAAATCCTTAGGAATTCTTGTGGTTTAAGGAGAATCGAGGCTAGCTTAGGCTCGAGATAGCTTGGGGAAAGACTTACCATCGATTGGGGAAAAAGAGGTAATGATTTCTAGCCCAAAATCTTTGTGTTTTTCTAGTTTTTAGTTAATTTTTTAAATTTTTAGAAAATCAATTATGAGTTGTGAATTTAATGGGGTTCTGGCCAAGCTTTTCCTTGGGTTTGGATGGATTTGGTCTGCTGAATTGATTGGGGACTTTACTTTTAAGTTTTAGCTATGTGGGATAGGATTTTGGAGGGATTTGGATTGAGGAAAACGGAGAAAAAAAATTATTTTCATGTCGAGCCACGACCTTGTTCTAGGGGCGTTGTGACTCTCTTGAATCCTAGGAGAAACAGGTGCCTTTTGCCCATTTGAGCCGCGACGCCTACTAGGGCGCGCCGTAGTGCGAGTTGAAGCAGAGGAGAGCTTGGGCTCTCTGACTTTGGGTGGGCCAGGACTCCTTTCGTAACAACCCGGATTTTCAAGACTCGATAATGCGGAAATATAAATGTTTTCATTTAACAAAATTTCTCAAAAACCCGTATAAAAAAAACTTTTTAAAAGTCATATGGCCATACTTAACATTTAATTACAAACATATTTTATAAAGAATAGAGTGAGCCTAGTTTAGGAAAATTACACAACATTTCCAAAAATAAAATGGCTTCCCAAAAGGTCGGTCCACATGTACATTTGAAAGGTAGACTCCATCGCTCACTGCTCTGCCTTGCCCTTGTTCTTACCTACAACAGGAAACAACTTGGTAAGCGAAAATGCTTAGTAAGGTTAACTTTGAAACAAAAGCATGCAGAGAATTAGGGTTCTGAATCCATCTGAACCCTACACAATCAATTTCAAGAACGCAAAAGCGTCCTAGCAAACTTATGGTCATGCCTGATAACCAATGATAAATTATTTCCTATAAACAGATAAATTCATGCACTCAGAAAATCCCAGAACAAGCAGATATATTATATCATAACAATATCTTATCAACAAATATGTCCCTGCACTCACAAAATCCCAAAGCAAGCAGATATATTTTATCATAACTATATCTTATCAACAAATATATCCCTGCACTCAGAAAATCCCAGAGCAAGCAAATATAATATATCACAATATAATTCAAGACCAACAGTAAAAAATTTCCAACAATTTGGGCGCAACATGCCCTCCAACATAAATGCTAATCTGTAAGAGAGAATTGAGTCTCAACACTATGATCTAGCCAATAATATCCCCATCCAGGGTAACTATCGTGTTACCTAGGGCATCGCTACTAATCCAAGAGTAAATCAAATTTACACGATTTTACAGAGACTTCTAAGTTAATCAGTGGTGCTGATGAGCAGTTGCCCCTAGGGTGTTCAGCCTCAATCAAACTTGGCAACCCTTAGTATCTTTAGGCACTCTCACCGAATGGCCAATATTCACGGCTGCTATCTGGCAATAACTTATCAGAGCACTTGCTCGGGTTTTAACCGTTCACTGAGGGCCCCTAGATCCCATTCATTTTGGCGCTCCTAGGTTTAACCAGAAATCCTCACCTCTTGGCCACTCGTTGTGGTAATGAATCGGACATAATAAAACCAAGCAGTGTGACGGGGATCAGCCGTCTAGGATATGATAGATATCTACTGTTCATTTTTCCAAATCATCACACACTAGACTAACGTCTCTAAGCAACTTTCTACGATAGTGTATATATGCGCATTTGTCCCTATACTAACATACAATACATAGTTGTTTCATGTTGCAACCACACAATACAAGTTGACTTACTTGGAGTCCTTAGCACTCAGTGTGTTTTCACCCTCCAACGTTCAGTCCAGTTACGCTAGCCAATACTGTAGTTATCCATACAGTATACTTGGATTTATTATGACACTCATAATTCATTATTATTATTTTTGGAAGTTTGGTCATTTTAATAAAAAATTATTTGTAAGGATTTATGATCCTTATTTGGTTTTAAACCTATTAAGGAAATTCATACAAAATATTTGAGACTAATCCCTAAGTGTAACGACCCAACTATTCTAGACCTTGGACCATTAATAACTACTATACTAATCTTAAGCAAACGTACATATGAAAACACAGTAACTTTATTTAAAACTGTAAAGTAAAGGTTTAAATACATAAAAATCTCACTTAGGATATGGGATCCCATTGTTTTGAAAATAATACAAAACATAACTTAAATAAATTGGTTACAACATTAAGTGCGGAAAAATAATACATAGAAATCATAACTAAAAGACTTAAAAACTTCATCCTCGAATCGTACACGCAATCCACCGATTCCATCCTGTCTCAATACACTTCCCCAAGCTGCCAAGAACCTTTTCCGCCGCCATAACTATTTTCCTACACATATAAAACATAAAGGAATGAGCCTAATGTCCAGCAAGGAAAATCTACTATAAGCATGAAACATAAACATACACATAAACTATAAGCTATAAGCTATAAACTGTAAACTATAATCATATAACTATATAAATACAACATCTATTATAATGGCCATCATACTTCATGGGACTTGCTACCTAAACAATCATATGCCCATAAATTTACGGGGCTAGTTATCTAAACAAGTCATATAAATTTATGGGGCTGTTATCTAAACAATCATATGCCCAAGGAATCTACTATTGGGACTTGTTATCTAAACAAGTTATTTATTTGTTATCTAAACAATCCAACAACTAAAAACATATCATACTTACAACATAAACATATATCAACAATATAAAAGCATACAAATCTACCATATTTTCCTTACCAATAATACCAGAATATGAGAACAAGATCGGGACTTTGGAACACTCCTAAAAACCATAATAGAAAGATGAGTATACTAAAGCAAAAAGAGATGGAAAGAATAAACTACACCATCGAAACGATACTTACCAACGAAAACCTTAAGTTCGAAGAACTTAGATGCCTAACCAAGAATAGAGAATACGAGTTAGGATTTGAGTAGAAAAACTATAAGAACTTAAGGAAACAATAAAGAAATGAACTAGAATTTGGAATACCTTTAATGCTTCTATGACCGAGCTACTCCTCGAAACCAAAATATACTATAAACCTTACTTCCCGAGTGTTTATTAAGCTTATAATGATTAAGCTTATAACCTCAATCCAAGTGTTTATCACTCTATAGTCTCACTAGCACCTGGAAGGCTCTGATCAATGGTTGAAGAATGAATGAAAAGGCTTGGTGCTAGGTCCTATTTATAGAGTTCTAGGAATAAAAATCTTCTTTTTGGCTTTGAATAAAAACAATGAATTTAATTGAAAATATTCGATATTCTTCAGGCAAGGCTTAGGACTTGGTCAAATTATTCAGAGAGAGGTTTAAGGAGTCAAAGCTTGATTTTTAAAAACAAAAATAATAAAAACAAATAGAATCCTAACTTCTAACTCCCTAAATCTCGTAACTCTAAACTCACCTGCAGTAAAATCAATATATATGGAGTTTTAGGACTCCGATTTAGACTCTATGTATACCGTTAGAAAGCTAATTCAATTATCTACAACTTTATAGAAATAATATTTTTCGAAATGTATACCATAACTGGGTCAAAATTAGGTTGGAAGTTACAGTACCCTAGAGTTACGAAAAATTTATTTACAACCTAATCCACAAATAAATAAAATTGTGACAAATGTCATGCTCCTAACAGATTCTGGTGAAGACTAAGTCTTCTATTTCCCTTATTTTATCATTAAAATAATAATTCATTAATAATCATGCATATGACAAATGTCATAATCCTATTGGCTCTATCTAAACCTTAGGAATAACCATGCTCATGACAAGTGTCATATTCTTATTGGCTCTATCTAAACCTTAGGTTATAATAATTGTCATATTAATAACCAGCTATATTAATTAAACCTTATGTTATAATTATTATTCTTAAACTATAGGTTAAACTTATAAAATCTACAAGAGTTACTACGATTGTCCAACTAAGTCCCCGCTTGAACCAAAATCCACAGTCATAAACATACTACAACTACTACTAGCTATTACTATTACTACTACTATCTAACTAGCTAAGTAAAGTTCTTGGACTCTACACTAAGTCTCGGGGAGACCTATCCTATGGTCTCGATACCTAGGCTCGGGTATCACAATAGTATTTTCCCACAATCCGCTAAAAATCTTGTTCTTTAAACGCATCGCTATTGATCCGTACTTTCAACAAGTCGGTTAAAATATATAGAAGATTTTAGCCGGTATTATATCCAGAAAATACTAATTAAATTCTTTAATTATTTTTCAAGAAAATAAACTCTTAATTTTCTTTTCATTTTTTTCTTCAAGTTTTAATCTCTAAAAATTGTTTTAAGAAAATTGCCTAATTTGTCTTGATTAGGAGAACCGTTAAAAATTTCCCATCTTGACTAGTTAATTTTTCAAAATCAATTAATCAAGTTTACTTACTAGAAAAATAATTCACTTGATCATTTTCTCAAAAAATAAGGTTTTAAACCCTCTTTTAATTTATTAACTAATAATAAATTAAATCTTTTATTTTTAAAAAGAATAAAAGTTCTTTAATAAAAATAATTCACACTCAACTCAAAGTGGTAAATTTTAGTGAAAATATGTTTTCAAGACTTACCAAGCTTATATCTTGCAATAAGCAAAAATTTACTTTTTACCTTATGTTCCAAAATCTTATTTTTTTTTACACTAAATGTGAAAAGCCTATTTTTCACATTTTTAACTACATATTTTGTTAGTTCATAACTTTAAATTTGCTTATCCAATTGTTACCAAAATTTCCCAATTCTATTTCTGGTATGCTATTTAGGTCTCTGTAAAATCTTAGATCAAAATGAACATTTTTTATAAGTAAAATTATTTTCCAACAATGATGTAAAAAATGACCTTATTTTCAAGTCCTTATTTTTTCCAAATTTGACAGTTAATAACTTTCAAAACGTTCAGTATTTTCTTACCAAATTTTACATTTGAATACTAGGTTATGCCAATAATATGTCCACCAAATTTTAGGAAAAATTGGATTCATTTGCCCTATACCGTGGCTGTCCAAACTTGGTCCCGAAATTAAGAATATGAAAAAACAGTTTTTTACCTAATCTTTTGAAATAGCATAACTCACTCATTTTTTTACATTTTTGTGTGTTTCAAAAGCTCAATTTTATGTACTCAATCTCAACAACATCACAGTAAAATTAACGTTAATAAAATCAATATACAGTGGATGCTTGACCCCTTGGAAGTCACAACTCAATATATGTATTTTGTTTTAGGATTTCCAACAAAACCATTGGGGTTTTGGTCCCTATTTTCAAAAATCAACACTCAAGCATCATAAAAATTATAAAAAAACTGCCATAAACTTATTACATCACCAATAAGAAACTTTAAGCATTAAATATACAAAATAATGCTTAAAAATAAAAACCCTGCAACAAAAATCATAAAAAGTAAACTTTTTACCTCTTTGTTGTTCTTGCTTAAGGTTTGGATCTTCCTATTAGCTTTGGCACCTTCAAAACCTTTCAAAAACCATAACCAACTCCCCCCAACAACATAGATAATTAGCTATTTGAAAATCTATGGTTAAAACTGTACAAAAGTCTAGTTTATTGAAACTTTACCTTAGGGAAAACCCTTCCTAGACCAAGGCTTAGCTTCCAAGCCTCCTTAGTGTTCTTGAGGTTGAAGGTGGAGAGAAAAATTTGAGAGAGTTTTCAAAAAATATGAGAGTGATTGAGAGAGAGTGGGGGTCGGTTTTGGGGAGGGTTAGAAGAGTTTATACAACTCTTTAATATCTAAAACACTCAAGTGTTTTTACTTTACTATCAACTTGTCTATTTTCCCTAATATATAAAATGGGTTTAAACTCAATTAAAATTTTGTCATCCCCATTTAATTCTTCACATGGCTGGCCACCACATATATTATATATGTGATCTTATTTTTTTTATATATAAAGGTTAATAAATAATTCCTAAGAAGAAAAATCCAATTTGACTTCCTATAAACTTTTTCACTCTTAGTAAGTTTTAAGCAAAAAACTTAACACATAATAATTAAATTAAATGTCTCGCACATTTAATTTAATTAATTACACAATAAAATTTAACCTAAGGTCCATTCGTGGAATAAAATTTCCCATTTCGATAAAAATAATAATTTAACACAAAATGCACTAAAATTTCCATTTTCCCTTAGGTTTATTATTTTTAACCAAAATTTAATTTTTATGAATGTATTTTATGCCCAAACAATATTTTCCATAGTTTCTCATTTTATTTTCCGAGATTTTTACCTGATCAGGGTTTTTGTGTCGGTCCAAGATCGAAAGTCTTATCTTGACTTTTAAAACAAAAAATTCATATTTTGGCTAGAAATAACTCAAGGAATAATTTACAAACAAATATAATATTATTTAAAATAATATTCTTAACTCAGAGAAAAAAAACCTCGACTCGAGTCATTTAAAGATACCCAAAAATGCAGGACGTTACAATACCTAAAATTTATAGAGGTTTCGTCCTCGAAACTTAAAACAAATGAGGATACAGCTCCCTCATCTTGTCTTCTGTTTCCCAGGTTGCCTCTTCAATGCCATGGTTACACCACTACACCTTTACCAATGGCACCGTCTTGTTCCTCAACACTTTTTCTTTTCTGTCTAGAATCATCACCGGTTTCTCCTCAAAGATGAGTTTAGGATCAATGCGCAACTGCTCATTGCTGAGTACATGTGAGGGATCACACATGTATTTTCTCAACAAGGATACATGAAACACTTCATGCACCTTAGACAAGGCAGGCGGAAGAGCTAAATGATAAGCTACTTCCTCGATCCTCTCTATGATTTCGAAAGGTCAAACAAACCTTGGACTAAGCTTTCCTTTCTTCCCAACCTGCATATCCCCTCGTAGCGAATCTACCTTAAGCAGCACATTATCGCCAACCTCAAACACCAGGGGTCTCCTGGGTCAGTCGACATATTTGCGTTGTCCATCAACCGAAGTTTGCAAGTGTTGCCTTATCTGTTGGATGTCCTCAGTAATTTGATCAACCTCATCCGATCCGAGAAACTTTCTTTCACCGGTCTCGTGCCAATGAATCGGTGATCGACATTTCCTTCCGTACAAAGCCTCATACGGAGCCATCTTGATGGAATCATGATAGCTATTATTGTAATTGAACTTTATCAGTGGGGGCTTCTCATTCCATGACCCTTGAAAGTCGAGCATGTAGGCTCTTAGCATATCTTCCAGGGTCTAAATTGTTCGTTCACTTTGACCATATGTTTGCAGGTGGAAAGAAGTGTTGGACTTCAGTTTAGTACCCAACCTTGTTTGGATTCTATTCCAGAATGTCGAGGTAAAACGTCCATCGCAATCTGATATGATGGAGTTGGGTACACCATGCAGTCTCATTATTTCTGCAATGTAAATATCTGCTAACTTATGTGCCCCACAAGTTACCTTGATTGGCAAGAAATGAGCATACTTAGTCAGCCTATCTATTATAACCCAAATGGCACTGTGCCCCTTGGGAGTGGTTGGTAGACCTGTGACAAAGTCCATAGTGACAATCTCTCACTTCCATTATGGAATTTGTAAGGGTTGTAATAATTCGGCGGGTCGTTGATGCTCGACCTTTGTCTGCTGACAAGTCAAGCAGTGTGCCAGATATTCTGCCGTCTTCTTTTTCATCCCAGGCCACCAAAAGTACTTCTTCAAGTCTTGGTACATTTTCGTGGTACCTCCATTTATTTATTAAATTAAACCATAATCTTATGATTTTATGTAACTATGGTTTCTCTTAAGAAAGGTCTTCTATTTCCTTTGACTTACGCTATTTTATTATTCCATTTTTTATGAGATTATCTAGAGTTTAGTTCTTTTGAATTATCATATTCATTTTTTGATAATAAGCTATACTCCCAACAATCAAAAAACTATATCCCCAAACTCTCGATTTCTCTTCTAAGGTTCTTGTTTAAAACTCTAACCCAAAGACCATGGAAGAAAGTTCATCTATCTCAGCCCTCAAGTTTATGTCCAAAGATCTAGTGAGGCTAGATCAATTTGATTGCTCTAACTTTGTTTGATTGCAAGACAAGATCAAGTTCCTTCTAAAAATTTTGAAGGTTTATTACATCCTAGAAACAAATTTGAAAGATTTGGGTGCACCTAAAGACAATGATTCTCAAGAAGTGATCAAGGAGAGGAAGAAGTGCGAAGAAGATGAGCTTATATGTCGTGGTCACATCCTCAATGCTCTCTCAGATTGTCTCTGTGATCTTTACACCAACACAACATCGACAAAATATATTTGGGAAGCATTTGAGAGGAAATATATAGTCGATGAAGAAGGTACCAAGAAATTCCTTATAACTCAATACATGGAATTTAAATTTTTTTATGAAAAACCCCTACTTCCCCAAGTGCATGAATTACACGTTATTGTGAATAAGTTATCTACTATAAAGATAACCTTGCCAGAGTCCTTTATTGTGAGTGCAATAATAGCCAAGTTGTCTCTATCATGGAGGGGCTATAGAAAGAAGATTCTCCATAAGAATGAGGATATAACTTTGGAAGAAATCCTTAAGCACCCAAGGATTAAGGAGGAGTCTTGTTATAGAGCAAGTGTGTGGAAGAGTGCAGTGGAGGGACATCCAAGGCTAACGCCATAGAGAAATCCCTTCAATCATTAGGGAAAGCTTACAAGAAGCCCCAATCAAAGAAGGACAATTACCTAGCCAAAGGAAGAATGAAGGGAAATTCAAGGGAGTCAAAGGCCTTTGTTTTTTTTTTATGGAAAGAGTGGTCCCTTGGCTAGGGAATGCGAATTCCGTTCTACACAACCGAAGAGGGGTTTGTTGCAACCTTGAGTGATGTGACTGCCATCTAAGGGAAAGTGAAAAGATGGTGGTATGACACTTGTGCCACCATTCATGTAACTTATGATAGAGGAATCTTCAATAAATTTAAAGAGACCAAAGAAGACCATGAAACCCAAATGGGTAATAAGCATATATCCAAGGTTATGGGCAAGGGCAATGTTGGTCTCTTCTTCACATTTGGAAAGAAAGTTCTTACAAATGTGTAGTATGTTTCAGACATGAGTTGAAATCTTGTAAGTTTAAACTTGTTGAGCAAACAGGGCATCAAAGCGATGTTTGAGTCCAACAATCTAATATTGTCCAATGGGAACTACTCTGTGGAAAAGGGGTATGGTTTTGACAATAATGAATCTAAATATTCATCTTATATGCTTGCTCATATATAGTACAATTAAAAGAGTTATTAAATGTGGTTTAATTGTATGTCATAATATTGAGCATGATAAATGTGAACTATGTGTTAAATAGAAAATGGTGGAGAAACCTTATCCTAGTGTTGAAAGAGAAACTAATATGTTAGATTTGATACATAATGATTTATGTGAATTGAATAGATTGATAACTAGAGGTGGACATAGATATTTTATTACATTTATTGATGATTATTCGAGGTTCACATATTTAACGCCCTAATACCCTAGGGTCGTCACATTGTGTGTTTTGAAAAGGTGCTGAACTCGCTAAGACAGTCGTTTAGACTCAAAACTGTAATTAGAATAAATTAAAATACTACATTATAAATTTTTTGGATAAAAATGTTGAAAGTGTCATTAAAATTATAAAATAGTTGACACGGGATCCCAAAAATTAGTTTAAAATGTAATAGCAAACACAGATTTCAATACAGTTGACCTAAGCGACAAAATTTGGACTACTAAAGAGAGTTTCTCAAAACACCTCAACCGTGACGTACGATCAGGCCAAACATTTACGCGCTGCTCCGAAGCCCTCCAACTCATGGCTAGTTCTCTTTCTCTTCCCTTACCTGCAACATAGAGCACCCTTGAGCCCGGGCCCAACAAGGAAACTTTACAAGAAGATAACATATCAATTCAAATAAATGCAACAACAAACATGCTTTATAAATAATAAACCACTTCATTTCAAATTAGAAGTACTTATGCGGCCCATGCCGAGCGAGGTGCATCATCAAAGCACTAGGCTTGTGGCCTTCATCGGGTGGGTGTGTACTGCACCCCCTAGGTGGCCCTGCCATCACGGCCAGCATACTTCATTCTTATTGTCAATTCCTACCCATGCCAATCAATCCTAAATAATTATGATATAAACAAACACAACTATTCAAGATAGGTATTAAACCTCCACATATTTACATACATAATTAGGCCATGCCTTGCTCTAAGTTCATACAACGGTCCCTTACCAAAATTCCAATAAGTAAAATGTAGCGACACAGATGCAATCCCCATCAACCACTCGGAAAAGCCCTAAGTCACAATTATAATAACAACAGTTACATAACTCAACTTATCCAACATAATTTATCAACACTACAACGCTGCCAAATAAATCACAAATATGCTTAAAAATGTCGTGGGAACCTCGACCCATGACCCATTGGATTCCCCCTTTAATTTCACAAGAGAGAGGGTCCAAAACCCATTTGCCAAATAGGCCAGTCTACCGGTTCCCAAGGACAGTTGATCTTTTGGCCAAAACAACCTATCCTTCACAAAACGCAAACCGGTCGATCGTTTCCCTAGGACGGTCGACTGTTTCATCACAGAGAGTATACTCTGTGTTTTTTCAATTGTTTAAACTCCCCCAATTCGACTTCAATCTATTCCAAACTCAAAATTCCTACTCCAAAGCATACACACAAGTCAATAATACACCTAATAACACCAATAAAGCTTCAAAATCTCCAGTCCCAACTCAAATTCATAGAAAATTTAGGTCAAAATCCTATTTCACTAAAAACAAGCAATAAATCAATAAATTTCTTGTTTCCATCTTGAATTCAAACTTCAAATCTCTTTATAAACATGTTCTGAATCCTCATACATCTATATAAAGTTACCATAGCCACTAGTTACGAAAACTAAATTAAAACTACCAAGATTCCTCAAGAACCTAAGAAGGACAAGCTAAAAATATTGAGAGAAATTCTTACCTCTTCAAAATTTAAAAATTTCCTCAAGTATAGTAATGATTAATGTAACGCCCTACTTCCTTAGAGGCGTTACTAAGTGAGTTTAAAATGTACTTTTATCTTTCTAATCGAGTTTTTAAGGTAAATGTGTAATTAAATCAATAACAGAGATATAAACTTTAAAAATAATTCCATTTATTGAAATTCATAAAACATTTAACATTTGGGATCCCAAAATACTACTTATAAATGTTTACAACTCAAAATATATACTTTAAGTCGGCTAAACGAAAAAATAGGGTTCTTTACAGACAACTTTAAAAAAAATACCCCTGGCCGAGGCAGCGAGGCAGACCAGACATGTACGCGTTGCATCACGCTCTCCATACTCATGGTCGGTTGAATTTCTCCTTGCCCTTACCTGCACCACAGAGCACCTGTGAGCCGAAGCCCTGCAAGAAAACTCCACATAAACAGATAACATATGCATATGAACCATTTAGCATATAACCAATTTGTCAACAAGCTAAACACATACGACCATGCCGTCTCAGGTGCTTTACCAGGCCCTAAGTTGCGGTCTACACCGTAAGGATATCCCATGTATCCTTTAGGGTCTTACCCTGGAAACTCGCACTCCACGTGCTAAACGTTGCTCCCGGCCCCTTGCCGTTCTCGACCTTTGTAATTCCCGGCCTTTGCCGCTCCTGGCCTTCGCCGTTCCTAACCTTTGCCGATCATTCACATATATGCATTCACAGTATAATCAAAATATAACTTAAACATATACTAACACAATCAACGGGCTATACCCAATACATAACCACATAGGGTCGTGTCGTGCAACACAACCATGGGGCCTCGCCCTGCTCTATGGGTACACCTGCTTTCTTACTTGCGTCCCGAGCTTCTTGAGCACTTAACCCTCGAGCACTGTCCTCTAGTCCGAGCCTCACCGGGAACCTAGTCACAACACATACATAGCACTCCCATTACTAACCAATTCAAAAACATCTCCTGGAACCAATCCCGAGCTCTCGGGACCTCTCGGATCCCCACACAAGGTGGCGAAAGCATCCCCTGAGCCCCCTGGGCAAAAGCCTAAAAACTGAGATTTTCCCCTGCCCAGAAATGGCCTAGTGTCGCGGCGCCACCCTATGAAGGTCGCGGTGCCTAGAAGGCCCAGCCTAGCGCCGCGGCGCAGAAGAACAGGGTCGCGGCGCTCCTTCGCAAACCCAGAAATCTGGGTTTCTCCCAACATTTTCCCCGAGCCAAAACACTCCCAAATCAATACCAAGGCATACCTAAGTCCCAAATTCAATTCAAAACCCCAAATTAACCATCTAACAACTCAAAAACATCAACAACAAGCTCAAACATACAATCAAACCTACAATTCATAAATTGTTTCAAAATTCTCAAAACTTATACTAGCCCTTGCAAAGTTTAAACCACCCTTCAGAATTCTTAAACTAAACCAGAAATAACTTTCCAATATGCATGGAACTCCTTGAGCCACCACCAAATCCACTTCCAAGATTGACACCCTTTGATTCTCTAGCTGAATTCCACAATTACTAAGCCAAAACCTATCTTTCAATATTCAACCTAATCTCCAAAATCAATCTTGCAAGAAACTAAAATTCAGAGATGATGCCTTACCTCTGGACAAATCTTGGCCTAAGCTTGACTTTAGCTGCCCCAAACTCTGCTCTAAACTCCTTCTTTGATCTCAAGAAACTAGGCCTTTCCTCCCGCTTCCTTTTGCTTCTTGGTTCTCTCTATACTTCCAGCAGAAAGTTCCTGAGTAGCATAAGTAAAAATAACGTATCTGAATTTCCTCAGCCAATATTATCCTCTCCTAATGCCAAATGACCCAATTTCCCTCCTTTCCAACTTAGTCCCTAGCCAACCCTCAAGGGCATTCTAGACTTTTCCTTAATCCCTTGCAAGAATACCACTTTCCACTTAAAACAACTATCCCCAAGAGTTACCTATGGTTACCCAAGTTACCAAAATGTCACTAACCATTACTTACAAATTCCCAAACTCAAGTTATAATATTCCCGAAATACCCCTAGGCTCCTCTCGAGTCGGGTATTTAATCCTGTTGTGACTTTAAGCGGAATAGCTCTCTAGGACCGTCTCAGAACGTGCATCACAAATAAATCACTATTATATCGAAAATATCACATATATTACATTTATGCCCTCAACAGGCTAAAATTACCACTTTGCCCCTAACTACCAAATGGGGCCCACGTGCATATTTAATCACCTAAACATGCATTCTAACCATATAATCATATAATACACATATATTATCATAATGAACCATTTATTTCCCTCCAGGCACGCTAATCAAGACCCAAAGTCTTATTAGCAAATTTGGGTCGCTACAATTAAGCTACCTTCACTTCCTTCTTTGATGCTCAAACTCCTTCTAATTTCGTCCAAAAATTTCAGAAATTAACACCAAGCTTTTCCTTGAGTTTATGCTCTAGAACTCTTATGAAGCCTTTGATAAATGAGAATAAATGTTTTATCCATACAAGGAAGCCTTCAGCAATGGTTTTATCTAAACTTAAGGTCAAAAGACCACTTTACCTTTCCCATTTTTTTAGTTCCTTTAATAACCTCAAGGGCAACCTAGTAATATACCACTATTTTAAAAAATACCACAGTTCCCCTTATTTCAATAATCACCACTAAACCTAAAAGTTCTCAAATAATACCACAATTCAACTAAGCTCCAAATATCTTATTTTGTGACTTTCTGCTAACTCCGCTTGACGAAACTCACCATTGCTGAATTCGCACAAGACATATCATTTAATTGAATATATACCCTCAATGGGTTAAAATTACAAAGATGCCCTTTTTACAAAAAATGGGACTTAAGCATACTTAAATTCACATAATCACAAATTCGTTCAATTATAAGCATATAATTTCACAAATATCCACTTGTGCCCTTATCGACAAACAAGCCCAGGTATAAGAGCCTGATTAAGGATTTTCGGGACGTTAAAACTATCCCCTTCTGAAAAGCTCGAGATACTGGTCCTACATAACTCACTCAAGTTCCCAAGTTGCTTCTTCCACTTTACTATTTCTCCACAATACTTTCACTAGTGCAATAGTTCTCTACCACAAGACTTTATCTTTTCTGTCTAGGATTTAAATTGGTCGCTCCTCATAGGATAAGTCCTGGTCTACTTCCAGATTCTCATAAGATAGCACGTGGGTAGTATTTGACGCATACTTTAGGAGCATCGATACATGGAACACGTTGTGAACCCTTGATAAAGTTGGTGGCATCGCTAACCTGTAATCCACCTCTCCAATATTTTCTAGGATCTTAAATTGTCCAACAAACTGAGGGCTCAATTTTCCTTTCTTTCCAAATTGTCTTATCCCCTTCATCAGGGAAATCCAAAGAAAGATATAGTCCCCCACTAAAAACTCCACTTTTATGCCTTTCAGATCTGAGTAGCTTTTCTGTCTACTCTGCAAGGTGAGCATTTGAACTCTAATCTTCTCAATGGCCTCACTTGTTTTCTCAATTACTTCAAGGCCCATATACTTTCTCTCACCCATTTTGTCCCAATGAATGGGTGGCCTACACTTTCTACCATAAGATTCTTATACGGAGCCACTCTGATAGTTGACTAATAAATTTTATTATAGGAAAATTTTATCAGAGGGAGATACTTACTCCAAGATCCCCCAAAGTTTAATAAGCATGCTCGTAGCATACCCTCTAGTATCTGAATTGTCTTCTAGATTGTCCATCAGTTTAAGGATGATAAGTTGTACTAAACTTTAAGAGTGTACCCATAGCCTTTTGCAGGCTTCCCAAAAACATAGAGGTAAATGTGAGGTCCTGATCTGACACTACTAACTTGGGAGCCCCATGCAGACGTACAATCTCCTTCACATACAGTTCAATATATTGGTCAACTGTGTAGTTTATTCTCATAGGAAAAAAAAGTTGGCTGACATGGTGTATTTATCCACAATAATCCACACTGAGTCATGTTGTTCCACTATCCTAGGTAACCCAACAAAGAAATCCATGGCAATGTCTTCCCACTTCCATTTGGGATAAATAAACATTGTAGCAACCCTGTTGGCCTCTGATGTTCAACTTTTACCTGCTGACAGGTTAAGCACTTAGCCACATATTCAACTACATTTTTCTTCATTCCTTGCCACCAAGACAGAGATTTTAAATCTTGACACATCTTCATCATGTCTGGATGTAATGAATAAGGAGTAGTATAAGACTCATCCTGTATCTCTCATCCGATACCAACATCCATCGGAACACAAATCTGATCTTTGTACCTTAACATGTTTGTCTTTAAAATAGTAAAGTCTTTAACCATTCCAGCTAAGACATCCTCCCTGTGTTTCCTTAATCTTTTAGTCTGAGCATCTCTTAGTCTTTCAAGAAGTGTGGACTAGAGAGTAATGTTGGCTAAGTGGCCAACCACAAGTTCTATCCATGCCCTAGTCATATCTTCTACTAACTTTTCTAATATCCGCTTCAAGCTAAACAATTTCCCTAGACCCCACCGACTTAATGCATCTTCCACTACATTGGCTTTCCCGAGATGATAAGGGATCTCACAATCGTAATCCTTTACCAACTCCAACCAACGTCATCGTCACATATTTAAGTCTTTCTGTCTAAAGAAGTATTTCAAACTTTTGTGGTCAGTGTATATTTCACACCTTTCCCCATACAAGTAATGTCTCCATACTTTTTGTGGGCACACCACTGCTACAAATTCTAAATCGTGAGTGGGGTATCTCTGCTCATAATCCTTCAACTATCTTGAAGTATATGTGATCAATTTTCTAGCTTTCATTAAAACACACCCTAACCCCTGCCTCGAAGCATCACAATAGACCACAAACTTTTCTTGATCTGAAGGAAGACATAGTACTAGAAAAGTAATCAGTTGTCGTTTCAATTCTTGAAAAGTGTTCTTACACCTGTCAGTCTAGACGAACTTTATATTCTTAGGCGTCAATTCCGTCAACGACATTACAATTCTCGAGAACTCTTCAAAAAATCAATGATAGTACCATGCCAACCCAAGGAAACTTTTGATCTCCATAGCGGTCCTTGGCCTTGGCCAGTCACTTACTACCTCTACTTTGGTTGGATCAAGCAAAATCCCATCGTTACTCATAATATGACCTAGAAATGTTACTTGAGGCAATGAGAACTTGCATTTCTTGAACTTAGCATGCAACTTACGCTCCCTTAATCTCTGAAATACCAGACGGAGGTGTTGCTCGTGCTCTGCCTATGATTGAGAGTAAATCAATATATCGTCAATGAACACAATTACAAATTTATCCAAATAGTCCTTGAATACTATGTTCATCATGTCCATAAATGTTGTCGGGGTATTGGTCAACCCAAAAGACATGACTAAGAACTTGTAGTGCCCATACCTTGTACAAAAGGTTGTATTTAGAATATCCTCCTCCTTGACTCTTAACTGGTGATAACCAGATCGAAGATAAATTTTTGAGAACACAGTCTTACCCTACAACTGGCCAAACAAGTCATCGATCATAGGCAATGGATACTTGTTTTTTATGGTTAACTTATTCAGTTTGCAGTAGTCAATACACATCATTAGCAACCCGTCTTTCTTTTTTCACAAATAAAACTAGAGCACCCCGCGGTGAGAAGCTTGGCCTGATAAACCTCAAATCTAGTAATTCCTACAACTGAATCTTTAGTTCCTTCAACTCTGCTGGCACCATTCTATACGGTGACTTCGATACTGGTCTTATCCCTGGTGCAAAGTCAATAACAAATTCGATCTCCCGAGGCAGTGGTAATCTTGGTAGGTCGTCTGGGAACACACCACGAAACTCACAAACCAGTTTGGTCTCTCCTAGTACAACTGGAACAACCTTAGCGGTATCCACTACGTAAGCTAGGAATCCTATGGAACCTTCTTGCAATAGGACTCTAGCCTTTAGTGCGGAGATCATAGGGACACGGGTCTCGTTCACACCATGTACAAACATAAACGGGTTGTCATCTTCAGTCTCAAAGGTTACCATCCTTCATTAACTATCAATCTTTGCTCCGTACTTGGTTAACCAGTCCATTCCCAAAATCATATCCACAGCTAATTCTCTAGCGTCTATTTCTATTGGTAAAGCTCTTATACATCTCTTAAAGACTACCGATACCCCAGTAAGCAGTATAGTCCCAAATCCCAAAGCTTATAAATCACAAGGCCTACAAAGATGATCTCTCACCCTACTAGACACAAATGAATATGTAGCACTAGAGTTAATCAATATAGTAAATGAGGAAGCAACATTGGAAATCTGACTTCTCACCACCGAGGGACTAGCCTAAACTTTAGTTTGGGTTAACGCAAACACTCTAGTTAGAACCAAGCTATCACTATTCTTCGATTCCTCCTTCCTTTCTTGTGGAAAATCCTTCTTAAGGTTACCCATAATCCCATAAAAAAACATTCCTTAACTCGGCTCTCTCCCAAATGTCATCACCAGCATCTGGCACAATCTGGGTAACTTCTCTAGATTTCCCCACTGCCATGACGGCCATTCACAGCACCCCGAACCCTCCTATCTTGACCAAGAGTTGTAAAAGTGTCTAGGGTCTTCCTTTTCTGCTCACTAGGGCCACTGCCCCTACTAGACTATGTAAATGGAGGTTCCACCCTCTGAACATCACGTCATGGGGCTCTCTCCTTCCATATATTTTTCTCCGCACCCTCAGCAGTAAGGGCTTTTTCAACCACCTGCGCATAATTAGTTTCCCCAGGCACTTAAGTAATCCTAAAATCTTGGGCTTGTTGGGGTTTTATGATCTAATTAACACTCAATTTCTTTGTAATCCCATTTTATTATCTATAAAAGATTAGAAATCAATTTTCGATATGGTCAATCACTTTGCTCAAATGTTATATTTTCATGATTATTTTTTTAATATAAAATTCTATTAAATCTTGAGAATATAGCTAATCATATTTGTAGTGACGTCATCATAGTGGAATATAAATATGATTATATGTTCAAACATAAGTAAGTGCACCGGATTTACAATGACTTGCCGATCTACGATATGATCTACTTACACATCGTAGTGTTATGTTCTTTCCAAAATAATAGCAAAGTACATAAGATTGAATGTATTTGTTACATCGGACTGGACAAATAATTACAATAGACAGGATAACTAAACATACCGTTTTTATCTATTCTAGTCATATCATATTGTTGACCATAGGTCAATTCAATCTAAATTCTGAGTGGTTAGTATTCTAATTGATTGTATTATTTGAGTTCTTTCACTTGTTCAGTACCAGCTTACCCTACAGACTAGCCCATACTTACATCGTGGGAACTCTGTAGTATAATTGAGTGAGAGTTTTAATCGTAGATATGAACATCTATAGCTTCGGATGAAGAAGTAAAATGATTGTTTCCTTTTAGTTTGGTTCAAGGTGCTATATTCTCATTTTAGTAATTAATATTAGTTTACTGAAATATCATATGCAAGGAACTAAGTGTTTTAAGCATTCATACAATGAGGGGTAAAAGGTATTTTAGTCCCATAACATTGTAGACCATCTATAGAGGAATGAGTGACAATTATGGTTGTAACAATGGATAAATAATAACGTATCTATATTTCTTATAGAGCATTCTAGGAATTCAAGAGTGCAATTCTGAGTCTTTAGCGGAGTCACGAGGAATTAATAAGTTAGTAAATTTATTTGTTAAATTTATGATAACTTATTGGAGCTTTATTTCATAGGCCCATGGTCCCCACTGTACCTTGGATAAAATCCTCTAGATATTCTCAATTAATTGATTTAATTACCAAAGTTGACTAGGTCAATTTGGATAATTTCACAGAGTTATACAATTTTGAGAAGAAAAGAGATTTTAGGGCAGATTTATTAATTAAGACAAATTGGTGTCTGAATTAATATATAAGTTAAAATCAAGGTTCAAATTTTAAATAATTAATTTGATATAGGATTTAAATAATTATTTAATTAATTAATCAATAAAAAATAATACATGCCTTGATTTTTAGTCCAACAAGCTTATAATTAAATTGGAAATTTTACGAACCTAAAGCCTATACATGCCTTGATTTCAACCTAATGGCTGATTCTATATATTATTTTATTGATTTTTTTAATTAAAATAAATGAACCAATTGAGCATGTAAAAGGAATGCTAAGTGATAGTTGAAATTAGATTTTTGAATAACTGGTTTTTTGAGAAGATCAGAAGATCTATTCTTGATGCTCTAGGTTTTAGATTCTCTCTACAACATAAGTCCTTTTCTAAGCCTCAATATTCTCTTCTACTCTTCTTCTCTTTGTATATATCTCATGTGTTGAGAATTGCCCATTCTAGTCTAGGTGATTCTAAGGATACTTTGGAAGACTGTGAAGAAATTTGAAGATCGGTTTAGTTTATTGGTGATACACTGCGACAGAAAGGATTCAAGGATTAGAGAAACTGAAGGAATGACTAATACATGCCGCTGCATATCATGTAAGTGTCCTCATCATTATCTCTGTTTATATTCAATTGTAGAAACATGTTCTAGGTTGTCTTATATTAATGTGTTTAATATATGATTTACATGAAAATAATTAAGATCTTGTACAAGTTTTCCAACAATCGGCCTTGGAGCCTTTGGTAATCTTTATTTTCGTGCATGAACATGATAAAAAATTAATTATTTGATGTGTTGAATAATTGGATGGACTTCATGTTTTTTATGAAGCATATTGACTCTTATGTGATTATTAGCGAAATTGGGTTATTTTGTTGTGTTTTCTATGCAATTGATTTTTATAAATGCTTTATTTGATACAAAACATGTTAAAAATTATTTAGAAAATGTTTTTGGATTGAAAAATTACACAAAATTTTATTGAATTTTTTTTGGCTTTGGCCGCAGCCACCATTTCACAACCCGTGGCATGCTATAAATTTTTTCTTAAATTTTTGGGATTTGGCTGCGGCCTACGATAATTTTTTTCTTAAAATTAAAATTGTGAATGTATTTTTTAATGGGTTAATACAAAAATATCATATTTTTTCTATTATTCAAAAATATCTTTTTGAAATACGATATTTTTGTTGTTCAATCTTTTAAAAAATAGATATTTTCTACAAAGATTCAAATTAAAATTTAAAAATAGGTTAAGTAATTAATTTTAAATATATTGATATATTAAAATATTATAATTAAGTTAACAGATATTAAAGATATTTTTGAAATATTTTATTTGAAAATAATAATATTTGATTATCCTATGGATTTTAATATTTAAATAATTTGAAATTTGAAAATTTGTTGACTAGATATTTTTATCGATATTTGAATTTGTTTAACTGTTGAAGATATTTTTTTCAAAAACAGGAGATGATATTTTTTTTAAAGTTTATAACTGGTTAAATTTTTAAAAATATCACATTTTTCAAACAAATTAATAAAATATTTTTAATAAATGGGACTTAAATTAACTTTGGTTAATTTTTGATAAATCCTATTTAAATTAAATTAATGTTTTTCAAAATGACCTAAACTAAGTTGATTGTTGATAAATGAAATTTAAATTGACATTTGTTAATTGTTGATAAATTTCATATAAATTGACTAATTTATTTTTGAAAAAATTTAATTAATTCAAATTTTTGGATAAATTATAGAAAATTAATTGTAGTGTTTTTGCAAATGAAATAAATTATGGTATTTTTGCATAAATTCATAGAGTTGCTCACATAGTAACATGATTAGGCCTATCCAAATGAAATAAATTGTGGTATTTTTACAATATGACTTAGATGCATATAGTGGCCCATATGTTTGCTTAATATATGGATTTTGCTAAATAAAACATTCATAAAATGATAGGTTTTATTTGGGTCCATTAAAAAATGTAAAGTTTAAATTTCTCTCTTGTCGGTGATTCCACTTCTGAAGGCTGATTTGCTTTACATGACTATAGTAGGCCTAATCAATTAATAACAATTAATAAAACGAAAGTTTAAACTCCTCTCTTTTGGACCTTGTATGGAAGTATGGGGGCCTTAGTAGTGGGAAGGACATACTGGACCCAGCTCTCCTCCATACAAGCCTAATTTTTAAGGCTCTTTTGCCTGAGTTAGACTTAATTGTATAGATTCATTATAATAGTTAAACCTAAATATTGATTAGCAACAAATTAATTCTAATTTAATTGAATTTGTTTCAATGTGACACTTTATAATTAATGGAAAATTATAGGACTTTGGTTTGAAAAATTTAATCATTTTACAATTTTTTGGAGAACCATAATCATTAATTTTTAAAAAAAATAATAAAAATACTATTTTAATTGAATAATGAGCTTATTTTAATAATTATATTTGATCTTCACCATTAGTATATCAAGGTCAATAGCTTAATGGGGCCTTGAGATGCTTTGATTTGTCACCCAATGGAAGGTTTTCATTAGTTATTTTGACAAGGTTAGATTTCGAAAAGATAGATAATTATAGGTCAAATTCTACTAGACTCACTCCTACGGTGACTACTAGGACTAAATCTATGATTATCGAAACCGTTGGTCTAGCTCATAAAATAAGAGATTTTTTTCTTATTTTGATCGAAGAGTAGGTAGTTAATAATGGTGTCCATTATTAAATGAGATTACAACTCTATTTAACTAATGATATTTTTTGTCTATCGCCAATTGGGACAACGATATCATAGAATAGTTAAAACCTAAAGAAATAAAGATATGATTATTTTGGTATATTTTCCATATCTTACATATTTATTGAAATTAGAGTGAATAAAACTTTTTTTGAGCAAATGTGATTGATTTCTATTTTACCAATAATATGTAGTTTTAAGTATGGTTATGTGTATTCCCATCCTTTCTCAACTTTCTATGGAGAAACTCACTAGAGAAAACATCCTTAAATGGAAGTAGAATATCAATAGTGTTGATTGGTGACAATGCTAAGTTCGTCATGACTGAGGAATCCCTGAAAGTTCCAGATGAAGGAGCTACCAAGACTGTTAGAGACAAATATGAGCATTGGCAGGTAGCTAATAACAAATCACTGTACTACATGTTGAATAGTATGGTCGACACTCTCAAGACCAAGATGGGGAATGTCAAGACAACCTACAAAATCATGGTTCAGCTCCAAGACATGTTCAGTGCGAAGTCTGTGCAGACTCGTTTTGAGGCCACCAAGAAATATGCCAATGCTCGGATGGCACTGTCTCAGGACGTTTGTGATCACCTTTTAAAGATGACCAACTACTTTCATGAAAGCAGAACTGCATGGAGCAAATATAGATGAGGAGAATAAAGTCGGCTTAATCCTCAACAGTCTCTCTCCAGCTTTCATGTCGTTCACCAAAAACTATGTGATGAATAAACTCAACTATGGTCTGATGCAGCTCGTGAACGAGCTTTTGACTTTCGAGTCTATCGTGGGTGGACCAAGCAAGGGAGGAGAAAAGAAGACTACTGTTGCTTCTATTGATCCATCTAAGGCTGAAGCTAACCAAGCTTCGTCTCCGAAAACTGGAAATAAGAGGAAAGATGGACAAAACAACAACCCCAGGTGCCTTGTCCCACAATTTTTACTTAGCTAGATAGTAGTTATAGTTAGTAATAGTTTGTAGTATGTTAGTTTCCTTGGATTTTGGTTCAAGACAGGACTTAGTTGGAAACTCATAGCAACAGTTATGGATTTTATAAGTTTAACCTATAGTTTAGAAATATTAATTATAACATAAAGTTTGATTAATATGACTGGTCCTAGAAATATTATTTATTATAACCTAAGGTTTAAATAGAATTAATAGGAGCATGACACTTGTCATAATCATGTTTATTAAGGATTTAAGTATTTTTTATGAATAGTTCAATTAAAAGAATGATCTAGAAGCTTGAGAACCTTCCAACAGCTGTTAGGATCACATTTTGACTTAGTCAAAGCTGTTTAATCAATTCAAAATATGTTAAAAAATTGCAAATACATGTTTGATATATCAACGTATGACGATATATCGCAGCTATAGGGGACGATATATCACCTACGGAAGAAACGGAAAAAACATCAACTTCGCACGAACCAACGAACAGGGCTCGAGAAAATGGTCTAGGCGATATATCACCCAGGGTAGATGATATATCTCCCCTGGTGCAATTATTTTGGAAGTTTGGGATTTTAAATTTAAAAACAACCTTAACCACTTAGACCTGCCTTTGAACGATTTTGACCGAGTTCAGGGCGTTTGTTGAATGAAAATTCGAATATTTTTCATTTTATATTCATTTATTTATTCAAATTAAAAGGGGTTAGTTTCACTCCTTGAACTCTATAAATAGGACCTAGTACTCAGCTATTTCCTCCATTTATTCAAGCATTGTTCATAGCCTCCAAGCTGCTAAGATTACCTTAGAGAGAAACACTTGGGTTTCGGGATAAAAAGCTTTTCCAATCTAAGCTTTTCTAAACAATTGGGAAGTAAAATATAGAGTTATTTCGGTATCGAGGTATAGATCAAGTCATAAGATCATTCAAGGTATTCTTATCATTAAGTTCAGTTTTTCATAGTTCTTTAGTTTTCAGATCCTAAATCTTGTTATGATTCTTGGTTAGGTGTTTAAGTTTCTTGAAACTTAAGGTTCTTTTTGGTAAGTTTCTTCTTGGATGATTTAGTTTTCTTTTCATCTCTTTTTCTTTAGAAACACATGGTTTTACTATTGGTTTTAGGAGTGTTCAATATCCCATTCTTGTTCCCAAATATCCCAGTTTTTGGTAAGGAAAATAGGATATATTATATTGTTTATATGTTTATGTTATGATATGTTTTATGCTAAGATATGAATAAGTTTTGTAGTCACTTGGGCATATGACTTGCTTAGATAGCAAGCGCCAAGAATTTATGTTGTAGTCGCTTGGGCATATGACTTGCTTAGATAGCAAGCCCCAAGAATTTTTTATCATTTTCATGGTTTAGAGTTATGATTTACCCTACCTCGATTAGTAGACAGAGGACCTAGATGGTTTTATCACATACTATGTTAATGAGTTAATGGCCATTAATATTGTAGTCCTATATGATATACGTTTTTATAGTCATATGTTTTATAGTATATGTTTATGATATAGTCTTATGTTTATGATTTATGAGATATGTTGTTAGTAGATTTTCCTTGCTGGGCATTAGGCTCATTCCTTTATTTTTAGTTTGATGTAGGAAAATGAACAAGGAAGTTGGGAAAGATTCATGGCCGCTTGGCATGTGTGTTGATGATGAATGGATTGAATGGGCTGCCTGAAGATCGAGGATGATGTTGTTTAAAGCTTTTTAAATTATGTTTTGATGTATTTCTTCATTTAGTTTTTAAACAATTAAGTTTATGTTTTTTGTTTTATAAACAATGGGATACCATACCATATCACAATTTATATTTTTACCATATTTTGTATTTCGTACAATATTTTGGGTTTTAAATAAAGTTATGTTATTTCATATGAATGTGTTTCAAATTAGTAGTTATGTCATAGTAGTTTTAATGGTACGAGGTCTTAGAAATAGTCGGGGCATTACAGTTGCTATCAGAGACAGGTTCATATGCATGAAGTTCTCCTTGATACACACGCTCAAGCTTTGAATCTAACCGCCAATGTAAGTGTTTATGTTTATTATGGTTATGTTTAGGTTATTAGCTAACATTTTAGCCATTACATTTTCAGTTAAGAATGGATGGAGCCTTGACCTATGAGGATATCTAAGCCATTAAGGGATTGAAAAGGATTAGAGAGCCAAGGAATACTATAGGAGTGTTAGAAAGAATCACTCAGAGATTAATCTGATTCCACAAGGAGATAGTTCATCTTCAGACTACTAAGCAAATTATGATGAGAGCTATGCATAAATATGTCCTAGTAATTAGGCTTTTTAAAGAATTTTCTTCTGTAATTTCAACATTAGAAGAAATATGGGAGACTATAGATGATGATGATGATGATTTACCGATAGCTATGAGATAATATTTTCTCATACTTAGGTTTACCTCTAAGTTGGAATTTTAATTCGCTAATGAACAAAAGCATAGAATCTTTATGAATCTTCCCTGAGGTAATTTTGAGGCTCAAGATAATGATGATTATAAAGAAATAGATGATGATATGTTAGATGAAGGGTTAGATGTAGAAGATCCTGCTTTTTAGATTTACCCTAGTTATGTTAGTTTATTTATTTATTTTGCATTTATGATTGTACTTAGTGAAAATCTTTTTCCAAATGAATATTATTGTTATTTTTGAATGACATATATGTGTTTGATATTTTTTACAATCATAATAAATAATATATTCAATAAATAATGGCCAATTTCTGTGAGGGTGGATACAAATCAATGGACCGAGTTCTAATTGAGAGTTTAGGGGGCCATAGTAGTAGGAACGATTTTACTGATCCCAGCTCTCCCTCAATATGGTTAATTTTGGAACAGCGACGAGTTTCGAGCCTGAGAATTAAGTCATATAGGATAATTAGAAACAGACTTAGAAATAATAAAGATGGCTAATTTTTAAAGTATAGAAACACACACTAATTATAAAGAAGGCTCACATAATTTTTTCATAAGATATCATAACTACTAGGTCTGAGTGATGTTTGCTTAGACTAAGTTTTGCCTTAGAGCCTATTAGGGTAAGTTTTGATTTTTCTCAACAGTTAGAACTTTGCTCAAGATGCCACTCAGAAGGTCTGCACGCACAGCCGGCAATGCCTCCAGCACCGCCAACGAGACTAATGAAGCCCCTCCAGTCCGAATAAGGGGAACACGTGCTACCAATGCTGATGCAAACATAAGTGCACCGCCTCTGGTTGACAACACCGCTGAGATTGTCCGACTATAGCAACAAGTGGAAGAATTGCTTCAGCAACAATGACAATAGGCTCAGCCGCAGCCACAGACTCAGACGCAGCCTCAGCCTCACCAAATGGCTCAAGCACCCCAACAAGTAGGTCCTTATGGGGGATGGCTAATGGCAAACTATGCGCCTTAACCAGCACAATACATAGAGCCAATCTACGAGCAGTTTTGAAAGCAACACGCTCCAAACATTGAAGGGATAATCGACCCCTTCGAGGCGGAAGAATGGCTTAGGAATGTAGAGCCGATCCTAGCACACATGAACCACGGCAACGGGGACCGCGTATCCTGTGTTTCATCTCTTCTAAAGAAGGATGCTAGAATCTGGTGGGATTTAGTACAGTAGACTCACAACGTCATCACTACGAGGGTAGAAGAGTTCACCCGTATGAAGCAGGGCAGCTTAACGGTAGCAGAGTATGCTCGACAGTTCGACCGACTAGCCAAGTTCGCGCTAGAATTGGTCCCAACCGACTTTTTGAGGGTCATCAAGTTCGTTAGAGGACTCAAACAATGATTGAACTAGGAATTAAACTAGCAAATCTGGGAACCACTTCTTATATCGATGCTCTAGAAATGGCTATAGAAGTGGAAAGGCTTCAGGCGAATGTTAGTAAGGAGGAGACCAGTAAGCCTGAACCTAAACAGCAGAATTAACCTCAGAATGGTCAGAACCACAACAATAACCATTAGCATAGAAATAATAATGGTCAAAAGAGAAGGCATCTTGACAATAAGCAATCTAACAATGACAAAAGAGCACAAACTAACAATGGAAACAATAGGTCGGGTTATGTAGAATACCCGCAGTGCTCCAAATGCCAAAAGAAACATCCCGGTGAGTGTCGTGCAAACAATAAGGGATGTTAAAATTGTGGTCAGGAAGGTCATCGAAAGAGGGAATGTCCCGAACTTAAGTAAGAAGAGAAACAGGACAACAAGATGGTTCCAGCCAGAGTCTTTGCCTTGACCCAGGGAGAAGCTAAAGCTAGTAAAAAAGTGGTCTCAGGTCAGATTCCTATCCTCGATAATATATGTTCAGTATTATTTTATTTGTGAGGAACACACTTGTATATATCGTTAGGAATGATAGAGAATTTAGACAAACCTTGTGAAAGATTTAGAACTAGGTTTGTGACAGAATTGCCTTCGGGCGAAGTGGTCATATCATTACGGATAGTACGAGGCGTATCGATCAAAATTGAGGACGTAGAACTAGAAGGAGACCTAATAGAGCTAGAGATCAAAGACTTTGACGTAATACTGGGCATGGATTGGCTAGCAAGGCATGGCGCAACCATCAACTGTAGACGTAAGCAAGTGACGTTCGAGACTCCTAACAGTCAGAGACTATGTTTATGGGAAAGGTTTCAAGACTACGAACAACGCTTATTTCATCTCTCAAAGCTTAAAACATGACTGAAAAAGGATGTCGTGCATTCTTAGCAAGTGTCACGAATGTGGCAAAGGAAATACCACTACAGGTTGGAGACGTCTGCATCATAAAAGAATTCCCAGAAGTATTTTCTGAAGACTTACCAGGGCTGCTGCTGACTCGGGAAATTGACTTCATAATCGAACTAGTACCGGAACCGAGCCTATCTCAAAGGCACCATACTTGATGGAACCTACCGAACTCAAGGAGTTGAAAACGCAGCTACAAGAACTCCTGGGCTTGGGTTTCATTAGACCAAGCCATTCGCCATGGGGAGCATCGGTTTTATTTGTGAAGAAGAAGGACGAAAGCATGAGAATGTGTATAGATTACCGCAAGCTAAATAAGGTGAAAATTTAAGAATAAGACCCCGCTACCCCAGATCGACGATTTGTTTGATCAACTCTGAGGAGCGACCGTGTTTTCTAAGATTGATTTACGGTCCTAGTATCACCAGCCCAAGGTACAGGAAGAGGATATTCCTAAGACAGCCTTTAGAACTCGATATGGACATTACGAGTTTTTAGTTATGCCTTTTGTTCTTACCAATGCTCCAGCCGCATTTATGGATTTAATGAATCGGGTCTTCAAGGATTACTTGGAAAAATTCATCGTAGTATTCATCGACGATATTTTGGTGTACTCCAAGGACGAAGTTGAGCATGAGGAACATTTACGAATAACCCTGCTACAATTGAAGGAGCATCAAATATACGCCACGTTCAAGAAGTGCGAAGTTTGGCCTTCGCAAGTAGCATTCCTCGGCCACATAGTATCCAAGGATGGAGTTGTTGTAGACCCAGCTAAGGTAGAGGCTGTGAAAGATTGGCCAAGAGCTATGAATGCGTCAGAAGTTAGAAGTTTTCTCTGGCTAGCAGGCTATTATCGGAGATTTGTAGAAGGCTTTTCTAAGATAGCCACTCCGCTTACCAACCTAACCCAAAAAGAACAAAGGTTCAACTAGACAGATAGATGTGAAGAGAGTTTCCAATTACTCAAGGATAAGTTATGCTCAACACCATTACTTTGTGTACCGACACCCAACGACAACTTTGTAGTATATTGTGACACGTCAAAGCAAGGTTTGGGTTGGTGCTGATGCAGAATTACAAAGTGATAGCCTACACCTCAAGGCAGCTGAAGGAATACAAGCAACGTTATCCAACGCCTGATATGGAGTTGGTAGCGGTGGTCTTTGCATTGAAAATCTGGCGCCGCTATCTTTATGGAGAACGGTGTGAGATTTATACGGATTACAAGAGCTTAAAGTATTTCTTCACATGGAACTAGCTCAAAATGAGGTAGCACAGGTGGTTAGAACTAGTAAAGGATCATGACTGCAAAATCCTATACCACCCGAGAAAAGCAAATGTAGTTGCTGATGTGCTAAACAGAAAAAGTTACGGGAATTTAGCAGCAATATCTACAATAGAAAAGCCACTTCAGCAAGAGCTGATCAATGCTGGAATAGAAGTAGTCATTGGTAAACTGGCTAACTTATCCATCCAATCAAGTCTATTAGAAGATATACGGATCGGGCAAGGGCATGATGACACGTTGCTATCTAACTTATCCATCCAGTTAAGTCTTTACCAGAACAGTGGTTCTTGAGATATAAAGGTTAGTATGTGGGTTGAATGACTATGGAATTAAGATGAAGATTTTAGAAGAGGCACTTAATACTCCATACTCAGTTCACCCAGGGTCGATCAAGATGACTCATGACCTTAAGGCATCGTATTGGTGGTCGGGAATGAAGAAATACATAGCAGAATATGTGTCGAAATGCTTAGTATGCCAGCAAGTGAAAGCAGAACATCAGCGGCGTGCTGGCTTATTGCAACTGCTTAGTATCCCAAAATGGAAGTGAGAAGATATAGCCATGGACTTTGTGATAGGATTTCCACAAACAAATAAGCAGCACGACTCGGCTTGGGTAGTAGTAGATAGACTAACCAAGTCAGCTCACTTCCTGCCTGTCAAGACTACAAACACAGCGGACCAGTACGCAGACATTTATGTCTGAGAAATAGTACGATTGCATGGTATCCCTAAAACCATAGTATGTGATAGAGGATCGATGTTTACATCGAGATTTTGGGGAAGCTTGCAGCAAGCCATGGGTACTAAGTTAAGTCTTAGTACGACATTTCATCCTTAGACCGACGGTCAGTCTGAGTGTACCATACATATTTTAGAGGATATGTTGCGCTTGTGTACTAGATTTTGGAGGATCATGGAGAAAGTACTTGCCACTAATGGAGTTCTCCTACAACAATAGCTACCAATCAACGATCGGGATTGCACCCTATGAGTTACAATATGGAAGAAGGTATTGATCGCCGTTACATTGGGACGAGGTAGGAGAAAGGCAGCTTCTTGGACCCGAAGCTGTTAGAGAGGCTCAGGATGTAGTAGTGCTGATCAGAAAGTGTATGCTCACTACTCAGAGTTGACAGAAAAGCTATGCAGATGCCAAGCGACATGATGTGGAATTCAAAGTCGAAGATCAAGTTTTCTAAAAGATATCTCCCATGAAAGGTTTGAAGCGGTTTGGGAAGAAAGGCAAACTTAGCCCCCGGTTTAAAGATTCGTTTGAGATATTGGACAAGGTGGGAACAGTTGAATATAGATTAGCCTTACCGCCAGCTCTATCTGATAGCCACAATGTATTTCATATCTCGATGCTGCGTAGATATGTGTCAGACCCATCTCACGTCCTCAAGTATGATACGATAGCACTCAAGAAAGACTTGAGTTACGAGGAACGACCGGTTAGCATCCTAGATAGAGGGATGAAGGAATTACAGTTTAAGATTATTCTGATAGTCAAGGTCCTATGTAGTAATAGTTCTGAACGGGAGGCAACGTGGGAGTTGGAGGGAGACATGTTAACACAGTATCTGGAATTGTTTGGTAAGTAAATTTCGGGGATGAAATTCTTTAAGTAGGGGAGAATTGTAGTGTTCCAAAATTTTTACTTAGCTAGATAGTAGTAGTAGTTAGTAATAGTTTGTAGTATGTTAGTTTCCATGGATTTTGGTTCGATCCGGGACTTAATTGGAAACTCATAGCAACAATTATGGATTTTATAAGTTTAACCAATAGTTTAGAAATATTAATTATAACATAAGGTTTGATTAATATTACTAGTCCTAGAAATATAACTTATTATAACCTAAGGTTTAAATAGAATTAATAAGAGCACGACACTTGTCATAATCATGTTGTTAAGGATTTAAGTATTGTTGATGATAGTTTAATTAAAAGAAAGATCTAGAAGCTCTAGAACTTTCCAATAGCTGTTAGGATCACGTTTTGACTCACTCAAAGTTGTTTAATCAATTCAAAATATGCTAAAAAAGTGCAAATACATGTTTGATATATCAACGTATGCCGATATATCGCAGCTATAGGGGCAGATATTTCGCCTACGGAAGATACGAAAAACACGTTGACTTCGCACGAACGAACGAACATGGCTTAGGAAAATGGTCTAGGTGATATACCGCCAAGGGTAGGCAATATATCGCCCCTGGTGCATTTATTTTGGAAGTTTGGGATTTTAAATTTAAAAATATTCTTAACCCCTTAGACCTACCTTTGAACGATTTTGACCGAGTTTTGGGCGTCTGTTGAATGAAAATTAAAATCTTTTTCATTTTATATTAATTTATTTATTCAAATTAAAAGGGGTTAGTTTCACTCCTTGAACTCTATAAATAAGACCTAGTACTCAGCCATTTCCTTCATTCATTCAAGCATTGTTCAGAGCCTCCAAGCTGCTAAGATTACTATAGAGATAAATACTTAGGTTTTGGGATAAAAAGCTTTTCCAATCTAAGCATTTCTAAAAACTTGGGAAGTAAGATATAGAGTTATTTCGGTATTGAGGTACAGATCATGTTATAAGATCATTCATGGTACTCTTATCCTTAAGTTCAGTTTTTCATAGTTCTTTAGTTTTCTTTTATTTTGTTTCAGATCCTAAATCTTGTTATGATTCTTGGTTAGGTGTTTAAGTTTCTTGAAACTTAAGGTTCTTTTTGGTAAGTTTCTTCTTGGATGATTTAGTTTTCTTTTCATCTATTTTTCTTTAGAAACACATGGTTTTACTATTGGTTTTAGGAGTGTTCCAAATCCCATTCTTGTTCCCAAATATCCCAGTTTTTGGTAAGGAAAATAGGATAGATTATATGTGTTTATATGTTTATGTTATGATATTTTTTATGCTATGATATGTATATGTATGAATATGTTTTGTAGTCACTTGGGCATATGACATGCTTAGATATGAAGCCCCAAGAATTTTTTATCATTTTCATGGTTTAGAGTTATGATTTACCCTACCTCAATTAGTAGACAGAGGACCTTGATGGGTTATCATATACTATAGAGTGATCTAACCTACCTCGATTAGTTGACAGAGGACCCAGATGGTTTTATCACAAACCATGTTAATGAGTTAGTGGCCATTAATATTGTAGTCCTATATGATATATGTTTTTATAGTCATATGTTTTATAGTATATGTTTATGATGTAGTCTTATGTTTATGATTTGTGATATATGTTGTTAGTAGATTTTCCTTGCTGGGCATTAGGCTCGTCCCTTTATTTTTACTTTGATACAGGAAATGGAACATGGAAAGAGGGAAAGATTCGTGGCCGCTTGGCATGTGTGTTGTGGATGAATGGATTGAATGGATTGCGTGAAGATCGAGGATGACGTTGTTTAAAGTCTTAAATTATGTTTTGATGTATTTCTGCATTTAGTATTTAAACAATTAAGTTTATGTTTTATATTTGACAAACAATGGGATCCCATACCATATGACATTTTATATTTTTACCATATTTTGTATTCCGTATAATATTTTGGGTTTTAAATAAAGTTATGTTATTTCATATGAATGTATTTCAAATTAGTAGTTATGTCATAGTAGTTTTAATGGTCCGAGGTCTTAGAAGTATTCGTGGCATTACACCAGGCCTGCAAAGGCTGCAAAGACGAGCGCACAGACACCTAAGGGGGAGAAAAAGAAAAACAAGAAAGGTAAAGGTATGTGTTTTCACTTCAAAGAGAAGGGGCGTCGGAAACAGAATTGCCCCAAGTTTCTAGCAGTGAAAAACAAAGGTAATGATTATAGTTCATATATCTTAGAAACATGTGTTTAGAAGAATGATAAATCTATTTGGATTATTGATTATGGATCTACTAACAATGTTTGTAACTCTTTATAGCTTCTTGAATTGGGGAAGGAAGTGGATGAAGGCGGCTTAAATCTTAAAGTTGGGAACGGAGTGTTCGTTATGGTCCAAGCTAGAGGAAGAGCTCGCCTGAAGTTTGGAAATAAATATTTAATTTTGAAAGATGTATTTTTTATTCCAGATTTTAGTTGAAATTTAATTTTAGTTTCCATGTAACAATTAGAACAATTTGTTATGACTTTCACAAGTTTTAATATATCTATTTCTTTCAATGGATCACAATTGTGTATTGCATCATTGGAAAATGGGCTTTATATTCTGTGACCTAATGAACCCCTTGCTCTTAACAATGATTTATTCAAAGTAGCCAAACCTAGGTCCAATAAACGTCAAAAGACCGATAACGATAACATGACATATTTATGGCACTTGAGACTAGGTCACATTGGCTATGATAGAATTCAAAGACTTACAAAGGACTGGCCTTTGAGGGAGCTCACCTTAGGCGAATTACCTGTCTATGAATCTTATCTAGAAGACAAACTGACCAAGCTTCGATTCTCTCAAAAGAGTGATGGGGCCAAAGAACCACTTGGACTTGTTCATTCAGATGTTTATGGACCTTTGAATGTACAAGCAAGGGGTGGTTTTGAGTATGTCGTCACTTATATTGACGATTAATCTAGAGAGTCATGTCTTTACCTAATGCATAGGAAATTAGAAACATTTTCAAAGTTTCAGGAATTCATAGCTATGGCTCAGAACCAATTAGGTAAAACGTTAAAGATCTTGCGATCTGATAAGGGTGGAGAATATTTGGATATGCAGTTCCAAGATCATTTAACTGAACATGGGATTTTATCATAACTTATTGCCCTGGTGTAATGACCTACCTATTTCTAAGACCTTGGACCATTAAAACTACTAGACATAGCTACTACTTTTGGAGAAAACACACATAAGAAATAATCATAATATTATTGAAACTCTAAAATAATTATTGTATCAATAACATAAAAGTGTAAAATAAAATGTGATAGGGTATGGGATCCCATTGTTTACAAAACATAAAACATAATTTAAATACTAATTGCGAAATTACATTAAGAAAATATAATTTAAAAGACCCAAAATAAATAACTTTGTCCTCGATCGACATTTTTTACCCAAAAATGGCTCCTGGTGACGTGGCAAGAATTTATTACACGTGGTTGGCACGTGACAATGTTAAAGTGAAGGGATACTGATCGCCTATCGACCAAATGTTTATTGCTTCATCAGATCTCGCGTTTAGATGCGACCAGTCTGGTCGCATGCTTCGATTTATTTCCTTTGAGATACACAATCTTGTAATAATTATATTTATTATATTTTCTCTTTATTGCCTTGATACGCTGATATTAAGGCCCATTTCCCCATGTAACCCGCTTGAGCCTATAAATATGAGTGAGAGGGCTCAAGGAAGGGACTTTTGAACTTTGAACTTGAATTCTCAGAGAGATAGCATAGTGTGTTTATCCATCGAAAAGTTATAATTCTCCTGAGGCTTGTGAAACTCAAGAACCCTAGTTCTTTGATCATGACATTGGAATTCAACATTAATAAGAACACTAAGTGGACGTAGGTTATTACCACACGGTTGGGGCCGAACCACTATAAATCATTTGTGTCACCTTTTTCCCATTTGATTCCATTCTTGTTTCACTTCTTCATTCTTTGTCATTATTTTGACTCAGTGTCGTTGGCCAAATCAAGGGTCAACATTTTGGTGTTTTCATTGATAGATTAATCAAAAAGCTTGAAGAAAATCAAATGGCGAAGACATCCAAGAGAACTGGACAGGCTGCTGGCGCCGCATTAACTCAATGTCCTCCTTCAAATGTGGCTGAAAATGAGCCACACTTGGATTTTGAAGAGGAAGAAATGGATTCTGAGATGTTGAGGGCAACACTGGGCATGTTCCAGGATGAGTTGCCCAATCTGAAGGCCAATCAGGAGAATGCAGTAGAGACCTTGGCGCTGCAACAAAGAGAGATTGAGCGTCAGCGTCAGGAGCTAAATGAGCAGCATGCAGAAATGCACCGTCGACAGAGAGATGCCACGA
The DNA here is from genome assembly GCF_963169125.1 of Humulus lupulus. Lineage (NCBI taxonomy): Eukaryota > Viridiplantae > Streptophyta > Magnoliopsida > Rosales > Cannabaceae > Humulus > Humulus lupulus. The sequence goes on from NC_084795.1 coordinate 134,241,500, forward strand.
CTGCTTTTGAAGCAGCCATTCAGTTGCCCAGAAGACATGCTACGCCAGCCTCTCAACCGGATCAGCCACCAAGTGCGCCATCGCAACGGGCCCCAAACCCAAGTCCTCCGCTGCAGCTAGCAAGCCTTCAAGGGCCGGAGCAGCCACCTGATGTCCCGATTCGGGTTGCTGAGCAATAGCCACCCTCTCAAGCTGGTCATGGAAATCCCCAGCACCAAAGGCAGAATAGGGCCGGGCAGCCTCCCTGCAGCCCTAGACGCCCAGGGGACGATGACCCAGATCCACCGAGAAAGGGGAAACATCCTTCTGCCAACAGAAGGCATAACGAGTTAGGCTCTACGGTTAAGGGCCCCCCACGGCATAATAATGCACGGGGACCCACCGACCAGCGCAGGCCTCCCTTTGACACTCAGGAGATACCAGCCAGAGGAGGAAAAAGCGTGACCAGCCTGTCACGCCATAGTCGGCTGTAATTTAGGGATGGCCATGACTACAATGAGGCTGATTCCAGTAGGGGGAATACTAGTCGAAGGCATGAGAAAAGAGGTGGAGATAGTAACCCCCCACCAAGAGAAAATAGGCCTGCGAGCCATGACGCTGGGGGGTAGCCCCGACAACATAACGTCTTTGATCGCCTAGGCGCTAGTGAGCAAAGGCATAGGGATGATGACTTGAGGGACATACTCAACCACAGGCGTGAGAGGCATGATGAGTACGCTCCTTTGGCCCCAGTCGCCCCAACGATCCCAGACGTGGTTCAGGCTCAACTTGATGCTCTAAACCAAGCAGTACAACAGCTGGTCGGGAGCTAGACATCCCACATTGAGTACGACCGGAGGAGAGGCACTCCATTTGTGCAGAGGATTGCTGTGGCAGAAACCCCCCAGCAATTTCAAAATATCAGTACTGCCAAACTTTGATTGGTACGGGGACCCGGTATCTCATGTGAACAAGGTTGAGATACAAATGGATATTCAGAAGGTGTCGAACAGTGCCCGCTACAGGATCTTCCCCGCCTCTCTGTCCTGCACTGTCCAAGAGTGGTTCTTTAAGTTCCCTCCTGCTAGTATAGTATTGTGGGAAATGTTTGTAAAGGAATTTTACGGAAAATTCTACGCAGGTCGCGTACTCCCCACAAAGGCCAACCAGCTGGTCGAGATATGCCAAAAGAAGGGAGAGCCCTTAAAGGAGTACGTCCAGTGCTTTATACAAGCAGTGGCTGGAGCCAAAATAGTGGGCGACGAGGGAAAAATGATGGCCCTTACTGCTTGGGTTAGACGCCATTCTCCCCTCTGGAGCAGCCTGAATTTCTACATCGAGTTGATCGATACATCAAGCTCGAAGATGCGATCGCCAACAAGGGGAAGTTGCCTATGTAAGACAAGGGACCAAAGGACGATCCCACCAAGTCTGCCAACGGATCAGATAAACCCAATGGCAACGAGAACAAAAATGGTAGAAATGGAGGAAAAAGGGCAGGCAATAAGTCGTCAACATCTGAAAATAAACGCCCCAAAGGCAATAGATATGAGCCAAGATTCACCAACTATATGGCCCTTGTAGAAAGTAGGGCAGAGGTCTACCAGGCGACTAATGCCAATGTCCCTTATAAGCGACCAATGCCTATGAGGAAGGATATCTCCAAGAGGGATACAACAAATTTTTGTCGTTTTCACAACGACTACGGACATGACACCAATGAGTATAACCAGTTGAAGGATGAGATCGAGTTCTTGATCAGGAAGGGACACCTAAGGAGATACGTATGAGCCGCATGAGGGTCTCAGCGAGAGGCTCAATGTGGCAGGTACGTTACTTACCATCTATGGGGGCCCCACACCTTGCAGAGAATAGTGGGAAAGCAAGAGAGTGATACACTTGGACCTTACGCCATGACCATGACATCGAGATGATGAGTGTGGAGGATCGTGCACCAAAGAAAGCTCAAATAGAGGAGGAGTTAATAACCTTCTCTGAAGACTATGCTCAGCATGTTTGATTCCCACACTCCGATCTGTTGGTCGTTGTCATCCAAATTGCCAACATGATGTTTAAGAGGGTATTAGTTGACACGGGAATCTCAGTCAACATCTTGTATAAGTCCTCACTCGAAAGGATGAAGTTGTCCATCAAGGACTTTGAGCCATGCAACCAAACAATATATGGTTTTTCTGGCGAAAGGCTCGCTCCGACTGGGTCAATTAGGCTCCCAGTCACAGCAAGAACTGGGCCTGCAAACAGGACATTACTCACTACTTTCATAGTAGTAGATTTTCCTTCAGTGTATAATGTTGTAATTGGAAGGCCAATTTTGGTCAACCTGCGAGTCGTTACCTCAATATGGCACCTTGCCATAAAATTCCCAACCGGTGCAGGGGTAGGATGCGTGTTGGGAAACCAGCGGGAAGCGAGGGAGTGTTACAACACCTCGATATCTAAGGCAAAGAAAGGTGGATCGAGGGAAGCTGTCAGGAAAGAGTTGCAAATGGCTAGTGATGTACAAGCCCAATCAGGTGATGGTGTCACCAAATAGGGCATTGCCCAAAGTGAGGACAGGGACTTGGATCCTTGTTTTGGGGATTTTGTTGAAGAGATAGGACCCATCGAGTATCTTGAAGAGGTCCAACTTGATGAAGCAAATTTGACTAGGGTTGTGAAAGTCGGTAAAAACATAGAGACATCAACGAAACAAGCACTGGTGGAATTTTTGAGGAAAAACCAGGAAGTCTTTGTCTGGTCGCATAATGACATGGTCGGGATAGACCCTTCGGTCATTAGCCATGTCTTGAACATAGACAAGAGTTTTCCACCAGTACAAAGGATGCTACTAGACAAAGACAGATCAAAAGCTCTAAAGGAAGAGGTCGAGAAGCTAAAGGAGAACGGATTCCTCAGGGTAGCGTTTTATCCATCCTGGGACTCTAATCTTGTACTAGTTCCCAAGCCGAATGGCAAGTGGAGAACGTGCGTGGATTTCACAGACCTTAATAAGGCCTCCCCTAAAGATTGTTTCCCACTCCCTAGGATCGACCAGGTGGTCGATGCCACTGCAGGGCACGAGATCCTCTCATTCATGGATGCATACTCTGGGTACAATCAGATTAGTATGCATCCACTTGATGAGGATCACACTAGCTTTCGGACCGATACATGGCTTTATTGTTACAAAGTAATGCCCTTCGGTTTGAAAAATGCTGGTGCAACTTACCAACGACTAGTCAATCACATGTTTGAGGAGCTTCTCGGTTCAAACATGAAAGTATATGTCGATATGTTGGTTAAGTAGAAGAAGGCAGAAGGACATATAGGGGACTTCCAAGAGTGCTTCAACGTCTTGAACAAATATCAAGTGAAGCTGAATCCCCTCAAGTGTTCCTTCGAAGCTAGTTCAGGGAAATTCTTGGGATTTATAGTAAACTCACGTGGAATTGAGGCCAATCCCAAGAAGACCAAAGCTCTGGTCGATATGAAATCGCCGACAAAAATCAAGGATGTTCAAAGCTTAACCGGAAGAATTGCTGCTCTAAGTAGATTTATCTCCAAATCTACGGACAAATGCGTCCCATTTTTTAATCTGCTCATAGGCAACAAGAAGTTCGAATGGACGGAGGAGTGCAAGCAGGATTTTCAAGATTTAAAGACTCACATGTCGCAGCAACCGATTATATCGAAGCTGGTCGATAAGGAAACTTTGTTGATCTACTTAGCGATCACAGAGTATGCTGCTAGTGTAGTACTAGTAAGAGAAGAAGAGGGCGTGCAGAAGGCCGCCTATTATGTAAGCAAAAGGCTAATAGAAGCGGAACTGCGGTATCCTCCTATTGAAAATTAGCCTATTGCTTGATCTTAGCCTCCAAAAAGCTGCGGCCATACTTCCAAGCTCACTCGATCAAAGTTTTGACCGACCAACCTCTACGACAAGTTCTGTAGGAGCCAGAAGCCACGGGCTGATTGTTGAAATGGGCGGTTGAACTTAGGAAGTTTGATATCTCTTACTTACCACAAGCTACAATAAAAGAACAAGCTCTGGTTGACTTCTTTGCAGAGCTCACTGCTCTTCTAGATAGTGATCAGCCAGAAGGAATAGAAGAGCATGAACCTCAAAGCCAAACCCCTTCATGGAAATTTTTTACAGATGGTTCTTCTAATGAGCATCACGCTAGAGTAGGAGTGATTTTGATAATGTCTGAAGAACATCGATTTCATTGCGTGATTAGATTCAACTTCACTGCTTCAAACAACGAAGCTGAGTATGAAGCACTGCTCGCAGGATTACGGTTAGCCAGAGACATGCACATAAAGTCACACAAAATTTACAGTGACTCTCAGTTGGTTGTTAATAAGATCATTGGAGAGTACCAGGCCTGAGGTATAAAGATGGTTGCCTAATTGAATAAAGCAAAGGATCTATTTGCACAGTTTGATAAGTACACTCTCCAGCAAGTACCTCGTGACCAAAACTCAAACACTGATGCTTTGGGCAAGTTAGCAAGTGCCGAGGATGCTGATACCCTGAATATAGTACTAGTTGAACGGCTGTCTGCACCAAGCATCCAGGCAAAAGAACCTCTTTGCTGATTCAGGTGGCGGATACATGTATGCCACCTTACATAGAGTACCTGATGCAGGGTGTATTGCCAATGGACAGAAACAAAGGCAGGGCCCTTCAGCGGCAGGCTGCTAGGTATATCCTGGTCGATGGGATTCTGTACCGAAGGGGCTACTCAATGCCACTCCTCAGGTGTATTTCAAAAGAGAAGCCCAAAGAATTGATGAGAGAAGTCCACGAAGGCTTTGGTGGGGACCAACAATGATACTTTGGCCAACAATAAATGAAGACTTGATGGAATTTGTGTAGAGGAGCGACAAGTGCCAAAGATTCTCAAAAATTTCGCGAGCAACCCCTAATGAATTAAAGCAGATGCAAAGTCCGTGGCCATTCGCAATCTAGGGTATAGACCTTATCAGATCTTTGCCTGCATGAAAGGGTGGCATCAAGTATGTCGTAGTAGCCGTTGATTACTTCCAAAAGTGAGCCAAAGCTGAGCCATTTGCAACTATAATGACCAAGAAAGTGCTGGACTTCGTGGTCAAGAACATCGTGTGTTGCTATGGATTGCCAAGAAAAAATTTCTTAGACAACGGCACACAATTCGATAGTGATCTATTCACAGATTTCTGCGAGTGGCATGCAATTATCAAGAGCTTTCCTTCAGTTGCTCACCCTCAAGCAAACGGACAGGTCGAGGTAGTCAATAAGACACTAAAAGACACTTTGAAGAAAATACTTGAAGAAGCGAAGGGGGCATGGCTAGAGCAATTTCCTGAAGTCCTCTTGTCGTACAGAAGGTCCCATCGCACATCAATAGGCCATACTCCATTTTCCTTGGCTTATGGGTATGAGGCTATGTTGCCTGTCGAGTTAGATCTGCCTTCGCATCGGAGAATGACATATGATCAAGGCTCTAATAGCCAGCTATTGATGGAATCTCTAGATTTGTTCGATGAAAAGCGCGAGTAAGCCCAACTCCAAGTAGCGGCTTACCAGCAAAAGGTCGCCCGATATTTCAATTCTAAACTACGTGAAAGGAAATTCAAAGTCAGAGATCTAGTACTCAGAAGGGTTTTTCTCAACACCCGCGACCAGGCCGCAGGAGTACTCGGACCTAACTAGGAAGGACCATACCAAATTGAAGAAGTCTTCCATCCAAGCACTTGCAAACTTGCTCACCTAAATGGAGATCTCATTCCTCGCTATTGGAATGGAGATTACCTGTGGAAGTACTATCAATAAACAATTCTTCTTAAAGAATTGGCTTGTATTAATTTTACATTTTACAAGTTATGAAAAAGGGTTGATCATTTTATGTGACTAATCGCTTATAAGTGTTAGATCATTTTGGTGATCACTCGTATAGACAAGTTTTGTCCATTTATTACGAGAAATAAAAGGGATTGTGCATAGCCAGTCAATCTTGCCAACTATTGTATTTATTACAAATATTGGCCCATTACGTATGTTTTTCTGCTATATTCTCATTTTAAAATTTATCGTACGAGTAGAAATGTTAGAACAGGTCTTAGTCAAGGTAAGTGATCGAGGACCTAAAGCTCCTCCATCACTTGGGGGACATATAAGATATCGAGTAAGCAAAGCATATCGAAAGGTATGTAATCAGATAAGCAAAACAAGTGAAAACATGCTAGGGTACTTAGAGTATTTTTCAAAATTTTGTTATTTTCTTAAATCAATCCAAAGTACTATGCTAAGTTTGTTCATGCGAACAGATGTTATAATAAAGTGCAAATATATTATAATATCAAAAAAGAATCCTTTTCCACCGCGAGCAGTTACTGCTCGAATGTAATTGTTTGATTAAAAGGGAAAAAGCAACCCATGTAGTAATAAAAGTTAAAAAAGAAATTGTCTTTACATCACAACCCGTATGTCGTGTATTTAAAAGATAAAGAAAGAAAAATAAAAAGACTATGAGGCAGGAGGGTCCTGAGGAGTGTCCTGGTCGACTTTAGTACCAGCTTCATTTTCCACGCTATCAATCCCTTTTGCTAAGGAAATTTCTAGGGAAGTAGGAATTTTGGCTCTTTCTTCTTCCTCTAGGTGAATAGTGCACCAGGGTATTTGAGTTTGCCTAAGGCGCTCAAAAAGGTAGTTGAAGTTGGCCTCGCGGTTGTGCTTCCAGAACTCATATACGCAGAGGTGGGTGGCTTCCCTATACTTCTCCAAGTTTCTGGCATTTGTCTCCTCAAGCTCCTTGACGCGCCCCTGCAGCTCCTTAGTCTCCTTTCTGATCGCAATCAGATCGACCTCAAGTTGTTTGGCCTCTTCACAGTTAAGTCTAGCACACTCCCTGAACTTCTCTTTATCTTCATTGGCTTTGTCCAGGGCAGTCTTAAACTGCGGATGTTCTTTGGCCAGCTTAGAATTTTTCTCGAGTATTTCGGTGTTCTTGCCGAGCAATTATGTGTTTTTCTCGAGCAGATCAGTGATCTTCCCCTCGAGCACCTTCATCACCTTAGTGTACTTGGTGTCGGAGTTTCTGGTCTGGGTGACCAAAGCTCCCGTGCGGTGCCAACCAACAGTTATAGTCAGCAACCCCATGCGAACAGGTGAAGATAAGATGATAGCAGAAAATAACAACGTAAAGTAACTCAGCTAAAGAAAAGCAACTTACATTGGCTATCTCGTTCAACCCTTAATTTATTATCTGGTCGGCCTCCATGGAGTTGGTGCCAAAAATGGCCTCTTGGCTACGTTTATGCTTTGAGAGTTTCTATATCCTCTCTTTGGCTGAGCCAAATATGGTGCTGGTGAGGGCGTCTTCAGATTGATTACCCTGAGGAGTCTGTTCGGTTGGTGCTAGAGGGGTAGAGTGCTGGTCGAACGGTGCAGGTGGAGATTGCTGGTCGTGTAGAGAGGGAGGCGGCATTGTTTCTTTTGAAGGAGCGGCTGCTGGAGGATGATCCTCAGTCCAGGCCTTCTTTGGAGCAGCTTTGCTGCTTTCCCCGCGAAGCCGCTTGTTGTCTTTCTTCCTGCTCGAGGGAGCAGTGAGGTGGTGTAGTGATCGAAAATGTCTCCAGATGACATATCTGCAAGTGAAGAAACATTGCGAGCAGTTAGACAAAATGTATAGGAGGAGATGAAATTAAAAACAAGAAAATTGTAAGTAAAGTACCCGTGCTATAACTATTGGTCGCTACATTACTTACTGAACTACTGCTACACTCACTCACTGCCTGGAAGAAATCAGAATTTAAATTTGGAGTGTACTTAAAGTTGCCGTCCTCGTCAAATAAATGACAGGGAATGGGCAAACTATCTAAGAATGAGAAGACAATGTCGTTCTCATATGAAGACTCGTCGACAGGTGTAGGGGGTTTGGAAGTTTTCCCTTTTCCCTTTCCCAAAGGGGCAGGGGCAGCAGCTGCTCACGGGATGCTGGAGGGTTCCCTGATTGTCACTTTAGTTGTCCTCCTCCTTTGAGGTTGCGACACGTTGGGGTGCTGCTCGGGAATTTCTCCACTAGTGGCACTCCCCGTTGTTGACTCCCTCACGTCCTAGTGAGGTGCCAGAAGCCAGACTAGCCTTAGGTTGGCTTCAGTGACCAGCTATTTGATGCATTTTTCTACGTCAGTCATGCTAGCCAGTAGTGCTTCTCGAAGCTCCATTTCTGGAGTAGGATTTGGTTGCAGCCATGGACCTGAAGAGAAATAGTTTTCTAAGGAAAATGCAGATAAAATAAAAGAAAATAAATGACCAGGAGAACGAAGAAGTTACCTCCTTGGGTGAAGGCTAGGTTGTTGGCAACCAGCTCGGTGGTTAAAAAGTACTCCTGGTGGTACTTTCCTACATTAGACTTGTAGGTAGTCTCACTCAGGAAGGTGCAGGTCGATTCCTGGTGGCAAAAATGAAAGAACCCCGTGTTTTCCTGGTTGGGGTTAGATTTGAGATCGAACAGGTAGTTGATCTCATGAGGTGAAGGGATAGGCCAATTTTTTTTTGGGTGAAAAGGATATAGAGTGCGGAAAGCATTCTATACCCGTTTGGGTTATTTATATTGATCGTGGCACTGTAGAAAAGGCAATAATGGGATTTACTATTCGAGGCATGGGGAAACGCAATAGTTGTCAGACAACTTTTGGGAAACTGAAAAGACATGATTGGTTGCCTTTTTCGAGAAGGCATGGACGACTCTCATAGATCTGGTGGGGTATGCGAAGGGTCAGTCTCCTAAGTTTACTTTATGCTGGTCGCAGTAAATTAAACTTGGGGGCAACTGTTTACCCAAAAATGGCTCCTAATGACGTGGCAAGAATTTATTACACGTGGTTGGCACGTGACAGTGTTAAAGTGAAGGGATGTTGATCGTCTATCGACCAGATGTTTATTGCTTCATCAGATCTTGCGTTTAGATGCGACCAGTCTAGTCGCATGCTTCGATTTATTTCCTTTAAGATACACAATCTTGTAATAATTATATATATTATATTTTTTCTTTATTGCCTTGATACGTTGATATTAAGGATAAATAAGGTCCATTGGCTCAAGGAAGGGACTTTTGAACTTTGAACCTGAATTCTTAGAGAGATAGCATAGTGTCATGATTATCCACCGAAAAGTTGTAATTCTCCTGAGGCTTGTGAAACTCAAGAACCCTAGTTCTTTGATCACGGCATTGGGATTCAACATTAACAAGAACACTAAGTGGACGTAGTTTATTACCACACGGTTGGGGCCGAACCACTATAAATCATTTGTGTCACCTTTTTCCATTTGATTCCATTCTTGATTTACTTCTTCATTCTTTGTCGTTATTTTGAGTTCGTGTCATTGGCCAAATCAAGGGTCAACAGACATGCAGTCCATTCATCCTCAACACACAAGCCAAGCTACCAAGAATCCTTCAGCCTCCATAATCATTTTCCTGCATCACACTAAAAGTAAAGGAGTGAGCCTAATACCTAGCAAAGAAAATCTACTAACAATCATATAACATAAATCATAAATCATAAACATAAGGGTATATCATAAATATATACTATAAACATATGACTACAAAAAATATATATCATATAGGACTACAATTGCCATCATACTTCTTGAGGCTTGTTAGCTAAGCAAGTCATATGCCCATAAATATGTGGGGCTTGCTATCTAAGCAAGTCACATGTCCATAAATTATTGGGGATTGCTAACTAAACAAGTCATATACCCAAGGACTATAAAACATACTATATATATACATATCATAACATATACATAACATAACATAACACATAAGAACATAAAATCTATCCAATTTTCCTTACCAAAAGCTGGGATATTTGGGAACAAGAACGAGATTTAGAAACTCCTATAAACCAACAATAGAAAAGGGTGACAACCTTTATGAATAAAGATGAATATGGGAACTAACCCATCAAGAAGAAACTTACCAAGAAAGACCTTAAGTTTCAAGAACTTAAATACCTAATCAAGAATCAATAACAAGAGTTAGGATCTGAATACAAGAAACTAAAGAATTATAAAGAACTGGACTTAAAGAATAGGAATACCTTGAATGACCTTATGAATTGGTCTAAACCTCAAAACCGAAATCACTCTATTTCTCACTTCCCAAGTGTTTATAGAAGCTTAGAATGATAAAGCTTTAACCCAAAACCCATGTGTATCTCTCTATGGTAACACTAGCACCTTGGAGGCTCTAATCAAATGCTTGAAGAATAAAGAAAATGGCTGAGTACTAGGTCCTATTTGTAGAATTCAAGGAGTGAAACTAACGCCTTTTAATTCGAATAAACAAATTATTATAAAATGAAAAAGATTTGAATTTTCGTTCAACTGACGCCCAGAACTCAGTCAAAATCGTTCAAAGGTAGGTCTAAGTGGTTAAGGGTATTTTTAAAATTCAAAAATTCAAACTTTCAAAACTATAATCATGGAGCCGATATATCGCCCACCCTAGGGGATATATCGCCTCCCCCTGTATTCCCGAGGTTTGTTCGATCGTTCGTGCAAAGTCGACGTGTTTTCCATATCTCCCGTAGGCGATATATCGACCCCTATGATGTGATATATCGCCATATGTAGATATATTAAACACGTATTTGCACTTTTTTAGCATAATTTGAATTGGATAAACAACTTTGACTGAGTCATAATATGATCCTAACAGCTGCTGGAAGGTTCTAGAGCTTCTAGATCTTTCTTTTATTAAAACTATTCATCAAAATACTTAATTCCTTAATAATCATGATTATGACAAATGTCATGCTCTTATTGGCTCTATCTAAAACTTAGGTTATAATAAATAATATATCTAGGACCAGCAATATTAATCAAATCTTATGTTATAATTAATATTCTTTAACTATAGGATAAACTTATAAAATCCATAACTGTTGCTATGAGTTTCCAACTAAGTCCTGACTTGAACCAAAATCCATGGTAACTAACGTACTACTAACTAATACTAAATACTACTACTACTACCATCTAGCTAGGCTAAGTAAACATTCTGGGATTCTACAATTCTCCCCTACTACAAAGACACTCACCAGGATGTTTCTTTTTGCACTTAGAGCATTGTGGGTATTCTACATAACCCGACTTATTGCCTCCATTGTTTATCCATGTTCTTTTATCATATTTGGGAAAACACCAAGGGATGCTACAACTTTGGTCAGGAAGGCCACCAAAAGAGAGAATGCCCCCAGCTCAAGCTAGAAGAGAAAAGGGACAACAAAATGGTTATTGCCAGAGTCTCTGCCTTGACCCAGGGAGAAGCTGAAGCTAGTAATAAAGTGGTCACAGGTCAGATTCCTATCCTCAATAATGTATGTATAGTATTATTCAATTTAGGAGCCACTCATTCGTATATCTCGTTAGGAATGATAGAGAAAGTAGACAAACCTTGTGAAATATTTTGAACTAGGTTTGTAACAGAATTACCTTCGGGTGAAATAGTCCTATCATCACGGATAACGATGCGTACCGATCGAAATTGAGGACGTAGAAATAGAAGGAGACCTGATAGAATTAGAGATCAAAGACTTCGATGTGATACTGGGCATGGATTGGCTAGTAAGGCATGGCGTGACCATCGACTGGAAATGCAAGAAAGTGATGTTCGAGACTCTTGACGGTCAGAGATTATGTTTTATGGGAAAAGTTTCAGGGCTACGCACACTGCTTATTTCATCTCTCAAAGCTCAAAGGATGATAGAAAAAGGATATTAATCATTCTTAGCCAGTGTGACGGATGTGGTAAAGGAAACACCACTAAAGGTTGGAGACTCTACATTATAAAGGAATTCCCATAAGTATTTCCTGACGACTTACTAGGGTTGCCACCGACTTGGGAAATTGACTTCATAATCGAACTAGTACTGGGCATCGAGCCTATCTCTAAGGCACCATACCGGATGGCACCTACCGAACACAAGGAGTTAAAGACGCAGTTACAAGAACTCTTAGACTTTGGTTACATTAGACCGAGCCATTCACCATGGGGAGCACTGGTTCTATTTGTGAAGAAAAAGGACAGAAGCATGCATATGTGCATAGATTATCGTGAGCTGAACAAGGTAACAATTAAGAATAAGTACCCGCTACCCCAGATTGACGACTTGTTTGATCAACTCCGAGGAGCAACCGTGTTTTCAAAGATTGATCTACAATCTGGGTATCACCAGCGCAAGGTATGGGAATAGGATATTCCTAAGACAACTTTTAGAACTCATTATGGACATTACGAGTTTCTAGTTATGTCTTTTGTTCTTACCAATGATCCAGCCGCATTTGTGGATATAATGAATAGGGTCTTCAAGGATTACTTGGACAAATTTGTCATAGTGTTCCTTCACGATATCTTGGTGTATTCAAAGGACAAAGTCGAGCACGAGGAACATTTAAGGTTGATCTTGTTGCGATTAAGGGACCATAAACTTTACGCCAAGTTCAAGAGGTGTGAATTTTGGCTTTCGTAAGTATAATTCCTCGGGCACATTGTATCCAAGGAAGGAGTTGCTGTAGACTAATCTAAGGTAGAGGTTGTGATGGATTTGCCAAGACCAAAGAATGCGTCAAAGGTAAGAAGTTTTCTGGGACTAGCAGGTTATTATCGGAGGTTTGTAGAGGGCTTTTCTAAGATAGCCACTTCGCTGACCAACTTGACTCGGAAACAACAAAAGTACAACTGGACGGACAAATGTGAAGAGAGCTTCCAGTTGCTTAAGGATAAATTATGCTCAGCACCAATACTTTGTGTACTGACATCCAACGACAAGTTTGTAGTCTACAGTGATGCATCGAAGCAAGATTTGGGTTGTGTGCTGATGCAGAATGACAAGGTGATAGCCTACGCCTCAAGGCAGCTCAAGGAATACGAGCAATGCTACTAATGCATAATATGGAATTGGCAGCGGTGATCTTTGCATTGAAAATCTGGCGTCATTATCTTTATGGAGAACGGTGTGAGATTTATATGGACCACAAAAGCTTAAAGTTTTTCTTCACTCAGAACGAGCTTAACATGAGGCAGTGCAGGTGGTTAGAACTAGTGAAGGATTATGACTGTGAAATCTTATACAACCCAGGAAAGACAAACGTAGTTGCTGATGCACTAAGTAGGAAAAGTTATGGAAGTCTAGAAATGTTAGCTAGAATAGAAAAGTTGCTACAGCTGGAGCTGATCAATGTCTGAATAGAGGTAGTCATCGGTAAACTTGCTAAGTTTTCCATTCAGTCAATTCTATTAGAGGATATACAGATTGGGCAAGGGCATGATGACACATTAGCAGCACATATGGATGCAATTAAGGAAGGCAAGGCCACATATTTCTCGATATCAGGACAGGGGTTCCTGAGATATAAGGACCGGGTATGCGTGCAAAATGATCATGGAATTAAGATGAAGATTTTAGAAGAAGCGCACAATACCCCATACTCAGTTCACCCAGGGTCGACCAAGATGACTCACGACCTTAAAGCGTTATATTGGTGGCCAAGAATGAAGAAAGATGTAGCGGAGTGTGTGTCTAAATGCTTAATATGCCAGCAAGTGAAAGTAGAACATCGGCGGCCTACAGGCTTATTTCAACTGATTAGTATTCGAGAATGGAAATGGGAAGACATAGCCATGGATTTTGTGACAGGACTACCACGAACAAATAAGCAGCACGACTCGGCTTGGGTAGTAATAGATAGACTAACCAAGTTAGCTCATTTCCTGCCTGTCAAGACTACGCACACAATAGAGCAGTATGCAGACATTTATGTCCGAGAAATAATAAGACTGCATGGAATTCCTAAGACAATAGTATCCGATAGAGGATCGATGTTTACGTCGAGATTTTGGGGAAGTTTGCAGCAAGCCATGGGTACGAAGTTAAGTCTTAGTACAACATTTCATCCTCAGACAGACGGCCAGTCTGAGAGTACCATACAAATTTGAGAAGATATGTTGCGCGCTTGTGTATTTACTTTGGAGGATCTTGGAGTAAATATTTGCCGCTGATAGAATTCTCTTACAACAATAGCTACCAGTCAATAATCGGGATGACACCCTACGAGTTAATTTACGAAAGAAGGTGTCGATCTCCGTTGCATTGGGATGAGGTAGGAGAAAGGAAACTTCTTGGACCCGAAGTAGTTAGAGAAGCTCAGGATGCAGTAGCGCTAATTAGAAAGCGTATGCTCGCTGCTCAGAACCGTCAGAAAAGTTATGCGGATGCCAAGCGGCGTGATGTGGAATTCAAAGTCAGAGATCATGTAACGCCCTGGATAACCAAGACTATTACACTGTGTGTTTATAAAGGTGCAAGACTTGTTAATCAAGTCATTTAATTAGAAACGTGTTACTGAAACTACAGTTGAACTAGGGTTAAAAGATTTTGGTCTCAAAAGTTTCATTTCTAATAATCAAACATTTCCTTTACATGGGATCCCAGAAGTAGTAAAGTTAAAAAGCCGTTTACAAAAGATTCAGGATTAAAATACAGTTACTAGCCACTCTAAGGCAAAACAGACAATTAGGCTTTTCTCATCCGGTACCACTCCTCGGTCATGGCGACCGATCAGCTGAATATGTACATTCAGCCCGAAAGCTCTCCATTTCAGAACTAGTCCAATTTTCCCTTGCCTTTACCTGCACCACGTAGCACCCGTGAGCCAAGGCCTAGCAAGAAAACACAATAACAGAACATAATCATCAAGCAAACAACCAGATAACTCACACAGTATAAACATGTACTCAAAAGTCCAAATATTCATGTTATTCAAGTATTCAACATACCAAGTACAACATTTCATATCAATAATCAATTCACATATGATAACCAGGGTTAACACCCTTAGGCCGCACCCTCTATTTATCCCACTGGCTCCAACCTGCTTAAACCGAGCTCAATGAATATTAAGTTGTCCTCAGCTACTAGTGGCCGAGTCGCGCCCTATGTGCAAGTATTATTTATGGCACCCTTAGGTCGTTTAACACATATCCCATGGCATAATACCATCTATGACATCATACAGATATAAGGAGCTCTTAGCCCCATCACAAAGACATAACCGGGTGCAGTTTTCTCACCTTTAGATTTTGATAGCTTCGTTTAATTCGATCCTCGAGCACGTTCCCGTTTGAGCCCTAGTGTACACCTAGTCATGATCACAAGTTAGAACCAAATCCAAACCTAAGGGTGGTGGAATCTAGCCTCAGGACCAATCCTGAGCCCTCGGGAAGCCCTAATTCCACCAAACGGGGTGGTGGAATCAAACTCTGAGCCCCCAGGCAAAAACCCTAAGAAATAACTCAAAAACCCCTTTCTGGGAACAGGGTAGCGCTACAGCGCCCTAAGGACAGCGCTATAGTGCTACAAACAGATCCAAAAAGCTCTGGAGCTTCAGGGCCTAGCGCTGTAGCGCCCAATGACTAGCACTACAGCGCTAGTCACAGCATAGCCCAGCACAGATATTTCTCCTTCGAATTTTCCCGAGCCAAACCTTTCCAAAACTCTACCAAACCTCAACCAAAATTCAAAACAAGCCTCCCAACATCCTCAACTCATCCCATATGTCCCAACCATACAAAACTCAATCACATGCACCCCAAATCAAGGAAATCACCATAGCTGAACCTAGAGCTCAGAAACCCAACAAGAAAAACAACTGAAACCACAGAATTCAAGCGACCAAGATCAGAACTTCTTACCTTCAATAGAGAAGTTCAACCTTAGGCTATTCTCCACTCTTCCTTAGTTTTCACTCCACAAAACTTCAGCCTCAATTCCCTAGAATTCCCACCAAAACTCAGCCCAAAATCCATATTTACATTAAGAACCAAAAACTGAAAACAACCTTAAACCTTACCTCAAATGGATGGACTACTCTTGCTAACTCCTTAAGCCAAACCAAGGACCCTATCCTCAAGCTCTTGCCCAGACTCTCCCTGAGTTACAGCTCCAAGTTCCTTCAAGAAATGAGGAAGAAACCTAAACCGAGAGGGAGAAGAAATGACTCCTATTTTTCCTTCTTTCTTTTTCTTCTTCTTTTCTTTTCTTTCAGATTCCTTCAAATTCTAGACATTCCACTAAGGCATAAAACAGACTTAACTCTTATCCCTTATAAGCCAAATGACCATGATACCCTCCCATTAAATTTAAGCCCTTAATCCTTCCAAGGGCATTCTGGTCATTTATTCCCAATTCCCGCTAATTCCTCGAGTGTCTCTAATATTTATCGCTTACTTCTCGACACCTAACTAATCACCAACTATATTCCTCAATATCAAAATAGACTCCAATATATTCTCTAAATCCCCAGAATTACCCCCAGGCTCGCCCCGAGTCAGGTATAAATCCATGCCGTGACTTTTTCACTGAACCGCTCACTAGGATCGCCTCGAGTCACAGATTCCAAATATATCCACATAATAATATGGTCTAAACAATTTATCAAAATTATTTACATTTATTCCCTCATCAGGCTAAAATTACGAATATGCCCTTCTAACCTAGTCAGGGCCTACATGCATACTAATACACATAGTCATGCATCACAGATATTCAAATAATCATATAACATGCTTTTTAATCATTAAATCACGTATAATTCAATTATGCCCTCCCGGCACACTAAGCAAGGCCCTTAAGTCTTATTAGTGAATTTGGGTCGTTACAGATCAATTCTTCTTAAAGATATCTCCTATGAAAGGTGTGAAGCGGTTTGGGAAGAAAGGCAAGCTTAGTCCCCAGTTTATAGGTCCTTTTGAGATATTGGAAAAAGTGGGAGCAGTTGCATATAGATTAGCCCTACCACGAGCTCTAGCAGATAGCCATAATGTGTTGCACATCTCGATGTTGCGTAGATATGTGTCAGACCAATCTCTCGTCCTCAAGTATGATACGATAGCACTCTAGAAAGACTTGAGTTACGAGGAACCACCGGTTAGCATCCTAGATAGAGAGATGAAGTAATTACGGTCCAAGAGTATTTCGATAGTCAAGGTCCTATGGAGTAATAGTTCTGAATGTGAGGCAACGTGGGAGTTGGAGGAGGATATCTTCGCCAAGTATCCAGAATTGTTTGGTAAGTAAATTTCGGGGACTCTACACCCGGGTACTCCGCAACAAAATGGTGTAGAGGAATGCCAGAACAGAACTTTATTGGAAATAGTTAGATGCATGCTTAGTTACTCAAATTTTCCAACTTCATTTTGGGGACATGCAATTGAGATTGCGAACAACATTCTAAATGTCCTACCATAGAAATTAATCCACAAAACACCTTTAGAATGCTGGAATGGTCGTGAACCCACCTTACGTCATTTTAGAATCTGGGGGTGTCCCGCCCATGTCCTGATGAAAAAGGAAGGAAAGATAGAACTGCGAACCAAAGTTTGCATGTTTGTTGACTATCCTAAAGGCACTCAGGGTGGACTTTTCTATAGTCATTTAGAAAAGAAAGTGTTTACTTCTACGAATGCTACTTTTCTGGAAAATGACTATGTCCAAAACTTCAAATTGCGTAGAAAAGTAGTTTTAGAGGAGATGGTTGAAGAATTGACTCCAACCAATGTTCCATCATCACCAATGCAATTTGATGAGGAAATTCCCACTCTTCTTGTCCAGCTGACGCAAGTCAATTTGAATGAAGAAAGTACCACTGTTCCTGAGTAAACAGTCCTAGAGCCTCGTCGTAGTGGGAGGGTTTCTAGGAACCCATTTCACTATGGTTTGGATGGTGAAACCAATATGGTTGTTGGTGACCCTGGTGACGATGATCCATTTCTTTCAAACAAAAAATGGCTAGCCCTAAAATGGAACTATGGCTTGAAGTCATGAAACAAGAAATGAAGTCCATGTACTCAAATTTTGTCTGGGATCTTGTGGAAGAACCTAGTGACTTTAGGGTCATTGAGTGCAAGAAGATTTACAAGAAGAAACTTGGTGTTGATGGAAATATCAAAACTTATAAAGCTCGATTAGTGGCAAAGGGTTATACCCAAAGAGAAGGCATGGACTATGAGGAAACTTTTAGTCTAGTAGCCATGCTAAACTCCATTCGCATCCTCCTGTCCATAGCAGTTGCTCTCGACAATGAGATCTGGAAAATGGACGTCAAGATAGCTTTTCTGAATGGGAATCTTGACAAAATCATTTATATGGATTAGCCAGAAGGATTTAAAGTAGCTGGACAAGAAGGAAAATTTTGTAAATTGAATAGGTCCATTTATGGACTTAAGCAAGCTTCTCTTTCTTGGAACCTTAGGATTACAGAAATAATCAAAACCTATGGCTTTGAACAAAATATTTATGAGCCTTGTGTTTACCAACTAAAGGAATATCAAATAGTGGTATTCGTGGTTCTTTATGTAGATGATATCTTACTCATCAGAAACAATGTTAATAAATTATCAGATGTTAAGAATTGGTTTAGCACTCAATTCCAGATGAAGGAGTTTGGTGAAGCAAGTTATGTTCTAGGTATCCAGATCATTAGGGATAGAAAGAACAAACTCTTAGCTCTATCTCAAGCATCTTACATTAATAAAGTGCTTGAACATTTTTCCACGTCTACCGCCTCGCCATGGAATTCATCTTTCAAAGAAGCAGACTCCCTAGACTCCTGAAGAGAAAGATGCAATGAGAAAAGTTCCTTACGCATCTGCAGTTGGAATTCTGATGTATGTTATGTTGTGTACTACACTAGATATCTGTTATGAAATGGGAGTAGTGAGTATGTCTCAGTCAAACCCAAGACCGGAACATTGGATAACAGTTAAGCATATTCTGAAGCATTTAAGGTGAACTAGGGATTATATGTTAGTCTACAAGGGTGATGTTCTGAACCTTGTAGTCATTCCACTAATTCAGATTTTATGATTGATGTCGATGATGGGAAGTGTACTTCTGGAATGGTGTTTAGTCTTGCGGGTGGAGCTGTGGTATGGTGAAGCGTAAAACAGTTTGCGATCTCAAATTCCACCATCAAGGCTGAGTACATAGCTGCATTTGAAGAAGTTAAGGAAATAGTCTAGCTAAAGAAGTTCTATTCAGATCTTGGTGTTAAACCAGATATCGACAAACTGTTTGTGTTGTTTTGTGACAATACAGGAGCGCTAGCCAACTCGAAAAAACCTCGAAGTCATAAGAGGAGTAAGCATATAGAAATGAAGTATCACATAATTCGAGAATATGTGGCCAGGGGAGATGTGAAGGTTATGAAGATTGCATCTAAAGAAAATCTTGCTTATCCGTTTACAAAGATACTACTAGAAGCCACATTTGATAAGAATATCAAGGAAATGGGATTAGTATAATTAAGGCATTAGTTTCAATTAGTGCAAGTAGGAGTTTGTTGGGGTTTTATGCCCTAATTAAAATCTGATTTCTTTGTAATCTAATTTTGTTATCTATAAAAGAATAGAAATAAATTTTTGACTCGGTCAATCACTTTGCTCACATGTTTTATTTTCGTGATTATTTGTTTAATATAAACTTCTATTAAATCCCGAGCATATAGCTAATCATATTTACAGTGATGTAATCATATTGGAATATAAATATGATTATATGTTCAAACATAAGTTAGTGCTAAGATTAGTCAGCGCACAGGATTTACATTGACTTGCCAATCTACGATACGATCTACTCACACATCGTAGTGTTATGTTCTTTCCAAAACATTAGCAAAGTAGATACGATCAGATGTATTTGTTACATCGGACTGGACCGATAATTACAGTAGACAGAATAAGTAAATATACCTTTATTGTCTATTCTAGTCAAATCATATAGTTGACCATAGCTCAATTCAATCTCAATTCTAAGTGGTTAGTATTCTAACTGATTGTATTATTTGAGTTCTTTGACTTGTTCGTTACCAACTTACCCTACGAACTAGCCCATACTTACATCTTGGGAACTCTTTAGTATAATTGAGTGGGAGTGTTAATCATAGATATGAACATCTATAACTTCGGATGAAGAAGTAAAATGATGGTTTTTCTTTTAGTTTGGTTCAAAGTGCTAAAAGATAGAGATCTCATTTCAGTAATTAATATTAGTTCACTAAAATATCATTTACAAGGAACTAATTTTTTAAGTATAAAAAAAAAAGGATGGGTAAAAAGATATTTTAGTCTCATCTCATTGTAGACTGTCTATAGAGGATTGAGTGACAACTATGGTTGTAACAATTGATAATTATTAACATATCTACATTTCTTATAGAACGTTCTATGAATTGAAGAGTGCATGTAATGCCCTAGTTAACCAAGACCATTACACTGTGTATTTTAAAATAGTGCAAGACTTGCTAATTAAGTCGTTTGAGCATTGTGATCCTAAAGTCAACTATCAAGTTAGGGTTAAAAGATTTTGATCATAAATAGTTAATTTTCATTAAAACAGACGTTTGATACATGGGATTCCAAAAACAGTGTATATGTGGTAAATACAATTCCCAAATGTTGGTATAACAAATGCCAGTCTAATGGAAAAATACAATTTAGAGCTCTATTCCGGTAACTTTCCCTTGACCGTGGCGGTCGAGTAGCCGACGAAGTACACTTCGCCCCCAGAGCTCTCCACCTCATGGTTGGTCCAGTTTCCCTTTGTTTTGACCTGAACCACGTAGCACCCGTGAGCCAAGGCCCAGCTAGAAAACCATGAACAACAAACACATATAGCAAAGGTAACAGTCAATCAACATTAATCCAACTAATTCAGTTATTAAATAGAGTACAAGCATTAGGCTAAACAATAGTAAACATGTATTTTCAAACATACATCTTAATCAGTAATGCAAATGCCCAGGGTCGGGGCCCTTAGGCCGAGCTCTCTATTTATCTAGCGGACTCCGGCTCGCTTAGGCCGAGCTGCATTCAGTACGCTTATCATCTGCCCCGACACCCTTAGGCCATATATTCTCATAATGCATAACAAGCGTACAATCATACAACACATATATTCAATTACTAGGGATCTTAGTCCCGTTCACAACCACATAGGTGTAGTTTTCTTACCACAAATTGTAATGCCACAAATTCTCCGATGTGTTTTAATGGCAGGAATAGTAGGCCGGGAGGGCTATACTTGTTTAATTATGCCATTAAATGAGTATATGCATGTTTATGTAAATTATATCATAATATGATGTTAAATGCATGCCTGTGGGTCCACATTTTAATTATAGGGGTGTGATGATAATTTGGCCCGTTGAGGGCATAAATGTATAATTGTATGCATGTTGGTGATATGTTGTTGAGATCACATTATAATGTGGGTTTGTTCGAGTTATTCGACATGAGACGATCTTGGAATATGGATTAGCGGTCTAGTCATAACAGGTTTAAGTTTGGGGGTCGGGATGAGTCTCAGGGTGATTTTAATGATTAGAGCGTTACCTAGAATCAAAGGGTAACGTGATATAAATTATTGGTGTTTGAGACTGTTGAGAATAGCAGAAATTGGAGAGCGTTAATTATGATTAACGAGGTAGGTTGGAAAGGACAATTTTTCCCTAGGAATCTTTAGAAACCCTTAATTGACCTAGGGGTATAATGGTCTTTTTACCCCTAGGATAGATATAAGCCTTTTATGGCTGTAGAAATAAAGAGAAACTGAGTATAATCAAGAGCTAACCCGTACCTTCTTTCTCCTTCATCTTCTTTGTGATTTTTGAGCCATTGTTGAGGATTCAAGCTTAGGAAGTAAGCCTTGGGAGTTTGGGAGAGTGTTCTACCATTGAAGAGAATCATAACCTGAGTTTGAGGTAAGTTTCAAGCCACTAGCTCCCTGGTTTGCTCTATTTTTGTTTTTAGTTTCAGCTTGTGATTTTGTTGTGGATAGTTAGAATTAATGGAAGTTTTGGTTGGGGTTTAACTTGGGTTTTGATAAGGGTGTGATCTAGATCAAGTTTAGGGGTTGTATTGGAAGTTTGGGTGGTGTTTTGTCTTGGTTTGAAAGGTTGGTTCCAAGGAAAATCGCAATGGAGGAAAAACCAGAGTATTGGCTGAACTGTAGGCTGGGCTGCAGCATGGCCAGGTAGGGCCACGACTCTAGAGGGTTGCTGAAGGAGGCCGCCTCTGTTTGAGGGGTGGGCCACAGCATGACCAGGGAGGTTCATGGCCCTTAGTGGCATTTTGGCCAGAAATGAGTTTTTGGCTTGGGGATTCTAGCCTTAGGCATCAGGATTGATCCTATTACCCAGTTTAGTAGGATTCGATGTCCTGGAGGCTAGGTTTTGGTTCGGGAACCCTTTGTTATTCATTTTATTGATGGAATCCCATAATTGGTTATGACCAGGTAACCGCTAAGGGACTGAAAGACAGGTCGTTCTCAAGGGTCGCTTTATATTAATTCTCGCTCGAACCATAGGTAAGAAAACTGATGTCACATGTGTGGTTGTTCATAAGGCATGTGGATTGTGTAAATGTGGACATGTCTTGATTATTGAATGCATAGCAAATCTTGCTCACTCATGCATGGTACTGACTAATTAGTTAGATATGGCAAAGGTGTCAGTATCAACTGTGAAGCTGTGACTCATTAGTCAAGTTCAGCAGTGGTACTGGGCACTGGTCACACGGTGCTGACTCATAAGTCAGGAACGGCCTTAGCGTGTTCAACGCAAGCCAATAAAGATTATATCTAATCGATATCTACATTGGATAACTCAAAGAGCATTAATGCCGGACCGACCTCAAGTTCGATGAATACTATAAGCGCTTGTGTGACTTACCCATCGGTCACTCATCTGTTAAGTTAAAGACCTACCCATCAGTCTCTCATCTGTTTAAGCTAGTGACTTATCCAGTAGTCACTCATTTGTTTAAATTAGTGACTTTCTTGTCAGTCACTCAGCATGGTTTACTAGAACGTCAAGTGTTGAATCACTCATCCGTTTGAGAGCTATAAGTTCTGTGTGATTATAATTATAATCAGTTGTTAATATCTTTATGCATTACTGTGTTTTCTTTCTGGGCCTTCGCTCATGGGAGCTATGTGGTGCAGGTAAAGGGAAAGAAAAGCTCACCCAGCCTTGAGTGGAGAGCTTAGGTGGTGATATGTACATATACGGCCGCTTGACAACCACGGCCAAGGAGTTCTCAGAGGAAGTAGGGGGTTTACCATATTTTTGCCGCTTAGGTCGGCGGGTTTGTAATTTTGAAACAGTAATGACTACTTTCAGTTGTAAATAATTTGTAAATGTTTTTGTGGGCCCATGAACAGTTTTATGTATTTAATAAAATATATCCTTTCCTTTTTATTGATTTTTCCACCTTAGCCTGTTAATAACACTTAGAACACGTTTTTAACCAAATGACTCAGGTAGCGGGTCAAATTTTCGGTTCACCGTAACTGTTCTGGGGTGCCAGGCAAGGTTAAGGTTCCAGTAGACTGGCTGGGCATGTACACACATCACTGAAGTCAAGCTCGACTCATGGTTTGGTAACTATTTACGTAGTTATATGTATAACTGCTTAAATATAGTCTATATGCTTTACCTGTATGCGTGAGACACCATGTTAAACCTGTGCCCTGAAACATTATATCCTCAACAAATGTGTGCTAATTAGTACTAATATTGCTGGAACATACTCATTAGTATGGTTGATTTTGAATTATTATGCAATACATGCTAAGTGTTAAATGCTATAAACACGTATCTACCTGTATAATTGTATGACAGTGGAGTGTGATAATTGTCTGTTTGTTCTTGGATCGTAAAGCGGCAAGAGGTTTAGTTATTACTACCTGACTGGTCGTATTGATCATTGTTTCAGCAAGGTAACAGATAAGAATGAATCCAGGGTAGACAGATACTTCAGCTGGCCAGAGTGATCAGGACTAGAATAATAATAACAGTCAGGGTCAAGAGAATGACCAGTCGCAGATTCCACAGCCAGCTCCTATAAACTGGCTGTAGATAGTGAGTGATCTACAGGCTACAATATTAAGACAGGGGGAAGAACTTCGACTCCTGAAGCAGAAGCAAGCGCCTGCAGTGGCCAGTGTATCAGAGACACCTCCTGTGTCGGTGCCAGTAGCTGAGCATCTGCCTGAGGTTGGAAATAAATGGGAACCTTTTTATGAATGGTTCAAGAAGCAGCAACCTCCAATTTTTTAGGGCAGTGCAGACTTAGTCAAGGCAGAACAATGAATGAGTATGATTACCACTATCCTTGATTTCATGAGGGTATCTGGTAATGAGAGGGTGGCCTGTGCCACCTATATGTTTCGGGAGGATGCCCAGATTTGGTGGGAGGTGATTTCACAGACCAAGAATGTAAATGCCTTGAGTTGGGAGGAGTTTCAAACTGTGTTTAATAAGAAGTATTATAATGATGCCATCAGGGCAGCTAAAGCTGAGGAGTTTATCAGGCTACTTCAGGGAAGTTTGTCAGTCACTGAGTATGCCTTGAAATTTGATCGTTTGGCGAAATTTTCCATGGAACTGGTGCCCACTGATGGGACAGGAGAGAGAGATTTCTGCAGGGGCTATAGCCCAGGTTAGCCCGTGATGTACGTATCACCACTGTGGCTGAGGTTACTACCTATGCACAGGTGGTTGAGAAGGCACTCACAGCTGAGAGTGCAGAGAACAAGATCTGGCGTGATAGTGTAGCGAGAAAGGAATTCAGGAGGACAGGTCCTCCAGTTGTGGGTTCAAGTAGGGGTGGAGGCCCAAGTGATCAGAAGAGGAAGGTTCCTGACACCTTCCAAGTTACAGGTCCTGATAGGCGGCCCCATGGTATTTCTATGGATCGTCCAGAGGGTAGTGAAGCCTGAAAGAGTCAACCTGAATGCCCTAGATGCAAGAGGCGTCATTTGGGAGAGTGTAGGGCAAGGGCCTGAGCAATGGGTTGCCCTGAGCAATCTCATGTGGATCAATGGGTCATCTTAAAAAGGATTGCCCTAAGGCTAGAAAAGAAGAACCCAGGAAAGCGAACAGCTCGGCCCCAGCTCGAGTTTTCGCATTGACTCAAGCAGAAGCTGAGGCTTCTCCCTCAGTTGTTACAGGTGTAATGCCCCGGATTCCCTAATGTTGTTTAGCGGCTGGATTTGTAGGCCGGGAGGGCCATAATTTTTTAATTATGCCATTTAATGTGTTTATGCGTGTTTATGAGAATTATATTATAATATAATGTTAATTGTATGCATGTCGGTGATATATGTTGAGACCACATTATGATGTGGGTTTGTTCGAGCTATTCGACATGAGACGATCGTAGAATATTGATTAGCGGTTTAGTCACAACAGGTTTAAGTGTCGGGACTTGGGTTGAGTCTCGGGGTGATTTTGATGGTTAGAGCGTTACCGGGAGATATAGGGTAACGGGTTGTGAATTATTGGTGTTTATGATTTTTGAGAATAGCGGGAATTGGAGAGCATTAATTATGATTAACGAGTTAGGAGGAAAGTACCAAATATGCCCTTGGGAGTCTTTAGAAACTATTAATTGACCTAGGGGTAAAATGGACATTTCACCCCTAGGATAGATATAACCTTTGATAGCTGAGAAAAGTGGTGGAAAAACAGAGTGTGCGAAAGAGTTCTCCCGTACCTTCTTCTCCTCACTGTTCTTTGTGGTTTTTGAACCAACTTTGAGGATTCAAGCTTAGGAAGCAAGCCTTAGGAGTTTGGGAGTGTGTTCCACCATTGAAGAACATCCTAGGCCAAGCTTTGGGTAAGCTTCTAACCATGGTTTTCTCTGGTTTGCTCTGTTTTGGTTTGTTTTGCAGCTGAGATTACTAGGGTGAATTCATGGTTTTTGTTGGGAGTTTTGGCTAGGGTTCCCATGCTTGTGATGTTTGGGGTGTGTTGGGATGGTTTTTGGGTTCATTTGGCATCAAGAATAGGATTTGGAAGCTTGGAAATCGAGTTAGAATCGAAGGAGTTGAAGAAGGTCGGTTCAGGGGTGTTTGGGCCTGGAGGTAGCGCTACAGCGCCCACCCTAGGGCGCTGTAGCACTCCTCAGGAGGCTTTCTGGTGCTTGGGAGGTTCTGAGTAGAGCGTTGTGGCGCTAGGGGTTGAGCGCTGTAGCGCTACCCTGTTCCTTCCAAACCTCGTTTTGAGTATTTTTAAGGGTTTTTGACTTGGGGTTTCAATCCTTAAGGCCCGGGATCGAATCTACTCACCGTGTGGGCATGTTTCGAGGTCCCGAGGGTGGTGCTTAGGTTAAGACCCTATTATTATGGATTCTCATTAATGGAGGTTATAATTGGTTGTGATTAGGTAACCGCTAAGGAACTAAAAGATCGATCGTTCTCAGGGGTCGTCTTTATCATACTTCTCGCTCGAACTTGAGGTAAGAAAACAGTGTATGGATACAGTTGCACCCTATACAGGTATATGACATGCATGGTTTGATATTGAGGCGTATTGGTTGATATATATGAGCGTGGATTGCACATTAAAATGCTAATGAATGCTAATTACCAGTTTAAGACACTGACTAGTCAGGGACCGGCTCTAAAGTCGATGACCACGCATTGAATGGCCCTATGGCATTAATGCGGGACCGACCCTAAGGTCGAAGAACTTATAAGCGCTTGCCTGGTCTACGACCAGAAGACTATAGCCAAGGTATATGACCCCGGTGACCGTTAGTCACGTGGCTAAGGGACGTTGTCCATAGCTTCGACTCTAGAGTCGTGAGGAAGGTTATGTTGCTGACTAATCACCATGCACCTGTCCTAGTCGAACATATGAAAGAATCACTTATCAGTTAAGCCCTGGTGACCCTATCGTCATATGGCTAGAAGGAGCGATGCTCATTATTGTGACTTTTGGCTATTGTCACCTATTTACTGGACTGATAGTCCTGAATGGTTATTATGATTGCTGTCGATATCATATCATGTCTTATTGTGTTTTCTTGCTGGGCCTTGGCTCATGGGTGCTATGTGGTGCAGGTAAAGGGAAGGAAAAGCTTAACCAGCCCTGAGTGGAGAGCTTGGGCGACGTTGTGTACATACAGGGCTGCTTGACCGCCACGGTCAAGGAGTTCTCAGAGGGACTAGGGGTTTACCCTATTTTTGCCGCTTAGGCTGGCGGGGATTGTAAATTTGGAACTGTAGCGACTCTTTTGTATTACGAACTACTTGTAAACATTTTGAAAGGCTCATGAGCAGTTTATTTACTTAATGAAATGTACCCTTTCCTTTTTGCTGGTTTTCTACCTTAACCTGATATTAACACTTAGATCACATTTTTAACCAAAGGACTCGGGTATCGGGTCAAATTCTGGTTCACCGTTCACAGTAACTGTTCTGGGGTAACCAGGGCGTTACAACAGGTCAGCTTCTTAGTGTTGGAACCCCTAATAATGTATTGATTCATTCTGGTGCTACGCATTCTTTTGTTGCTTGTAGTATTATTGATAGACTGTGTAGACCCTGTGATTTTTATGCTATGGGGTTTGGTACTTTGTTACCCACTGGAGAGTTAGTGGTATCCAGGAGATGGGTCAGATCTTTGCTAGTGACAGTGGTGGGTAGAGAGTTATCAGTGGATTTGATAGAGGTTGTTATGACTGACTTCGATATGATACTGGGTATGGATTAGTTGGCAAAGTATGGGGCAACCATTGATTGCAGAAGGAAGATGGTCACCTTTAAGCCTGAAAGTGAGGATACTTTTGTGTTTGTTGGTACTGTGCATAGACCTCACATTCCTATGATTTTTGTATTGAGATCTAGGGATCTATTGCAAAGAGGTTGCATTGGATTCTTAGCCAGTGTGGTTGATACCACTCAGGTCATGCCAGTGAGACCAGACTTGTTTGTGAATTTCTGGATGTGTTTCCAGAAGATTTGCCATGGTTGCCACCACACAAAGAAATTGAGTTCGTTATAGAACTGGCACCAGCGACGGAGCTAATGTCTAGAGCACCTTACAGAATGGCCCCAGCTGAGTTGAAAGAATTAAAAGTACAGTTGCAAGAGCTGTTAGATTTGGGTTTTATCAGACCTAGTTTCTCACCTTGGGGTGCGCCAATTCTGTTTGTGAAGAAGAAGGATGGTTCTCTGAGAATGTGTATTGATTACAGAGAACTGAATAAGCTGACAATTAAGAATAAGTATCCTTTGCCAAGGATAGATGATCTATTTGATTTGTTGCAAGGTAAGAAGGTATTCTCAAAGATTGACCTTCGTTCTGGTTATCATTAGTTGAGGGTCAAGGAAGGAGATATACCAAAGATTGCTTTTCGTACCAGGTATGGGCATTATGACTTCTTAGTTATGTCATTTGGATTGACTAATGCCCCTGCCGCTTTTATGGATCTAATGAACAGAGTGTTCAAGGATTATCTGGACTAGTTTATGATCGTCTTCATTGATGATATTCTGGTATATTCTTAGTCTGAGTCAGAGCATGAGCAGCGTCTGATGTTGGTTCTACAGAGACTGAGAAAACACAGATTGTTTGCAAAGTTCAAGAAATGTGAGTTTTGGTTATCTTAGGTATCCTTTCTTTGGTATATTGTCAGTAAGGAGGGGATTAAAGTAGATCCAGCGAAGATCAAAGCGGTCAGAGATTGGCCAAGGCCAAGGAATGCTTCTGAGGTTAGGAGTTTCCTTGGATTGGCAGGTTAATTTAGGCATTTCGTGGAAGGGTTCTCAAAGATAGCTAGTGCTTTAATTGAGCTAACACGCAAGAGCCAGAAATTTGTGTGGTCAGATAAATGTGAGAACAGCTTCCAGGAACTGAAGCAGAGATTGATTACAGCTCAGATCCTGAGTCTTCTGACAGATTAGGAGAATTTTGTGATTTACTGTGATGCTTCTCATCAGGGTTTCGGCTGTGTTCTCATGCAACCAGAGAAGGCAATTGCTTATGCTTCTCGTCAGTTGAAGGAGTATGAAAAGAGATATCCCACTCATGATTTAGAGTTGGCAGTTGTGGTTTTTTATTTAAACATATGGAGGCATTATCTTTATGGAGAGAAGTGTGAGATCTATACAGACCACAAGAGTCTAAAGTACTTCTTCACCCAGAAAGATCTTAATATGAGGCAAAGGCCTTGGCTGGAGTTGGTAAAAGATTATGACTGTGAGATTCTGTATCATCCAAGAAAGGCCAACGTGGTAGCTGATGCTTTAAGCAGGAAGGGTCTGGGACAGATTCATGGTATGAGGCTGATAGCCAGAGAGTTAGCAGATGATATGACCAGAGCTGGTATAGAGTTATTGGTGGGCTAGTTGGCTAACATTACGCTACAGTCTACACTATTGGAGAGAATCAAGGAGGGTTAGTTGAGTGATCCACAGCTAATCAAGATCAGAGAGGATTTTCTGGCTGGAGCATCCAGAGATTATACAGTGTCTGAGGTAGGCTTGCTGAGATATAAAGGGTGGATATGTGTTCCGCTGGACACTGCTTTGAGGCGAGAGATTCTGGATGAATCTCATACTACACCTTACTCTTTGCATCCAGGCACCACGAAGATGTATCAAGATGTGAGATCGTTGTATTGGTGGCTGCGGATGAAGAGGGATGTAGTGGAATATGTGGCTAAGTGCTTGACTTGTTAATAGGTCAAGGCTGAGCATCAGAGGCCGGCAGGTTTATTGCAGCATCTGGATATCCCATAGTGGAAATGGGAAGACATCACAATGGATTTCGTGGTGGGCTTACCCAGGACTGTTGGCCAGCATGATTCTATTTGGGTGATAGTGGATCGCTACACCAAGTCAGCTCACTTCTTGCCAGTGAGGACTACTTATACAGTTGACCAGTATGCAGATCTCTTTGTGAGAGAGATTGTGCATCTCCATGGAGCACCGAGGTCGATCGTGTCAGATCGGGACCCCACTTTTACCTCCAAGTTCTGGGGGAGTTTGCAGAAGGCCATGGGGACACAATTAAAGTTCAGTACCGCTTATCATCCTCAGACAGATGGGAAATCTGAGAGGACAATATAGATTTTAGAGGACATGCTGAGAGCATGTGTGCTGGACTTTGGTGGATCTTGGAGTAATTATCTACCTTTGATAGAGTTCTCCTACAACAACAGTTATCAATCTACCATTGGAGTTGCACCTTATGAGATGCTGTATGGTAGGAAGTGCAGATCTCCCATTCATTGGGATGAGACAGGTGAAAGGAGATACTTAGGTCTTGAGGCAGTGCAGAGGACCAGTGAGGCCATTGAAAAGAATAGAGCTCGGATGCTTACTTCTCAGAGTAGGCAGAAGAGCTATGTAGATCCCAAGCGCAGGAATGTGGAGTTCCAAGTGGGAGACTATGTTTTCCTTAGAGTCTCGCCATGGAAAGGGGTGGGAAGATTTGGGAAGAAAGGCAAGCTAAGTCCTAGATTTGTAGGTCCATTTGAAATCCTGGAGAGGGTTGGTCAAGTGGCGTACAGATTGGCTTTGCCTCTGGCGTTGTCGGCCGTGCATAATGTATTTCATGTATCAGCTCTTTGGAGGTATGTATCTGATGTGAGACATATTTTCAGTTATGAAGATCTGGAGCTTGAGCCAGATCTCTCCTTTAAGGAGCAGCCAGTCCAAATTCTGGATAGGAAGGATAAGGTCCTCAGGAATAAGACGATAACTTTGGTTAAGGTATTGTGGAGGAAAAACAAGGTCGAGGAAGCGACCTGGGAGCTAGAGTCAGATATGCAGGATCAGTATCCTGAGTTTTTCAGGTAAATTTCGAGGATGAAATTTCTGTAAGGAGGGGATAATTGTAGTACCCCAAATTCTCTGATGTCTTTTAATGGCGGGAATAGTAGGCTGGGAGGGCCATACTTGTTTAATTATGCCATTAAATGAGTATATGCATGTTTATGTGAATTATATTATACATTGTATGCATAAATGTATAATGTGGGTTTGTTCGAGCTATTCGGCATAAAACGATCTTGGAATATTGATTAGCAGTCTAGTCATAACAGGTTTAAGTTCGGGACTCGGGATGAGTCTTGGGGTGATTTTAATGATTAGAGCGTTACCGGGAATTAAAGGGTAACGGGATATAAATTATTGGTGTTTGAGACTATTGAGAACAACGGGAATTGGAGAGGACAATTTTGCCCTTGGGAGTCTTTAGAAACCCTTAATTGACCTAGCGGTATAATGGTCTTTTTACCCCTAGGACAGATATAAGACTTTTATGGCTATAGAGATGAAGAGAAATAGAGTATAATCAAGAGCTTACCCGTACCTTCCTTCTCCTTCATCTTCTTTGTGATTTTTGAGCCATTGTTGAGGATTCAAGCTTGGGAAGTAAGTCTTGGGAGTATGGGAGAGTGTTCTACCATTGAAGAGCATCATAACCTGCGTTTGAGGTAAGTTTCTAGCCACTAGTTCCCTGGTTTGCTTTGTTTTGGTTTTTTGTTTCAGCTTGTGATTTTGTTGTGGATAGTTGGAATTAATGGAAGTTTTGGTTGGGGTTTAACTTTGCTTTTGATAAGGGTGTAATGTAGATCAAGTTTGGGGGTTGTATTGGATGTTTTGGTGGTGTTTGGGCTTGGTTTGAAAGGTTGGTTCCAAGGAAAATCGCATGGGAGGAAAAACCAGAGATTTGGCTGAACTGTTGGTTAGGCCGCGGCATGGCCAGGGAGGTCCACGGCTTTAGAGGGGTGCTAAAGGAGGCCGCCTCTGTTTGAGGGGCGGGCCACGGCATGGCCAGGGAGGGCCGCGGCCCTTAGTGGCAATTTTGCCAGAAATAAGTTTTTGGCTTGGGGATTCTAGCGTTAGGCCTCGGGATCGATTCTACTACCCGGTTTAGTAGGATTCGATGTCCTGGAGGCTAGGTTTTGGTTCGGGAACCCTTTGTTATTCATTTTATTGATGGAATCCCATAATTGGTTATGACCAGGTAACCGCTAAGGGACAAAAAGACAGGTCGTTCTCAAGGGTCGTTCTTATATTAATTCTCGCTCGAACCAGAGGTAAGAAAACTGCACCCCAAATATGACATGCGTGGTTGTTCATAAGGCATGTTGATTGTGTAAATGTGGACATCGCTTGATTATTGAATGCATAGAAAATCTTTCTCACTCGTGCATGGTACTGACTAATTAGTCAAATTTGGCAAAGGTGTTAGTATCAACTGTGAAGTTGTGACTCATTAGTTAAGTTCGGCAGTGGTACTGGGCACTGGTCACACGGTGCTGACTCATAAGTCAGGAACAGCCTTAGCGTGTTCAACGCAAGCCAATAAAGATTAGATCTAATCAATATCTACATTGGATAACTCGAAGAGCATTAATGTCGGGCCGATCTCAAGTTCGATGAATACAATAAGCGCTTGTGTGACTTACCCATCGGTCACTCATCTGTTAAGTTAAAGACCTACCCATCAGTCTCTCATCTGTTTAAGCTAGTGACTTATCCAGTAGTCACTCATCTGTTTAAATTAGTGACTTTCTTGTCAGTCACTCAGCATGGTTTACTAGAACGTCAAGTATTGAATCTCTCATCCGTTTGAGAGCTATAAGTTCTGTGTGATTATAATTATAATCAGTTGTTAATATCTTTATGCATTACTGTGTTTTTTTTCTGGGCCTTGGCTCATGGGAGCTATGTGGTGCAGGTAAAGGGAAAGAAAAGCTCACACAGCCTTGAGTGGAGAGCTTAGGTGGTGATATGTACATATACAGCCGCTTGACAACCACGGCCAAGGAGTTCTTAGAGGAAGTAGGGGGTTTGCCCTAGTTTTGCCGCTTAGGTCGGCGGGTTTGTAATTTTGAAACAGTAATGACCACTTTGAGTTGCAAATAACTTGTAAATGTTTTTGTGGGCCCATGAACAGTTTTATGTATTTAATAAAATATATCATCTCATTTTTATTGATTTTTCCACCTTAGCTTGTTAATAACATTTAGAACATGTTTTTAACCAAAGAACTCGGGTAGCGGGTCAAATTGCTCGTTCACCATTCACCGTAACTGTTCTGGGGTAACCAGGGCGTTACACAAATCCTGAGCAATGAATAAAGAGAAATCCCAAGCATGATCCTCAGTCCTGAGCCCTAACGGTAACCCTAGTCACAAATAACAATGGATAATTATCAATATCTAATCCAAACAAATGTTTAGGGAACAAGAATTAGCCTACGGGACCTCAAATTCCACTAAATCGGGTAGTAGAATTCATCTCGAGCGCTTAGGTTTGAATCCCCGAACCTAAAACCTTGGCTGCCCATTAATTATTATTTAGGGCCACTACTTGCCCCTAAGGGTCGCGGCCCACCCCTTAGACAGACGCCCAGCCCTCCTTGCTGGAGGGCACAAGTAGCGACATGCTCCCCTCCAGGTCACGGCGAGCCTAGCGAAACAAAGGCTCCCAATTTCCTAAAACATGAGGGCTGCGGCATCTGAAGAACAATGCCACAACCCGAGCCCCTAAACCCAGAAAAACAACCCTTGTCAAGCGTTTCCTCTGCCTAACCTCAAATTCACACCCCAAATCCTCAGCAAATCTTATAATTGAGCCCAGAAAACCTATCCTTATGTCCTAACCATCACAACTAACCTATAACAATTTTTCTTACACCATCAAACACTTAAAATCAGCTAGCAAACCAAAACTCATGCAAACCCAGACTTTTAACATAGTTTCAACTGAATTTAGAGATTTTCAACTAGAAATCTTTCCTCAGCTTGTAGCTTAAATCCTCAGCAATTTCTTGGTTACCCTAGATTTGATTTTCCGACTATCTTCAGTCTACTTCCCAGCTCAAATCCCTGGCTTTTCTCCTTCAAATTCTCTAAGTTCAGCTTAGGTTCTAGAGAGTGTGAAAGTGAGAACGTGAATAAGAGAGAGGGAGTCCTCTTGGTGTTTCTAATTAATTCCTAAGGCTTTCTGTGCATCCTACCAATTTCCAGTTAATCATGTCATGTACAATTAATTACCAAATACTTGTTCATCACTAAATCAATCCCAAAATATTCTCTAAATTCCCAAAATATCCCTAGGCTCCCCCGAGTCAGGTATTAAACCCCGTTGTGACTGTTTCGCTAATACGCTCACTATGATCGTTTCGAGCCATAATCTACAAATAAATCGACATAATAGTGTGGTCTCAATCATTTATCAAATATAATCACATTTATGCTCTTAACAGGCCAAAATTACAAATATGCCCTTATAAACAGTAATGGGCCCATATGCATATCTAATACTTATAAACATGCATATCATATTTCCACATAATCATATAAATCATGCATGCCATATATTCGCGCATTTAACCAATTAAACACACACACACACACACACATATATATATATAAAATTATGCCTTTCCGACACGCTAATCTAGGTACTGAACCCTATTAACATTTTTGGGTCGTTACAACTATCCCCTCCTACTGAGAATTTCATCCTCGAAATTTACCTGAATAAATAAGGATACTGATCCTGCATAGCTGACTCAAGCTCCAAGGTCGCTTCCTCGAACTTGTTATTCCTCCATAATACTTTGACTTGAGTAATACTCTTGTTCCATAGAACCTTGTTGTAACACCCTGGATAGACAAGACCGCTACACTGTGTATTTATAAAAGTGCAAGACTTGCTAATCAAGTCAATAATTGAAAACGTGTCACTAAACAAGTATATGCTAGGGTTAAACAGGATTTGGTCTTAAAAGTTTCGTTTAATATAATTAAACTGTTACATACATGGGATCCCAAAAGAAATGGTGTTAAAAAGTTGGATTACAGACTCCCAAAATAACACAAACATCAGCTAGCCATACTAAGGCAAAATGGACAATTTATGGGTCACGCGTCCCTGCCTAAACCTCAACTGTGGCGGCTGAGCAGCCAGCCATGTACATTCCACGTGCAGAGCTGTCCCAATCAAGGCTAGTCAACCTTGCCCTTGCCTTTACCTGCACCACGTAGCACCCGTGAGCCAAGGCCCAGCAAACAAACATGAAATGCAACACAATTGATAATATCAGACAGTGAAATTCACTAAGCATGAACTCTCACCAAATAACCCACACCAATAACACTCAGCATGTATTCAGAGTCAAAGATGTAATAAAACACTTATAACATTCATAACACATAATAGTCAAGGCCGACAACTTAGGCCGCACCCTCTATTTATCCCACTGACTCCGACCCACTTAAACCGAGCTCAGTGCATATTAAGCGGTCCTCCGCTACCAGTGGCCGAGCCGTGCCCTGTGCGCTCGTGTAACCCTTGGCACCCATAGGTCGTTGGTTCACTAAATAGCTTGCATGGCATAATACCATCTTTTCAAGCATTCATAATAAGGAACCCTTAGTCCCATCACATATATTCAACCAAGTGCAGTTTTCTTACCTTTAATCTTTACGGTTTTGGGATTACGAGCAACGCCCCTCAAGCACGATTTGTTCCCGAGCCTAAGCGTTTATCACCTAGTCCCAAGCAAAGTATAGGGCCTCATTAATACTCAAGTTAAGGTTTCCGGTTACAAAACTAACTTCTGGGAAAACAATTCCCACCGAGCACGGTGGTGGAATGGTTTCCAAGCTTGCTAGGCTTGATCTAAATCCTTAAAAACACTAAAATATCAAGTGGACAACCAAGGGCTGCGGCCCTTGAATCTTAGTCGCGACCCTAGCCTCAAAACAGAATTAAGGACCTCCCAGGCAAAGACACGCACCACAGCCCTTGCATGGGTGCTGCGACGCTCACCCCTAGCCGAGCCTTCTTGGCTCATCTTCATCCTAGGGCCGCAGTGCTCTAGAACAGAGTCGCGGCCCTTCCCTTTCAACCCATAATTCCCACCATTTCTAGGCTTGAAACCTTAGCCAAAACCACCCTTAAGCTCCCTACTTCAACACCCAACAATCCCAACACTTTTAGCATGACTTAAGCAACATAATTCTACAGAAAACCCAGCCCAACACACACTAGAATTCTCTTTTTAGTTTCTGAAACCCAAGAACATAAACACCCAAAACTAACCAGTCAAGAACTCAAATTCAAACCTCTAATTCACGGAGTAAAGCTTACCTTATTAACAGAACCTTTCCTCTATCCAAATTCCAGCTGATTTCCATGTTTCCCAGCTCAATTCCACCCTGATCAATAATTGGACAGTACCTCAATAAGCAGTTGGTACACAAAGTTAAACTTCAGGAAAACACATGGATTAACCCTTACCTTAGTCTTGATTTAGTCCTGGATTGTTTACTGAGTTAAGCCTCTAAATTTCCCCCTGAATTCCTCTGAATTCCCAGCAATCTACAGCTCCAATTTCTCAAGAATTTTCCTCTGTTTTTTCCTCTTGAATGTTTCTTGAGTGTTCCTTGAGAGAGAAGTCTAACTGAGGAAGGAAATAAGTTGGTTTATATTTTTCTAAAGACTTCCTAACTTTTGTCTTACTCGCTAAGTTAATCCCAAGGCTCGGGGTGCCGGAAACGTCCCCGAGGGCAAAACGGTAAAATCCCGCAATATTCCCGCTTAGACTTCCTAACCTCAAATATATCTCCATATATTTATTTTCATAACCCAATAGTCTAAATAGCTACCCGATACCTAAAATACCCTTGACTTATCGAAAGTCAATTATTAAATCCCGTTGTGACTTTCTTTTCCGCTATCTAGCTCTAGGATCGCCTCGAGTCATGCTCTGCAGTTCTACCCACATAATAATGTGGTTCTCACAATTACCATATTCCCATATATGACATTAATATCAATATAATCATACAAGCATTCCAATCATATAATGATACATTTAAATCACATTTAATCCAATAATGCCCTCCTGGCACACTAATAAGGACCTTAAGCCTCATTAGCGAATTTGGGGTCGTTACAACTATCCCCTCCTAATGAGAATTTCGTCCTCGAAATTTACTTGAATAGCTCGGGATACTGATCCCGCATTGCTGTCTCTAACTCCCAGGTCGCTTCCTCGACCTTGCTATTCCTCTATAATACTTTCACTAACGGAATTGTCTTATTCCGTATGACTTTATCCTTCCAATCCAAAATCTGAACTGATCGCTCCTCATAGGACAAGTCTGTCTGCAACTCCAAGTCCTCATACTTCAACACATGCATAGTATCAGAAACATACTTTCGCAACATGGAGACATGGAACACATTATGAACTCCTGATAACGATGGTGGCAAGGCCAGCCTATAAGCCATCTGTCCAATCCTCTCTAGGATCTCAAAAGGTCCAAAAAACCGAGGGCTCAACTTGCCCTTCACTCTAAACCTCCTCACACCCCTCAATGGTGAAACTCGCAGAAACACGTGGTCCCCAACCTGGAACTCCACGTTCCTACGCTTAGGATCAGCGTAGCTTTTCTGTCTACTCTGAGAAGCAAGCATCCTAGCTCGGATCTTCTCAATAGCCTCATTGGTCTTCTGAACCATATCTGGCCCCAAATACCTTCTCTCACCCATCTCATCCCAGTGAATGGGCAATCTGCACTTTCTTCCATATAACATCTCATAAGGAGCAACTCCAATCGTGGACTGATAACTGTTGTTATATGAAAATTCAATCAGCGGAAGATACTTACTCCATGAACCCTCGAAGTCAATCACACATGCACTACGCATGTTCTCCAATACCTAAATCATCCTCTCAGATTGTCCATCAGTCTGAGGATGAAATGCTGTGCTAAACTTCAGCTGAGTCCCCATGGCTCTCTGTAGAGCTCCCCAAAACTTGGAGGTAAAGATAGGGTCTCGATCAGATACAATAGACTTTGGAACCCCATGGAGATGAACTATCTCCCTCACATACAGCTCTGCGTACTGTTTCACTGAATAAGTCGATCTCACTGGTATAAAAAGAGGTTACTTGGTGTATCTATCCACTATTACCCATACCGAGTCATGAAGTCCAAATGTCCTGGGTAATCCTCCTACAAAATCCATCGTAATATCCTCCCACTTCCACTCTACGATACCCAAGGGATGAAGCAATCCCGCTGGTCGCTGATGCTCAGCCTTAACCTGCTGACATATCAAACATCTAGACACATACTCTACCACATCCTTCTTCATCCCAGGCCAACAATATAATGACTGTAGATCGTGATACATCTTTTCGCAGTACCCGGATGAAGTGAGTATGGTGTAGTGTGAGACTCATCCAGTATCTCTCGTCTGATCCCCTCATCTGCCGAAACACAAATCCGTCCCTGATACCAAAGCATGCCTGTCTCAGAAACTGAATAATCCTTAGTTGTTCCCGCCAAGACATGCTGCCTAACTTCCTGTAACTGCACATCTACCAACTGACTCTCCTTGATCAACTCTAACAGGGTCGACTGCAAAGTGATATTGGTTAACTGACCTACCACCAGTTCTATCCTTGCCCTGACCATCTCATCAGCTAATTCCCTCGAGATATGGGTGGAACTATAAAACTGTCCTGGGCCCCTCCGGCTCAATGCATCTGCCACCACTTTGGCTTTCCTAGGATGGTAAAGGATATCACAGTCATAATCCTTAACCAACTCCAACCAACGTCTCTGTCTCATGTTCAGATCCTTCTAGGTAAATAAATATCTTCAGACACTTATGGTCGGTGTATATCTCGCACTTCTCCCCATACAAATAATGACGCCATACCTTCAGCACGAATACCACTGCCGCTAATTCCAAATCATGAGTCGGATACCGCTGCTCATACTCCTTCAGCTACTGAGATGGATACGCCATAACTTTCTCATTTTGCATCAGCACGCAGCCTAAACCCATCCTTGAGGCATCACAATAGACCACAAACTTTCCTTCCTCCGAAGGAAGACTCAACATATGTGCAGAAATGAGTCGTCCCTTCAACTCTTGAAAGTTGTTCTCACACTTCTCTGACCAGACAAACTTCCATTCTTTCTTGTCAACTCTATCATCGGTGAAGAAATCTTCGAGAACTCTTCCACAAATCATCTGTAATAACCGGCACCCAAGGAAACTTCGCACCTCTGAGGCGTTCCTTGGCCTCGGCCAATCCCTTACTGCTTCTACCTTGGACGGATCCACCCTAATCCCTTCTGCCCCTACTATGTGTCCAAGGAAAGACACCTCTGGTAACCAAAACTCGCACTTCTTAAACTTAGGATACAAGTGATGCTCCCTCAACCTCTATAGAACCTGTCGGAGATGCTGCTCATGCTCTACCTCTGAACTAGAATATACCAAAATGTCGTCAATGAAGACAATGACGAACTGATCCAAGAAGTCCTTGAACACCCTGTTCATCAAATCCATGAAAGCTGCTGGGGCATTGGTCAGACCAAAAGACATGGCCAAGAACTCATAATGTCCATACCGTGTCCGAAAGGCCATCTTCGGTATATCCTCATCCTTGATCCTCAGCTGGTGATACCCAGATCGAAGATCAATCTTTGAGAACACCGTCTTTCCCTGCAACTGATCGAAAAAGTGATCAATCCTTGGTAGAGGGTACTTATTCTTGATAGTCAACTTGTTCAGTTCCCTGTAGTCTATGCACATCCTTAAGGTCTCGTCCTTCTTCTTAACAAGCAATACTGGAGTGCCCCATGGAGAATAACTAGGCTTGATGAAACCCAAATCTAGAAGTTCTTGCAACTGTATCTTGAACTCTTTCAGTTCTGCCGGTGCCATTCTGTATGGTGTTCTAGATACTGGTTCTATTCCCGGTGCCAACTCAATGTCAAACTAAATCTCCCTGCGCAGCGGCAACCCTGGCAGATCCTCAAGATATACATCTAAAAACTCACACACCAATCTAGTCTCTCTCGGCCCTGCCGGCATAACTCTAGCAGTATCCACTACACTGGCCAGAAAACCTATGCATCCCCCCTGCAACAAGTCTTTGGCTCTCAACGCCGAAATTATGGGTACGCGGGGTCCAGACACCGCACCCACAAAAATAAAAGGGTCCTCGCCCTCAGGCTCAAAAGTAACCATCTTCTTTCTACAGTCAATCGTAGCCCCATATCTAGCCAACCCGTCCATCCCCAGAATCATATCGAAATCCTCCAATTCTAACTCAATCAGATCCACCGAGAGTTCCTTACTATCAACCATCACTGGCAGTACCCTAATCCATCTCCTAGAAACTACAAGTTCCCCTGTAGGGAATAAAGTCCCAAACCCTGCAGTCCGGTACTCACTATGTCTACACAATCTATCAATCACCCTACTAGAAATAAAAGAATGTGTAGAACCATAATCAATCAATAATGTACAAGGAAAGAAAGCACTAGAAAGCTGACCTGTCACTACCAAGGGACTAGCCTCAGCCTCTGCTTGGGTCAAGGTGAAAACTCGAGCTAGAGTCAAGCTATCCACCTTTCCTGCTTCACCTTTCTTCACCGTTGGGCAGTCTTTCCTGAGATGCCCTACTGCTCCACACACGAACCACACCTTGGCCCGACACTCACCCAGATGGCGTCTTCCACACCTCGGGCACTCTAGATAGGTCCGCCATGCCTCGCCACCACCCTGACGGTTACCCTGACCACCCCAACCCCTCCTATCAGAACCAGCAGCGGTAGAAGTATCAGGACCCTTTCTCTTGAAGTCACTGGGGCCTCTGCCCCTACCTATCCCTGAATAAGGAGGCACCGCTCTGCAGCCCTCACGTCTCACTGCACTCTCCTTCCATATCTTGTTCTCCACTTCCTCTGCGGTAAGAGCCTTCTCAATGGCCTGGGCATAAGTTGTTCCTCCAGGTACTGTTGTGATTCTAACATGCCGGGCTATCATAGCATTAAGCCCTCTGATAAATCGATCTTTCCAAGCAGTATCAGTAGGCACAAGATCCAGACCAAACTTCGCAAGCCTATCAAACTTTAGGGCTTATTCAGTAACAGTCAT
Organism: Humulus lupulus; assembly: GCF_963169125.1. NCBI lineage: Eukaryota > Viridiplantae > Streptophyta > Magnoliopsida > Rosales > Cannabaceae > Humulus > Humulus lupulus. The sequence continues at coordinate 134,282,318 of NC_084795.1, forward strand.
ATTGCCCTGCACAAGACTCACGAACTCGTTAACCTTTGCTGCTTTGACAGCGACATTGTAGTACTTCTGACTAAACAAATCTCTGAAACCTTCCCAACTAAAAGTACTAACATCCCTGGTCTGCGGTGCCACTTCCCACCAGATGCGGGCATCCTCCCTCAACATATAAGTGGCACAGGCCACTCTATCATGCCCCTCAATCCTCATGAAATCCAGAATTGTAGTGATCATAGTTAGCCATTTCTCGACTTTCAATGGATCCGATCCACCCTCAAAAATTGGGGGTTGCTGCTTCCTAATCCGCTCATATAACGGTTCCCATCTGTTACCAACCTCCCCTGACTGCATAACTGGTACCAATACAGGTGGTACAATAGGGGCAGCACTCCCTGATGGAGCTTGCTGTCGCAGAGTACGTATATGCTCGTCCTGACTCTGTAATCGAGCCTGCATGTCTGCCATTAACTGCTGCCAGTTCTCAGGGACTGGTGGAGGATTCTGGCCCTGATCATCACTCCCGGTTCCGGACCTAGTGCCGGCTAGTCGTGTAGATTTTCTTGGACGCATAGCTATCCAAGTCAATCTGCAAATAACGACTCGACAGTCAGACCATGATGACAGGGTAAAAACTTCTCCAAGATACATCAATAGAACATAACCAACCACAAACAACCAACATATAAGCATCCATCCCCATGCACTGGCTGCTAATAAGCATGCCTCCAATCTCATTACACAATAGCTACAATACAGGCATTCACCCAAGCACAATATACAATTAATCATCCATATATTCATTTACATGCATGGCAATGCTAACAAACATGCCCCAACATTCTCACACAATAGTCAAGGGCCAGGCCCTATCAGTATCTCATGCTTCCTAACAATCCAGTAAATAATAGTACTCATAGCTTATTTCAAGCACTTAAACACATATACACATTACCGAACCTTGATTTGAGCTTGTCTCTAGCAGCGAATGTACATGTCCAGCCTGTCTTCAAGAACCCTTAAACCTACGACGCTCTGATACCAAGTTGTAATGCGTTGGATAGCCAAGACCGCTACACTGTGTATTTATAAAAGTGCAAGACTTGCTAATCAAGTCAATAATTTGAAAATGTGTCACTAAACAAGTATATGCTAGGGTTAAACAGGTTTTGGTCTTAAAAGTTTCATTTAATATAATTAAACTGTTACATACATGGGATCCCAAAAGAAATGGTGTTAAAAAGTTTGGTTACAGACTCCCAAAATAACACAAACATCTGCTAGCCATACTAAGGCAAAATGGACAATTTCTAGGTCACGCGTCCCTGCCTAAACCTCAACCGTGGCGGCTGAGCAGCCGACCATGTACATTCCACGTGCAGAGCTCTCCCAATCAAGGCTGGTCAAGCTTGCCCTTACCTTTACCTGCACCACGTAGCACTCGTGAGCTAAGGCTCAGCAAGAAAACATGAAATGAAACACAATCGATAATATCAGACAGTAAAGTTCACTAAGCATGAACTCTCACCAAATACCCCACACCAATACACATTACCGAACCCTGATTTCAGCTTATCTCTAGCAGCGAATGTACATGTCCAACCTGTCTTCAGGAACCCTTAAACCTACGACGCTCTGATACGAAGTTGTAACGCCTTGGATAGCCAAGACCGCTACACTGTGTATTTATAAAAGTGCAAGACTTGCTAATCAAGTCAATAATTTGAAAACGTGTCACTAAACAAGTATATGCTAGGGTTAAATAGGTTTTGGTCTTAAAAGTTTCGTTTAATATAATTAAACCGTTACAAACATGGGATCCCAAAAGAAATGGTGTTAAAAAGTTTGGTTACAGACTCCCAAAATAACACAAACATCTGCTAGCCATACTAAGGCAAAATGGACAATATCTGGGTCATGCGTCCCTGCCTAAACCTCAACCGTGGTGGCTGAGCAGCCGGCCATGTACATTCCACGTGCAGAGCTGTCCCAATCAAGGCTGGTCAACCTTGCCCTTACCTTTACCTGCACCACGTAGCACCCGTGAGCCAAGGCCCAGCAAACAAACATGAAATGCAACACAATTGATAATATCAGACAGTGAAATTCACTAAGCATGAACTCTCACCAAATAACCCACACCAATAACACTCAGCATATATTCAGAGTAAAAGATGCAATTAAACACTTATAACATTCATAACACATAATAGTCAGGGCCGACAACTTAGGTCGCACCCTCTGTTTATCCAACTGTCTCCGGCCCGCTTAAACGGAGCTCAGTGCATATTAAGCTGTCCTCAGCTACCAGTGGTCGAGTCGCGCCCTGCGCGCTAGTGTAACCCTTGGCACCCTTAGGTCGTTGGTTCACTAAATAGCTTGCATGGCATAATACCATCATTTCAAGCATTCATAATAGGGAACCCTTAGTCCCATCACATATATTCAACCAGGTGCAGTTTTCTTACCTTTAATCTTTACGGTTTTGGGATTACGAGCAACGCCCCTCAAGCACGATCTGTTCCTGAGCCTAAGTCTTTATCACCTAGTCACAAGAAAAGTAAAGGGCCTCATTAATACTTAAGTTAGGGTTTCCGGTTACAAAGCAAACTTCTGGGAAAACAAATCCCACCAAGCACGGTGGTGGAATGGTTCCCAAGCTTACTAGGCTTAATCTAAATCCTTAAAACCCTAAAAGATCAAGTGGACAACCAAGGGCTGCGGCCCTTGAAGCTTAGCCGCGGCCCTAGCTTCAAAACAGAACCAAGGACCTCCCAGGCAAAGACACACGCTGCGGCTCTTGCATGGGCGCCGCGGCGCTCACCCCTGGCCGAGCCTCCTTGGCTCATCTTCATCCTAGGGCCGCAGCGCTCTACAACAGAGTCGCGGCCCTTCCCTTCGAACCCAGAATTCCCACCATTTCTAGGCTTGAAACCTTAGCCAAAACCACCCTTAAGCTCCCTACTTCAACACCCAACAATCCCAACACTTTTAGCATGACTTAAGCAACATAATTCCACAAAAAACCCAGCCCAACACACACTAGAATTCTCTTTTTAATTTATGAAACCCAAGAACATAAACACCCAAAACTAACCAGTCAAGAACTCAAATTCAAACCTCTAATTCACGGAGTAAAGCTTACCTTATTAACAGAACCTTTCCTCTATCCAAAGTCCAGCTGATTCCCAAGTTTCCCAGCTCAATTCCACCCTAATCAATAATTGGACAGTACCTCAATAACCCGTGGTACACAAAGTTAAACTTTAGGAAACACATGGATTAACCCTTACATTAGTCTTGATTTAGTCCTGGATTGTTTACTGAGTTAAGCCTCTAATTTTCCCCCTGAATTCCTCTGAATTCCCAGCAATCTACAGCTCCAATTTCTCAAGAATTTTCCTCTGTTTTTTCCTCCTGAATGTTTCTTGAGTGTTCCTAGAGAGAGAAGTCGAACTGAGGAAGGAAATAAGTTGGTTTATATTTTTCTAAAGACTTCCTAACTTTTGTCTTACTCGCTAAGTTAATCCCAAGGCTTGGGGTGCCGAAAACGTCCCCGAGGGAAAAACGCAAAAATCCCCCAATATTCCCACTTAGACTTCCTAACATCAAATATATCTCCATATATTTATTTTCATAACCCAATAGTCTAAATAGCTACCCAATACCTAAGATACCCTTGACTTAGCCAAAGTCAATTATTAAATCTCGTTGTGACTTTCTTTTCCGATATCTAGCTCTAGGATCGCCTCGAGTCGTTCTCTGCAGTTCTACCCACATAATAATGTAGTTCTCACAATTACCATTTTAACATATATCACATTTATATCAATATAACCATACAAGCATTCCAATCATACAATTTTACATTTAAATCACATTTAATCCAATAATGCCCTCCTGGCACACTAATCAAGGCCCTTAAGCCTTATTAGGGAATTTGGGGTCGTTACACTTGTCTTTCCTATCTAGGACCTGTACTGGTCGCGCCTCATACAACAAATTTTTTTGCAACTCCAGATCTCGTATCTCAACCCATGAGTCATATCTGAGACATACTTCCAAAATATAGAGATGTGGAATACGTTGTGAACTCCTGATAACGATGGTGGTAGAGAAAATTTATAGGCTACCTGCCTGTTCCTCTCCAGGATCTCAAAAGGTCCTATGAATCTAGGGCTCCACTTGCCCTTTTTCCCAAACCTTCTCACCCCTCGCAATGGTGAAACTCGCAGAAACACATGGTCCCTAACCTGGAACTACACATCCCTACGCTTGGGGTCACCGTAGCTTTTCTGTCTGCTCTGCGAAGAGAGCATTCAAGCTCGAATCTTCTCAATAGATTTGTTATTCTTCTGGAATACTTCCTCTCACCCATCTCATCCCATTGAATGGGCGATCTACACCTCCTTCCACACAACATCTCGTAAGAAGCTACTCCAATCATTGATTGATAGCAATTGTTATATAGAAACTCAATCAATAGTAGGTACTTACTCCAAGACCCCTCAAAGTCCAATACACACGCTCTAAGCATGTCTTCCAGTACCTGAATTGTCTGCTTAGATTGTCCATATATCTGAGGATGAAAGGCTATACTGAATTTCAATTAACTCCCCATACCCTTCTGCAAACAACCCCAAAACTTGGAGGTAAATATGTGATCCCGATTTGATATTATAGATTTAGGAAACCCATGGAGATGTACAATCTCCCTCATGTATAACTCCGCATACTGATCCACAGTATAGGTCGTCCTCACTGGTAGAAAGTGAGCTAACTTGGTGTATCTGTCCACTATCATCCACACTCAGTCATGTAACCCCACTGTCCCAGGTAAACCTCCCAAAAAATCCATGGTGATGTCCTCCCACTTCCACTCGGGAATACCTAAAAGCTATAGCAACCCCACTTGTCTCTGCCTCATATTCAAGTCCTTCTGGGTGAAGAAATACTTCAAGATCTTGTGGTCGGTGTATATCTCACACTTCTCTCCATACAAGTAATGTCGCCAAACATTCAATGCGAATACCACCGCTGCTAACTCCAGATCATGGGTAGGATACCACTGCTCATACTCCTTCAGCAGTCATGATGCACAAGCAATAACCTTCTCATTATGCATCAACAAGAATCCCAATCCGAGTCTCAATGCGTCACAGTACACTACAAACTTCCCTCCCTCTAAAGGAAGACTCAACATAGGAGCGGTAATCAGTCGTCGCTTTGGTTCCTGGAAGCTATTCTCACACATGTCTGACTTAATGAACTTCAGATTCTTCTGTGTCAATTCTGTCATCAGTGCAGCAATCTTCAAAAACCCTTCCATGAACCGTCTGTAATATCCCGCCAATCCAAGGAAGCTCCCAACCTCTGAGACGTTCCTTGGCCTCGGCCAATCCCTAACTGCCTCTACCGCTAGATCCACCTTAATCCTATCTCCACCAATAATGTGTCCAAGGAATGTCACTTCTGTTAGCCTGAACTCGCACTTCTTAAACTTGGCATACAACCGATACAAGTGATGTCCTTGTACACCCTGTTCATCAGAACCATAAATGCTACTGGAGCATTGGTCAAACAAAACGACACAACCAAGAACTCATAATGCCCATACCTCGTTTGGAAGGGCATCTTTCGAATATCTTCATCCTTGATCCTCAGCTGGTGATAACCAGATCGAAGATCAATCTTTGAGAATACCGTCTTCCCCTGCAGCTGACCGAACAGGTCATCGATCCTTTGTAAGGGATACTTGTTCTTGATTGTCAACTTGTTCAACTCCCTGTAGTTTATACACATTCTCAAAGTCCCATCCTTCTTCTTCATAAATAAAACTGGAGCACCCCATGCGCGAGAAGCTAGGTCTGATGAACCCCAAGTCTAGAAGCTCCTGCAATTGTATCTTCAATTACTTTAACTCTGTCAGAGCCATTCTATATGGTGCCCTCGGCACTGGTTCTGTACCAGGCGCTAACTCGATGACAAACTGAATCACCTTGTGTAGCGGCAGGCCTGGTAAATCCTTAAGAAACACATCCAAGAACTCGCATACCAATATGATCCCAAATAGACCTACTGGTGCAACTTTAGTGGTATCCATCATACTAGCTAGATAACCTATACAACCCCCTTGTAATAGGTCCCTAGCCCTTAGTGCTGATATCATGGGAATGCATGGTCCATGCAAGACACCCATGAAGACAAAAGGGTCCTCACCCTTAGGCTCAAAGGTCACCATCTTCTTCCCACAATCTATAGTAGCCCCATATCTGACTAACCAATCCATCCCTAAACTCAATCATATATAATGATAGTTTCCTACTATCTACCATCACTAGCAATGCCCAAATCCATCTCCTTGAAACTACAAGTTCTCCTGTAGGTAGTATAGTCTCAAACCACGCAGTATAACACTCACTAGGTATACACAATCTATCAATTACCTTATTAGAAACAAACAAATGTGTAGCACTAGAGTCAATCAATACAGTATATAAAGAGCCAGCGCTAGAAAGCTGACCTATCACTACCAATGGACTAGCCTCGGCCTCTGCCTACGTCAAGGTGAACACTCGAGCTGGAGTCAAGCTGTCCACCTTTCCTGGTTCCTCTTTCTTCGCTGTTGGGAAAGCTTTCTTGAGGTGTCCAACCACCCCGCACAGGTAACAAGCCTTTGCCCGACATTCGCCCGGATGGCGCCTCCTGCATCTCATGCACTCTGGATAATTCTCCATGTCTCACCACCTCTCTAACAGCCACTCTGAACAACCCGACCCCTCCTATCAGGACTAGCAGTGGTCGAGGAATCAGGGGTCATCCTCTTCAGATCACTGGGGCCTTTGCCCCTACCAGAACCTATATATTGGAGGCACTGCCCTGCGAACATCCCGTCTTGCAACGTTCTCCCTACAGAACTTATTCTCTGCCTCCTCAGCTGTAAGAGCCTTCTCAATAGCCTGAGCATAAGTCGTCTACCTAGGTACTGATGTGATCCTTACATATTGGGCTATCAAAGCATTAAGCCCTCGAACAAACCTGTCCTGTCTGGCTACATCTATAGGCACTATGTCTGGTGCAAACTTTGCTAACCTATCAAACTGCAGGGCATACTTAGTAACTGTCATACTGCCATGTACCAATTCCATGAACTCATTTGCCTTTGCTGCCCTGATGGCAACGTTGTAATACTTCTAGTTGAATAGATCTCTAAACCCATCCCAACTCAAAGTAGGAATATCTTGAGTCTGTGATGCTACCACCCACCAAATAAAGGCATCCTCTCTAAGCATATAGGTGGCACAAGCCACCCTGTCATTACCTTCCACCCTCATAAAGTCCAGGATTGAGGTGATCATACTCATCTACTGTTTAGCCTTCAATGGATTCGGTCCTCCCTTGAAGGTTGGAGGATGTTGTCTTCTGAATCATTCATAAAGTGGCTCCCACCTGTTTCTACCCTCAGGTGGTTGTACAACTGATGCCACAGTAGGTGGCACAATAGGTGCAACACTCCCTGGCAGAGCTTGTTGTCTCAAAAGGTGAATCTACTATTCTTGACTCTGTAGCCTGGCTTGGATATCAGCAAGTATCTTTTGCCAATTCTCAGGGACTGGCGAAGAGTCCTAACCCTACTCATCATCTCTAGCCTCGACCCCTGTGCCAGCTAATCGTATTGATCTCCTTGGACGCATATCTATCCAAGTTTATCTGCAATCAATGACTCAGCAGTTAGGAAATGATGACAGGTTAACATTGCTTCAATGGTCCATCATCGAAACTCAACCAACAATATGCAATTAAGATGCAAATAAGCATTTAAACATTCATTCACATACAATAGCAATGCTAATAAGCACGCCTTAACATATTCACATCAGTATCTCGTGCACCATATTAATCATGCAGCAAAGCATTTATATTTCATTTATACATGTAATCGCATATACATAGTTACCAAACCCCGAGTTGAGCTTTTCTTTAGCAGTGAGTGTACATGCCCAACCAGTCTTTAGGAACCCTTAAACCTAGACCGCTCTGATACCAAGTTGTAACGCCCTGGATAAGCAAGACTATTACACTGTGTATTTTAAAATAGTGCAAGACTTGCTAATGAAGATGTTTGAACATAATTGTGATCCTAAAGTCAACTAACAAGTTAGGTTTAAAAGATTTTGATCATAAACGGTTAATTTTCATTAGAACAGATGTTTGATACATAGTATCCCAAAAAACAATGTATATGTGGTAAATACAATTCCAAAAAGTTGGTACAACAAAAGCCAGTCCAATGGAAAAATACAATTTAGAGCTCAATTCCAGTAACTTTCCCTTGACCGTGGCAGTCGAGCAGCTGACGATGTACACTTCGCCCCCAGAGCTCTCCAACTTACAGCTGGTCCAGTTTCCCTTTGCCTTTACCTGCACAACGTAGCACCCGTGAGCTAAGGCCCAGCAAGAAAACCACAAACAACAAACACATATAGCAACAATAGCAGTCAATCAACTTTAATCCAACTATTTCAGTTATTCAACAGAGTGCAAGCATTAGGCTAAACAACGGTAAACATGTATTTTCAAACATACATCTTAATCAGTAATACAAATGTTCAGGGTCAACGCCCTTAGTCCTAGCTCTTTATTTATCTAGCTGACCCCAGCTAACCACAGCTCCCTACGTTCAGTATGCTTATCATCAGCCCCGACACTCTTAGGTCATACATTCTCATAAGCATAACAATCGTACAATCATACATCATATATATTCAATTACTAGGGATCTTAGTCCCATTCACAACAACATGGGTGCAATTTTCTTACCTCCAATCCTGAGCGATGAATAAAGAGCAGTCTCGAGCATGTTCCTCACTCCTAAGCCATAACAGTAACCCTAGTCACAAATAACAATGGATAATTATCAATCTCTAATCCAAATAAATGTTTATGGAACAAGAATTAGCCTCTGGGACCTTGAATTCCACTAAACCAGGTAGTAGAATTCATCCTGAGCGCCTAGGTTTGAACCCTGGGGCTTCCCCGAGCCTAAAACCTTGGCTGCCCATTAATTCTTATTTAGGGTCGCGACTTGTTCCTAAGGTTCGCGACCCGTCCCTTTGATAGAAGCCCAACCCTCCCTACTAGAGGGCACGGGCTGTGACTTGCACCCTTCCAGGTCGCGGCGCGCCTAGAAAAACAGAGGCTCCCAGACTCCTAAAACATGCGGGTCCCGGGGATTGAAGATTAGGGCTGCGACTTGAGCTCTTAAACCCAGAAAAACCACCCTTGTCCAACGTTTCCCCTCAAGCCCAACCTCAAATCCTCAGGAAATCTCATAATTGAGCCCAGAAAACCTATCCTTATGTCCCAACCATCACAACTAACCTATAACAATTTTTCTTAAACCATCAAACACCTAAAATTAGCTAGCAAACCAAAACTCATGAAAACTCTAACTTTTAACATAATTTCAACAGACTTTATAGATTTTCAACTTAAAATCTTATCTCAGCTTGCAGCTTAAATCCTCAACACTTCCCAACTCACATCCCTGGCATTTCTCCTTCAAATTCTCCAACTGCTGCTTAGGTTCTAGAGAGGGTGAGAGTGAGAACTTGAATAAGAGAGAGGGAGTCTTCTTTGTGTTTCTAATTAATTCTTAAGGCTTTCTGTGCATATCCTTAACCAAAAAAAAAAAATTCCGTTGGCCTCAATCTTTCCCCAGCCCTCTAATTACTTCTAGGGGTAAAATGGTCATTCGACCCCATTTTCTTGCTAAACCTCGAGTCATCCTACCAATTGCCAGTAAATCCCGTCTTGTCCAATTAATTACCAAATACTTATTCATCAGTCAATCAATCCCAAAATATTCTCTAAACTCCCAAAATACCCCTAGGCTCCCCTGAGTCGGGTATTAAACCATACTGTGACTATTTTGCTAATCCTCTCACAAGGATCGTCTCGAGCCATAAACTACCAATATATCAACATAATAATGTGGTCTCAATCATTTATCACATATAATCACATTTATGCTCTTAACGGGCCAAAATTACAAATATGCCCTTATAAACAGTAAAGGGCCGACATGCATATCTAATACTCATAAACATCCATATCATATATCCACATAATCATATAAATCATGCATGCCACATAATCACGCATTTAACCAATTAAACACACATATATATTAAATTATGCCCTCCCGGCACGCTATCCTGGTACTGAACCCTATTAGCATTTTGGGGTCGTTACAGTGCATTTCTGAGTCTTTAGTGGAGTCACGAGGAATTAACAAGTTAGTAATTTTATTTGTTAAATTTATGATAACTTATTGGAGGTTGATTTCATAGGCCCATGGTCCCCACTGTACCTTGGATAAAATCATCTAGATAGTCTCAATTAATTAATTCAATTATCAATTAGAATTATTAAAGTTGACCTGGTTAATTTTTTATAATTTCACAAAGTTATACAATTTAGTAAAGAAAAGAGATTTTAGGGAAAATTTATTAATTAAAACAAATTGGTGTCTAAATTAATAAATAAGTTCAAATCAAGGTTCAAATTATAAATAATTAAATTGATAAAGGATTTAAACAATTAATTAATTAATTAATCAATATAAAATAATAAATGTCTTGATTTTAAGTCCAACAGGCTTATAATTAAATGGAAAATTTCACGGGCCTCAAGCCCATGATAATTTCGACCTAATGGCTGATATTATCCATTATTTTATTGATTTTTTAATTAAAATAAATGACCTAATTAAGCCTTTAAAAGGAATTCTAAGTGAGAGTTGAATTTAGATTTTTTAATAAATAGTTTTTGAAAATAACAGAAGATCTATTCTTGATGCTTTAGGTTTTAGATTCTCTCTACAATATAAGTCTTTTCTAGGCCTCAATATTCTCTTTAATTCTTCTTCTCTTTGTATCTATCTCATGTGTTGAGAATTTCCCACTCTAGTCTAGGTGATTCTAAGGATACTTTGGAAGACTGTGAAGAAATTTGAAGATTGGTTCAGTTTCTTGGTGATACCTTGCGACAAAAAGGATTCAAGGGTTAGAGAAACTGGAGGAAGGACTAATACATTTCACTGCGTAAAATGTAAGTGTTCTTATCATTATCTCTATTTATATTCAATTTTAGAAACATGTTCTAGGTTCTCTTATATTAATTTGTTTAATATATGATTTACATAAAAAAATAATTAAGATCATGTATAAGTTTTCCAAGAGGGTTATAATACCATTTATCCCTCAAGCAAAATGTACATGTCCTGCTGCGTCAGTAGGCACCAAATAAATGCAAATTTAGCTAGCCACTCATACTTCAAGGCATATTCGGTCATTGTCATAGTGCCTTGCACCAAACTGTTAAATTCATCTACTTTCACAACTCGAACTATGTCGTTGTTGTATTTCTTGTTAAACAGTTCTCGAAACTCATCCCAATTCATAGAACCAACATTCTGTGTTTGGGAAACCACTTCCCACCAAATACGGGTATCACTCGAAACATAAATGTGGCACAAGCCACTCTGCCGTGACCCACCAACCCCATAAAATTGAGAATAGAGGTAGTCAGGATCATCCACTACTCAGCTTGTAATGGGTCCGAACCTCCCTCAAATCTTGGAGGGTGTTGATTTATAAATCTTTCACATATGGCTCCCACCTATTCCAACCTCAGGTTGTGCCAACACTGGTACCACAGACTATGGAGCCTGCAACTCAACATTCCTTGGAGGAACATATTGTCTTAACTCCTTGAGTTTATCTTCATATCTTGGAACCCTAGCTTGCATTTCTACATACATTTGTTGCCAGTTCTATGGGGCAGGTGGAGGGTCGTGACCCTGGTTGACATCTCGAGCCCTGATATTGGCACCATCGAGTCTATTTGATCGCCTAGGTAAATTATTTACTATGCCTGCAATCAATGACATGACTTATCAGGCATGATAACAATTTCTGAGAACCACCCACCCCCCTAGTCCAACCGAATAATCAAATACAACAAATATATTCATGAACATATATCATAACCATATAGCAGTTAAGAGGGCCATGCCTAACAATATATATATCATGCTTCATATACTAGCATGCAGATTAGGTAAATAATTCAAATAAACAATTAGACAGGTATTCTACCAATTAACAACCACACCATGAGTCAAGGTTGTCTTTGGAAACGATCATACATGTTTGGTCAATCTCTAGGAACCATAAACCTTGGTGGCTCTGATACAAAGTTGTAACGCCCTAATACACTAGGGTCGTCACACTGTGTGTTATAAAAAAGTACTTAACTCGCTAAGCGAGTCGTTTAGAATCAAAAGTGTAATTAGAATAAAGTAAGATACCACTTTATAATTTTTTTGATAAAAAGGTTTAAACTGACATTAAGACTATAAAATATTTACACTAGATCTCAAAAATTAGTTTAAAATGTAATAAAAAACACGATTTTCAATAGAGTTGACCTAAGCGACAAAATTTAGACTACTAAACAGAGTTCCTCAAAACATCCCCACCGAGATGGCCGAGCAGGCCAAACATGTGCCGCCCCGAAGCCGTCCAACTCATGGCTAGTTCGCTTTCTCTTTGCCCTTACCTGCAACACAGAGCACCAGTGAGCCAATGCCCAACAAAGAAACTTTACAAGCAGAAAACATATGAATTCAGATAAAAGTAACAACTAACATAATTTATAAATAATAAACCACTTCATTTCAAATCAGAAGTACTTATGCAGCCCATGTCGAGCGAGGTGCGTTACTGGAGCACCATGCTTGCGACCTTTGTCGAGCGGGGGTGTACCGCAACCCCTAGGTGCCCCCATGCCAATTTTGGCCCATGTCGATCAATCATAAACAATTATGATATAAACAAATACACTATTCATGTTAGGTATTAAACCTCCACACATATACCTACATAATCAAGCCACGCCCTTCTCTAAATTCATACAATAGTTCCCTTACCTCAATTCCAATAAGTCAATTGTAGCGGCTCAGATGCAATCCTCGTCAACCACTCGGAGTAGCAATAAGTCACAATAATAATAACAACAGTTTAGTTTTCCACTACTCCACTTATCCAACACAATTTAAAAGCACTACAATGCTCCAAAATATATCACAAATATGCCTAAACATATCCTGGGAACCTCAGCACAGGACCCCTTTGATTCCCTCTTCAATTTCATAAGAAAGAGGGTCAAAAACCCATCTGTCCAAATAGGTCGGTTGACCGGTTCTCAAGGAGGGTCGATCATTTGGCCAAAATGGCCTATCCTTTACAAAACACAAACCGATCGACTGTATCCCTATGACAGCCGACTGTTTCATCACAGAGACCATACTCTGCGTTTTTTCAACTTTTCAAACTCCCCCAATTCGACTGCAATCTCTCCAAACTCAAAATTCTCACTCCAAAGCATACATACAAGTCAATATACATCTAATAACACCAATTAAACTTCAAAATATTTAGTCCCGGCTCAAATTCATAGAAAATTTAGGTCAAAAGCAATTTTCACTAAAAAAAACAAGAACTCGATAAATTTATGGTTTCTAGCTTGAATTCAAACATAAAATCTCTTTAAAAACATGTTTCTAATCCTCATACATCTATATAAACTTACTATAGCCACTGGTTAAAAAAAAATAAACTAAAACTACCAAGATTCCTCCAGAACTTAAGAACAAGCTGAAAATATAGAGAGAAATTCTTACATCTTCCAAATTTCAAAATTTACTCTAGTATAGTAATGATTAAGTTGCCTTCATTTCCTTCTTTGATGCTCATAATCCTTCTAAACCCCTCCAAAAATTTCAGAAATTAACACCAAGCCTTTCCTTGAGTTTATGCTATAGAACTTTTTAGAAGCCTTTGATAAATGAGAATAATCGTTTTATCTGTACAAGGAAGCCTTCTGCAAAGGGTTTTTCTAATCTTAAGGTATAAATACCACTTTACCCTTCCCACTTCTTAGTTCCTTTAACAATCTCAAGGGCAACCTAGTAATCTACCACTATTTGCAAAAGTACAACAATTCCCCCAATTTCCATAATCACTACTAAACCTAAAAGTTCCCAACTAATACCACAATACAACTAAGCTCCAAATATCTCATTTTGTGACTTTCTGCTAACTCCGCTTGAAGAGACCCACCATTGCCTAATTCGTACAGCACATAGCATATAATTGCATATACACCCTCGATGAGTTAAAATTACAAAGAGCCCCATTTTTACCAAGAATGGGTCTTAAACATAATTAAATTCACATAATCTCAAATTTATTCAATTATAAGCATATAATTTCACAAATATCCACTTGTGCCATCCCGTCACACTAACACAGGTACAAGAACCTGAATAAGGATTTTCAGGACGTTACAACTTGTGTTTACTTGCATAAGAATAAAGATGAACCCTTTAGGATGTTTAAAATATATAAAGTCAAAGTTGAAAATCAATTAGAAAAGAAATCAAAATGATAAGAAGTAATAGGGGTGGTGAATACTTTTCCAACAAATTCATTTTATTTTATGAAATGCATGGTATAATACATGAATGTACAACCCCTTATACACCCCAAAAAAATGGTGTAGCAGATAGAAAGAATTCAACATTTGTGTAAATTATAATCACTATGCTTTTGCATGCAAATTTGAGTTTACATTATAGGGAGAAGCCTTGCTATCCACTTATGATATTCTAAATTGGATTCCTTTATAAAAGAAGAACCCAATTTCACCATATGAGACATGGAAAGGAAAAAGATCCAACCTAAGGTATGTCAAAGTATGGGGGTGCCTTATTTATTGCAAGAGCACGAAACCTAGATGAACGAAGTTGGGTTCTAGAGCGATAAGGTGTGTATTTGCATGATATGCCTCAAATAGTAAAGCCTATAGACTATTACAAATTATTGAATCAAGAGAAGTTTAGTTCTTTGAGAACTTATTTTATAGTGACAACAAACCTCAATAACATATCTCATTGGAAGGAACTCAAGAGGAGTTACCTTCAAGAGTTGTATTGCAACCATTATTGCCTAGAAGAAGTCAAAGTCTTAAAAAGGTAGGATCACAAGAAAAAAACTCACAAGTGGATCTTCTCTACTTTGTAGAGGGTAATCAGAAAGGAGAAACTTGGGAGTATCCAATGGTACTTCAAGTAAAAGATGATTCCAAAACCTTCCAAGAAGCTATGTCTTCAAGTGAGTCCACATTTTGGAAAGAGACAATAAATAACGAGATATATTTAATTGTTTCTACACTTGGGAAATTGTTGTTCTGTCGCAATGATCAAAACCAATAGGTTGTAAGTGGGTATTTCCAAGAAAATATCACACAAATAGGACCATCGAAGCCTTTAAAGCAAGGTTGGTGGCTAAATAATTCATACAAAATGAAGGCATATATTATTTTGATACCTATGCACTGGTGGCAAGGACAACTTCAATTAGAATGTTGTTTGTCTTATCATCAATACACAACCAATATGTTCATCAAATGGATGTCAAAACGACGTGCATAAATGGTAACCTCAATGAGGAGGTTTACATGGAACAACCAGAACAATTTGTTCTAAAGGGAAATGAACAAAAAGTGTTTAGGCTTGTTAAATCATTATATTGTTTTAAAACAAGCACTGCAACAATGGCATAAGATGTTTAATGTAGCTATTGTTTGGATTAGTGCCCTTTAAAGCATATGTTTTGAATAATGTTTTATAAAATAAATAATTGAAATGAATTTTTACATATATTGTTTGTTTATTATTATTATTATTAGAATAACATTATATGAATATCAGAAAACTCACAAATTTGTTATTCTGACTACAATCTTGTATTTGTACGAGAGGATTAAGATTGTAGGGAACAAACTTAAACAGTTCGCAGTAAACAGAGTTATGTGGAGTCTTTAGATTAAATATTATAAGTACGGTTCACTTGTATTATGAATACATGTAATCTAGATCTGGATTACTGATGTAGTAGGACATCTTAGTAGAGGTACTTTGTATAAAGTGGTTATACATGAACAGGACCCGATATGTTATTAATACTTAACAATATCGTTTTCTTTATAAGTATTAATTAAACATATCAATAAGATGATCATATACAAATTGATCTTAATCCTGAAGTTATTATGAACTCTTGCTCATGTCATATGAGTTCTTTGATTCACTCGTTATGGTTTGTCAGAATGATCAGGCTGAAAACTTTTGTTTTGGGAACTCTTTGATGTAAATGGCTGGGGACATAATATACAGATATGAAATCTATACCTTTCCAAGAGGAATTGAATAATGGTTCTCTTAAGAGTTGGCTTTTGGAACTGAAAGGTTATTAACCTCAAATTCATAAATCAGTTTATGAATTAACCGTAACGAGTAAAGTTAATGCTACTTAAGGAAACAAGATATAATTAAAGAGGTTAAATGGTAATTAATTCCTACTTTAATTATGAACCATTAATAGAGGATTGAATTGTATATAGTGATTAATTTGATGGGCACATTTATGATCTAAAAGTACTGAATAAATAAATGATCATAATTACAAGAGTGCGATCTCGTATTTTTAGTGGAATAATATTGAGATTAAAAAATTAAGGTGATTATATTAAAGAGTTTTAATTAATAATCAAAATTTATTAGAGCTTGAAATTATAGGTCCATAGGTCCATGAGATGGCTCTACCAACACTATTCAAGTTAAGAGATAAAATTGAGAAAAATCATGAAAATGGCATATTTGGAAGAAGTTTGTTCTTTAGGGTCAAATATGTAATTGAGACAAATTGATTAATTAATATATTAATTTTTGAAATTAATAAATTAATTAATTATAATTTTTAAATTTATTTTTAAATTAAAATGACATTTTCGAAAATAGCACTTAAATAAATAATTTATTTAATTTTAAATTAATTAATTTTATTTATTTAAATAATGTGAAAAATATATTTGTGATAATTCAAATTGGATTTGAATGTGAAATGATATTTAGTCTTTAATTAATCTAATAAATAAGTTATCACCTTTATATATTTTTGAATAAATAATTATTTAATAATAATTAAAAGAAAATAGTTGGAACACATCCGTGAGATGAGGGATGTGTAACACGCCAACTAAAGTGCATGCACTATAGTCGGCGTGTAATAGAGCCCAAGAATGGGTCTTGGATATTTCTTTAGTTTATTTGATTATTTAATAATTGATATATAATTTGAATTTTGAATTTTTGAATTTCAAAATTTTAATTAATTCTATTCTAAATTTATCAGATGAATATAGTTTTAAAAAAACATAAGATTTTTGACAGAAAAAAATAGATCGTATTGTTTTCTCTATCCCTTAAAAATTTTCTCGACCCTAATATTTCAAGATCTCATGTATTGAGAATATCTTGTGAATCAGAAATTTTTCCCTACCATTACTCTACATGCCCACACACATATTAAGGTGTAGAGATACATCTTGGAAGATCATGGTCTGATTATTTTTGAAGAACTACTTTGGATTGGATATTCGTTGGAGACACACAAAGATAACGAGGATTCTTGATAGTTCTTCAACTGCTTAATTCTCATCTTTTATTTCTCTATGATTGATGTATTGCATGTTAATGGATCCGATTATTTAAAGTTTGTTTGAATAAATTTTTTGAAATCTCTGGGCCAACACCCTGTGCTTTCCGCTGCACACATGGTAAACTTGTTACCAACAATTAGTACCAGAGCAATCAATAGTCTCTGCATGCACTAATTATTGTATGGGTATAATATGCTTCTTATATTATAGTAATATGTGATGAATGGATGGATGTTTATTTTCATGAATGTGTGCTCTTAGGAGTCATTATTTATATGCTGTTTTGGGTTTAGGAATTTTTCTTATTTTTCTAGATCTACAAAATTGTAAGCCATATGGGGCATAGGATTTTCTCTAATTTTATTTTCTGCATTTATAATTATTCACAAAAGTGTAAATCTAGTCCTGAGCCCCTATGTACCTTGTAAACACTTGTAGACTAGGCGCCCCTACGCCTATTGCCCACATGCATCAGGCATACCCATGCGCCCCTCCCGTGTCAAGTAGTGCCCCTGCTCGTCCAGCTATCTGAGCCTTATCACACATGCTCCCGCGCCCCTGCGCCCTTGCCTAGAACCCCTACATCCTGGCTCCTGTTCCCCTGCGCCTTGCCTCCTGAACACCAGTTGCATCCGTTCCACGCCTTGCCTTTACGGCTCGGTGGCTGGTGGCTCTTTGAGCCGCCCCACCAAGCCGAGCCCTAAAATTGCAAACCTAAATTTACTTGGCTCCTTACCCGAGCCATAGTGTGATTATTTGTTTCCTTGAATTTGTGGGCCATACCCAAATTTTTAATTGGTATATTAAAATTCTAATTAAATTTTGAATCAAGTGGCGCAAGTTCAAAATGGAGCTAAATGACATATTAGGATTTTATTAACCAAGTTCAATATTTCAAAAGATTGTTTAAATTATTGAAGTCATTTATAATTCAAAATGGGCTAGATGGCATAAAAATAATAGAAGGCCCAAAAGATTGAGATGGAAAATCTACATGATGCTTTGGTTTTATTTTTATTTATTTTGTAAAATTATTGCAAGTGTTGTAATTTTTCTAGAAATACCAAAAACACCTGACTTGCATTTATTTACTGATTTATTGTTTTTAATATATTTATTTAAATGTTTGAATGTATTAAAAGTGTTTAATAACATTGTCATGCATTATAACATGTCATTCATATTACCCACACAATATTTCTAATTCAAGCATACATCTCATATCGAGTAGAAACATGTTTTAATTAGGAACGTCCTTGTAACGACCCAAATTTTATATTAAGGCTGAGTGCTTTGATTACTGTGCCAGGAGGGCATAATCAGATTTATTGTGGAATTAATTGAATATATGTGTGATTATGCGGTATAAATGATTTATATGGTAATGTGAATAATTATGCATGTTTATGTGTATGAGATATGCATGTGGGCTCGTTCTTGTAAATTGGGGCATATTTGTAATTTTTAACCCATTGAGGGTATATTTGTATAATGTATGCATTATGAGTGAGACTCCAGTGTTATGGGGATACATTTGAGATGTGTGGTCTGAGGCGTTCTTAGTGAGAGGATTAGCAGAATATTCACAACTGGGTTAAATACCCGGGTCGGGGTGAGCCTAGGGGTATTTTGGGAAACCCAGTGAGTATTCGAGATTTTTTGGGTAACTGGTAGTTATTTATCAGGATTTATAGCGCAATTTGAGGATTAGCGGGAAATAGGGCTAATGACCATTTCACCCTTAAGGGCTTTAAAAGGGGGACTCTTGGATAAGGAGCATTGAGGTCATTTTCTTGGCATTGGACTACCTTAGTCTCTAGGGGCCTTAAGAGGTTTAGGAGGCATTTTTCCGTAGGAACTTGAAGGTTGGAGTCGTGATTGACTGAGGTTCAGTTTAGGGGTCATGACTCTCAAGGAGGTAGGCATCAATTATGTGGTGGTTTAGGTTTTGATTTGTTTATATTGGTGCTCTTGAGTTTTTAACTCAAGGGGCGAATTTTGAGCTGTAATGGAGTTTTAGTTTAGTCATTGTTGTGATTGTGTTGTGTAAGGTGTAGTATTGAGGTATTGAGGTTCAATTGCGGTTTTGGTTTACGTTTGGAGTGAAGTGTGATGATTTTCAATCGGAGGAAACACGGGAAATGTAACGACCCAATTTCCTAATAAGGTTTAGCACCTTGATTAGGAGGCCAGGAGGGCCATAACTGATTTGTTGTGCCATTATATGATTATATTCATGTTTATGTGGATCATATTATTATATGATGATAAATGCGTGCATATGGGTATATATTTTGTTATGAGGGCATTTTGATAATTTGGCCCGTTCAGGGCGTAATTGTATATTTTTGTGCATATTGGTAAGTTATTGTTGAGGCCACATTATAATGTGGATTTGTTCGAGCTGTTCGGCATGAGACGATCTTTGAGTATAAGTTAGCGGTTTGGTCATAACGGGAGTAAGTTCGGGGCTCGGGGTGAGTCCCGGGGTAATTTGGTGATTAGAGTGTTGCCAAGAGTTAAGGGGTAACGGGATATGAATTATTGATATTCGAAGATATTGAGATTAGCGGGAATTGGAGGGTGCTAATTATGGTTAACGAGATAGGTGCGAAAGGACGATTTTTCCCTTGGTGGCTATTAAGGATTTTAATTAGACTTGAGGGCATTTAGGTTTTTTTTACCTTAAAGGATATATATGCATACTTAAACTAGAGAACTGTAGAAGGCTGTAGAAAAACAGAGCACCTCTTCCTTCATCAATCGTTCATCATTTCTTCTCTTTTTCTTCTTCAATTTTGAAGCTTCTTTTGAGGAATTAAGCTGGGGAATCAAGTGTTGAGGATCTAGGGTATTGTTCCATCATTGAAGAGGAGTTCATATCGAGCTTGAGGTAAGATTCTAACTATTAGAACTCTGATTTTCTGCTATGTTTTATTATTGGATTTAGTTGAGATTTTGGGTTTGAAAGTTGAGTATTCAATGGGGTTTTTGGCGAAGCTTGGTTAGGTTATGATGCCTAGGACAAGTATATTTGGTGTTTGGGTTCCATTGGGGGTTTAAATGGTGTTTGGAAGCTTTTGAATGAGGTTGGAAATGGAGGATTCGAAGGAGGAAGAACCAGGGCCATGTCTACCCTGTCCTAGCTTTATAGCGCCTAGAGAGTAGCGCTATCCAAGGCAAAATGTCCCTGGTTGTAGCGATGGGGCGCTATGGGAGTAGCGCTACCCTATTTTCTCAGATGCATACTTTGGGTGTTTTTAAGGGTTTTTGGCTCGGGGTTTCAATCCTTAAGGCTCGGGATCGAATCTACTCACCGTTTGGGTACAATTCGGGGTCGTGGGAGTGAGGTTTAGTTTAAGACCCATTTATTGATATCTTCATTAATTGGATTCCATATTTGGTTATGACTAGGTGACCGCTAAGGGATTAAAGGACCGATCGTTCTCAAGGGTCGTTTGTAACGTATTTCTAGCTCGAACAATAGGTAAGAAAACTACACCTGGTTATGTGGTTAGGTTAGGACTAAGTGTTCCCTACATTTGTATGCATTGTTATGTGATTGTGATGAACCATGTGAATATGATGGGACTAAGAGCTCCCTATATTTGTATATGATGTCATGAGATGGTATTATGCCATGGGGACATATGATAAACGGACTAAGAGTGCTGGAATCAATATCTGCGCATAGGGCGCGGCACAGCTACTGGTAGCTGAGGACAGCTTATTAATCACTGAGCTCGGTTAAGCTAGCCAGAGTCAGTGGGTATAACACTGGGGGCGACCTAAGTGAGCTGAAGACAGTGGGTTAAACAGAGGGTGTAGCCTAAGGGCACCGACCCTGAATATTGTGTAATGGTTGTGATAAACTGCTGGTTATGAATGTGATTGTTGTTGTTTATTTGATGAATATGATATGCTGATTATCTGGACGACAAGTTGTTGATTTGTCAATTGTTGTCACTGAATAGGTGAATGTCATGAAGCGCTGAACACTTGGCCATGCCTTGTAGAATATTTTTTTATTGATATTAATCATTCTATGGCATTCTAGTTTTCTTGCTGGGGCTCGGCTCACGGATGCTACGTGGTGCAGGTAAAGGCAAAGGTATGTTGGATCAACCATGAGTTAGAGAGCTCTGGGGGCGAGGTGTACATTGTCATCTGCTCGGCCGCCACGATCGAGGGTTTGTACAGGGATGGAAACCTAAAATGTGTATTTTTCCATTAGAGTGGCTTAAGTTATTTATAACTTCTGGAATTTTTGTAAATATGTCTTCTAAACCCTGTTTTGAGATTCCATGTATTAAAATGTCATTTTTAATGAAAATAACCTGTTTATGACCAAAACCTTTTATTTCTAATCCAGTGATGACATTAGATTCACATATATTTTTTAAAATGACTTGGTTAACAGATCTTGCACTATTTTAAACACAGTGTAACGGTCTTGGTTACCCAGGGCGTTACAGGAAAAGTGCTGGGAATTCTGAGATCGCAAGGTCGTGCTACGATGCTGTTCTTGGAGCGTCGCGGCCCGCATGAACTTAGAGGCCTAATGGGTTTTGTAAATTACCTTAGCTCTGCGGCACTAGGTGAGTTGCGTCGCGGTGCCTGTCTAGGAAATTATGGTTTAGGCTCTCTTACTTTTTGAGGGCCGCAGCGCTTGATAGGGGCGTCGCAGCTCAAATAGAGAAGGTGGACCAATTAAGGTTTTTAAGATCGAGAACTCAAACCTAAAGTCTCAGGAAGGATCCTACCTTGAACTCAAACCCATTTTAGTAGAATTCGAGATCCCCAAGGCTGGAAATATACCTTGAAACTCTTGAATAGTTTAAGTGATTAATGATTATCAACTATTGCATTGTGACTAGGTTATACCGTTAAGGCTCGAGAATAGGGATCGTGCTCGGGATTTCCATACGCTATCTGCTCGGGACTCTAGGTAAGAAAACTTTCTGTGCATGTAGAGCAGGGCATTGCCCGATTATCTGTGCTTGCATTGTGCTTAGTGTTATGTGTAAATGTTTGTAACTATTATGTCATATATGTGTTAGTGACTAAGCGGCAAGAGCCGAGATCGGCAAGGGCCGGGATCGACAATAAGCATGTTGAATGCAGGCCACCATGGCTAGGCCATCTAAGGGTTCCATACTCATCTGCTCGGTTAAGACCGTGATTTGGTGCTTGGTAACGCACTTTGACCAGCTTAGGTCGGTATAATGTCTGATTTTGTCGCCTAAGTCAACTGTACAGTGACTTTTGAATTGTAAATATGTCTTAAACAATATTTTGGGATCCCAATGTAACTCTTTTATGATCTTAAGGAAAGTCAAAATCCTTTATTTGGAAGTTTTATTAAATGAGTCTTTGTTTTAATTTAATTACAGTTTTGGGTCTAACACCTCGATTAGCGAGTCAAATACACATTTTAAAACCACATGGTAATGACTCTAGGGTAGTAGGGTGTTACAACTTGGTATCAAAGCGTGCCAAGGTTTATGCTTCCTGGAGATTAACCGAACATGTACGCTCATTGCCAAAGACAAGCTCGACTGAGGGTTGGTCAGTATTAAGTGAAATAGTTGTCTAATTGCTTATCTAAATTGCCCTACTTTCTTGATTGATATATAGAGAATGATGTGTGTGTAATGCTAGGGCATGTCACCTTTCATTGTTATATGATTATGCTATGTATACATTGTATTTCCTTGCTATTTGTGATTGATCTGCTCAACCTGAGGGTGGGAATAGATGAGAGCTACTGTATGAAACATTCCAAAAGAATTATCCTCTAGTTTCCAAGGGAGGCCTGGATCCATTCAGAGCTGAACAGTGGATGGACATGATTAGCTGCATCCATGATTATACGGGAGTGGTTGGCAATGATAGAGTGGGTTGTGTCACATACATGTTGTGGGAGGATGCACGATCGTGGTGGGAAGTGGTATCCCAGACCTGAAATGTTTTCATGATGGGTTGGGAGGAATTTAGACAATTGTTCAACGAGAGGTACTATTGTGACATAGTTCGAATTGCGAAGACCAATAAGTTTATGAACTTGGTTCAAGGTAGTAAGATAGTGACAGAGTATGTCAATGAATTTGATGGGTTGGCCAAATTCACTTTAGATTTGGCACCAACAAATGTGGCTTGGAAGGAACAAATCATTCAAGGATTGAACTTTGGGGTAGCCCATAGAGATAGAATCGCTCCAGTACATGAGATTTATACCTACACTTAGGCAATAGGGAGGGCCCTTTCTATAGAGGACGCATGAGAAGAGACATGGAGTAAGAGTGTCGTAGGGCAAGAAGCTTAGACAATGGTACTCCCAGTTGCGCGATCAGGTAGGGGCGAAGGCCCCAGCAACCATAAAAGAAAGACCCCTAACAGTTCTACTACTCCTGGTCCTAATAGGAAGGGTTATAGTATAGAGGGTGGCCGCCAGGGCGACAACGAGGTCTGAAGAAGTTATCTAGTATATGTTAGGTGCAAGAGACGTCATTTAAGAGAATGTCGAGCGAACACATGTGTTCTATGTGGAATAGTAGGGAACTTTAAGAAGGATTGCCCGAGATCAAAGAAGGGAGAACCAAGGAGTGCGGATAGCTCGACTCTGACTCGAGTGTCCGCCTTGCTACAATCAATGCCCGAGGCTAGTCCCTCGGAGGCGGCAAGTCAACTTCCTAGTTCTCGTTCTATTATATTATGTTGAGTGAGTCTGATACTACTTATCTCTTAAAAGATACATAGATATGAGGCACATGTTGTATGATTATTACACAATAGGGCTTGAGATTTTAGTGTCTGCCTGGGGAAATCGGTAATTTCCAGGAGACGGGTCAGAGTATTATTGGTAGAATGTTAGCATTAATAATTGACTACGCTGGTTATATGAGGATTTTTATATGATCCCGAGCATGGATTAGTTTGCCAAATAAGGGACAACCATGGACTGTAAGAAAGGATGGTGACTACTAAGTTTGAAAGTGAAGGACCCAGTTGCATTCACGAGATGCCAAGCTACTATGGTAGGTACCACTAGGGTTGTATCAGTTAGACCAGATAAAAATTGAATGAGCCAGTGAGAATTTAAATTGGTTTTCAAGGATTTGTTGGGATCGTTGTCGCGTCAAGGAATTGAGTGTGCTACGGGATTAAGGCAAGGATAGAACCGGTATCAGAGACATCACAAAGAATGACACTAGCTGAGTAGAAAGAATTAAAGGTTTAATCAAAGAAGTTATTTGACTTGAGGGTTTATCAGATAGAGCACTTCACTCTGGGACATGTCAACACAATCTGAAAAAGGCCAAGTCTGTGAGAATGTGTACCGCATATGGATAGCCAGGTAAAGTAATTGTTAAGAATAGGTACCCATTGCCAAGAATGAAGGATTCATTTGCCTTGTTGCAAGGTTGGATAGTGCTCCCAAGAATTGACCCTCAATCTAGTTATTAGCAGTTGAGGATCAAGAAAAAAGATATTCCAAGAATTACCTCTCGCACCAAGTATGATATGATGGATTTTCAGTGAAGGCTCTTGAACTGACTAATGCTTCCACTGCCCATGTAAATTCAAGAAGTTGAGAGTATAGGAATGGTGTGGACAAGTCATATTTGGATAGATGGAGAATGTTTTCGACCACTTCAGGTTAAGAAGAGAATACGAGTAATACTTGTGTTTATACTACTGAGGCTGAGGAAGCGAGAATTAAAGGTAAGGTTCCAGGAGGGACAAGTTATGATTTCTCTAGATGTTATTCAAGGTCACATTGTTGGAAGTGATGGGATTGTGTATGATTTAGTTAAGATAGAAGCCCCAAGATAATTTCTAAAGGAAAGGCTTAGGGGTGAGAAGCACGATGAGACCGGTGAAACACATCGGCTTTTTAATTGAAGCACCTTCGAGAACTGCCATGCCCTTGACTGAAGTAATGTAAGGACCTAAAGTTTGTCTAAATGGATAGTCACGTACTGGAATTTCAGAAGTTGAATTAATGGTTGATTAGCACGCCATGGTATTAGAATATGCTGGTGATGGACTTATACAAGAGGATGGCACGGTGTAAAGTTTCCTTGCTTAAAAGGAGGAGATAATAGTGCAGTGCGTCGAGGACTAGGGTGTGTCGTGTGTAGATTGAAAAGGTGATGGTTCGTGCTTCACGATGGATAAAGGAATAAGAACATATATGTTCTATACGAAACTTTGAGTTGATAGTAATGCCAGATAGCCATGCTTGGAATGAGGTGACAACACTTATGGAAAAGAAGTGCGTGTACTAGCATAAAAGTTAAAGTGTTTGGTAACGACTGGGATTGGTATAGAATCTTTGATTGATAATTGGCAAGTGTACCTCTATGAACAATGAAATACAGAAAGAAGATCTTGTTGGAATTGTTAAGAATCCTACCATTTGAACATGGATATGTTAAGATATGAGGATTAGATGAGTGATCTGATGGATTTTGGCGTCGAGGGGGAGATTCTGGATGAGTCTTATGCTACCCCTTATAATTACTGTGTCTAGGGAGTTTTAAAGGGTGTTAAGACCTAAGAATTTGTATACTGGGAGGTGCACTGCCTAATCTTCTAGCAACTGAGAGATGGCAATCAGAAGCCAGAAAGGGCTATTGTGACTCTAGGGTATATTGGAGTTAGTATGGAGGGATATAGTTGTGGCCCGTAAGGGTGGATTACCTCATATTGTAGGTACGATGAGTGGGTGTATAAAGTTGTGACTCCACATATTAAGATAACACACTTTTTTTTGTGTGAGCGAATTATCATAGGGATAAGTATATGCGAAAGGAGACAGTACGTCTATGTGGGACACTGAAGTTGACAGTGTAGCATTGAGACTCTTAAGTTCCCAAGTTTTGAAAAGGGTTTAGAGGGCGATGAGTAGAAGGTTAGGATTTGGAAATATTGGTTACCTTCAGACAGACTAGCAACCTGAAGGAAGAACTCAGATTCTAAGTATTTTACTTTGAATATGTAAATTTTTGGGATATTGAGGCAAGTACGATCCCTGGATTGGATTATCATGATGATTAATACAGGTTGAGGTCCAGAGTGACTCTGCATAAGATATTGTGATATAGGAAACAAGAATTACTTATTCCGAGGAAATGAGACAATAGACAGGAAGTATTCTGGTTTAGAATCAGTCCGGAGGACCAATGAAGTTATTTAGGATTGTTAGGGTAGAAATGTCTGCTTTATTGAAAAGACTTAGGAGCCCACAAATTTAAATATGGGAACGTGGAGTTCCAGGATTGGAGACTTTGTACTTCTCCGAGTATTGTGGACAAAAAAAAAAAAAAGAATAAGCTAGTTTGGGAAAGAAAGAATAAATTTGACTCTAGATTTAATAGGCATATGAGATACTAATAAGGATTGGGCGAGGGGCCTACAGATTAGTCTTACCCCAGCATGGGTAGAGGCTCATAAGGTGTTACTGGTGCCAGTGTCAAGGAAAGAGGTGCTGAGTACCACCCCTGATTAGGTGAAGAGACCTGGAATTTCAGAGGAACTTATTGTGTAAGGAAAAGCCAGTGGAAATCCTGGATAGGAGAGATAAAGTCTTACAAAATAAGATTGTCACTCTATTGAGGGTGTTACAAAGAGAGAGCAAGGTAAAATACTTGACTCTAAAGTTATTGTCAAATTTGCACGATTAGTATCCCAAGACATTTGAATAAATTTTGAGGATGAAATTATTATAAGGAAGGGATAGTTGTATCGTCCCAAATTTGCTATTAACGCTTAATGCCTTGATTATTGTGTCAGGAGGGCATAATCGGATTTAAATATGGAATTAATTGAATATGTGTGTGATTATGCAATATGAATTATTTATATGGTAATGTGAATAATTATGTATGTTTATGTGTATTAAATATGCATGTGGGTCCGTTTTTGTAAATTGGGGCATATTTCTAATTTTTGATGCATTGAGGGTATATTAGTATTGTGTATGCATTATGAATGAGACCCCAGTGTTATGGGGATGCATTTGAGATGTGTGGTCGGGAATAATCAGGACTTTACAGTGCAATTTGAGGAATAGCGGGAAATGCGATTAATGACCATTTTACCCTTGAGGGCTTTGAAAGGGGGACTCTTGGATAAGGGGCATTAAGGTCATTTTCTTGGCCTTAGACTACCTTAGTCTTCTAAGGGCCTTAAGAGGTTTAGGAATGAGGCAGAAAAGGGAAGAATCATCTATACTATCACTCTCTCTCACACACATTTCTCTCCCTCCCTTGAGACTTAGTTGGGGTTTGAGGCATTTTGGAGGAGTTTGGCTTAGGAAATTGAAGGCTAGAGTTGGGATATATTGTGGTTCAGTTCAGGGGTCATGATTCTCAAGGAGGTAAGCTTCAATTCTGATGTTGATTAGTTTTTCATTTGTTTATTTTGGTACACTTGAGTTTTGAACTCAAGGGGTGAATTTTGAGTTGTAATGGATTTTTAGTTTAGATATTTATGTGATTGTGTTGCCTTAGGTGTAGTATTGAGGTATTGAGTTTTAATTGTGGTTTTGATTTACCTTTGGAGTGAAGTGTGATGATTTTTGCTCGGATGAAACGCCGAAAAAGTATTGGGAATTCTGAGTTTGCGGGGTCGCGCCGTGGAACTGTTCTTGGAGCGTCGCGGCCCGCATGAACTCAGAGGCCTAAGGGGTTCTGTAAACTTCCTTAGAGTCATGGTGCTAGGTTAGTTGCACTGCGGCACTTGTCTAGGAAATGAGGGCTTAGGCTCTTGAACTTGTAGAGGGTCGTGGCGCTTGCTAGGGGCGCCGTACCTCAAATAGAGAAGGTTGACCAATTAATGTTTTTAAGCTCAGGAACTCAAAACTAAAGGCTCAGGAAGGATTCTACTACCCGGTTTAGTGGAATTCGACATCCTGAAGGCTGGAAATATACCTTGAAACTTTTAAATAGTCTAAGTAATTGATGATTATCGAAAATAGCGTTGTGATTAGGTTATACTGCTAAGGCTCAGGAATAGGGATCGTGCTCGGGATTTCCATACGCTATCGTCTCAGTACTCGAGGTAAGAAAATTGTCTATGCACGTAGAGCAGGGCATGGCTCGATTACCTATGCTTGTATTGTGCTTAGTGTTATGTGTAAATGTTTGTAACTATTATGTCATATATGTGTTTGTGATTGAGCGGCAAGGGTCGGGGTCGACGATAAACATGTTGAATAAAGGCCGCCATGGCAGGGCCATCTAATGGTGTCGTACTGACCCGCTCGATTAGGACTATGAACTTGGTGCCTGGTATCGCACCTTGATCGAATTAGGCTGCTGTTGTGAATTTTATTGGAAATTTGTGGATTGTTTGTTGTGTTTGATTAGTTATGCATTTATTGAAATAAATTATTATATGTTGTGCTAGTGAAGTTTTCTTGTTCGGCCTTGGATCACGGGTGCTCTATGGTGCAAGTAAGGGCAAGAAAAAGGCCGATCAACCATGAGTTGGAGGGCATGGAGCAGTGCGTACATGTTTAGCCTACCTGGCCGCCACGATTGGGGTACTTTTGAGGAGCACAGTATAATGTCTGATTTTTTTGCCTAGGTCGACTGTACAGTGACTTTTGAATTGTAAATATGTCTTATAGTATATTTTGGGATCCCAATGTAACTCTTTTATGATCTTAAGGAAAGTCAAAATATTTTATATGAAAGTTTTATTAATGAGTCATTGTTTTAATTTAATTACCCTTTTGGGTCTAACACCTCGATTAGCGAGTCCAATACACATTTTGAAACCACATGGTAATGGCTCTAGGGTAGTAGGGTGTTGCAGTCCTCTTTGATTATATGCATTAAAAGAATCATATAATTAATCTAGAAAAGAGCGGTAAATTAATGTTAAGTGTCAATTTTAAGACCGACTTGATAACTAATTTTATTAGATACCCAAATGAGATTCTTAATAATTAGAGCATCTATTTACTAGATATTTTAAGGGCCTTTTTGGTAGATGACTAATTCTTGTTTAATGATTTAAATGCTTAATGAGATTAGTAATTATTAGAATATCATTTGGTAAACTAATTTGATTAATTTAATTTAAAAACACAAGATGTTTTGAGAAAACACATATTCTAAAATAGTGAGTGGGAGAATGGGTAGTAATAATAACTCCTATGGTCTCCATTATTAGTTAACATCGATGTTTCATGGAATGGGTATCGAGGTGCCTTTGTTTGCGTCCCCCTAAGGTTTTTTATTGTGTTATTATTCAAGGTTAACTTCTATATAGAATAGGATTGATGATGTATTTCAAGTTTGACTGGCCCTAAGGCACACTCTTAGTAAAGTCATTAATCTAAAATAGGGGGTTACACTCACAAAATTTAACTAGGCTTTTGAGCTGACTTATTAATCTTGACCAAACTAATTGTTGTTCATAATTCAAAAGAGAAAATAGTTGATTTTAAGTATTCACTTATGAATTTGAGAAGTGTCTCAAAATTAATTTAAGATTAGTCTGACCTACCCTAAGGCCGGTCCATTCATTTTTAAATTAATTTATCGTGGAATTAGTAATAATTGTTTTGATGTATTATTTAAATTAGTTGCATTCATGCATCATATTTACTATTCTAAAAACTTGTTGATATTCATAATATATGCTAAACTCATTTTGTGATATTATTTATTTATTTTCAGCAATCATGTCATCTCCCAAATATACCCTTGATATCTTCCTCAAAACTCTCACATTTGATCTAAATGACATGCATTGTTTGTTTTCAGAAATGATGATCATTCTCAAAACTAAAATGTTAAAGAATGCAGTTATTGAGAAGCCCCCCATCAGTTCCATCTTTTTTCACATGGCTATGAAGAGCACAAAAAATATAGTGATTGGAGTAAGTCCAATCATTTGGCTCGTTATTGCTTGCTTTATAGCTTGCCTAATGAAATGATAGGAAAATATATACATATTGAGAACGCCTATGACATATGACACTCGATTATAGACGAAGCTGAAGAAGGAGAAGAAACTTCTATGTCTAATCGTTTGAAAGAAACATAGGTAAATATGATTTAAATATATTTTTTCTAGTGATTATTGTACTCACACATGCCACTGACTATATTTTTGTTCTTCATTGCAGGTTAAGAATCTATCCACAAAGAGGTTAACCGTGCGCCAAATGCTAGATAGAGATGGAGCATGATTTTAGTTTTATTTTGAATTTTAATTTTGTTATGAAAATTTTAAAATTTTAGTCTGTTCTTATTTTAGAAATTTTAGATTTCTATTTAGAATAAGAAAACTAATGTCTTAGAATTTTTTTTATGAATGATTACTAATGCGATTATTAATTGGGAACTTTATTATTTCTATGTTGCATGAACAAGGTTTCAATATTTCTTTCAATAATAATTCAATTGTTATCTCAAGATCTAGTATTGAATATGTCATGCAAAATCCAATGATAGGTTGTATAAATATAAGGCAAGAGAGCGATCTTTATACAACTCTGAAATGTTTAAAGTTTCAAACCCAAGATCTATTAAACGTCTAAAAAACAGATTCAGGCAGTGAAACATATCTATGTCATTTGAGATTGGGGCATATTGGTTTGGATAGAATTAATATACTTGCAAAGAAGGGACCTTTAATAGAATTAATTGTTGGTTCTCTTCCATTCCGTTAATCTTGTCTGGAAATCTGAAACTTTTGGAAAGTTAAAAGAATTCCAAGCTGAAGTTGAAAAGCAATTAGGTAAATGACTGAATGTTCTTCGATCTAATCGTGGAGGAGAGTACATGGATTTTGAATTCAATTACCACCTGAATGAGCATGGAATTCAATCCCAACTCACTGCACCAGGAACGCCACAGCAGAATGGTGTTTCTAAAAGAAGGAACAGGACATTATTAGACATGGTTAGTTCAATGATGAGTTACTCATCATTGCCATTGTCATTCTGGGGTTGTGCTATTCAATGTGCAACATAGATATTGAATATCGTTCCTTCCAAGTCTATCAAGAAGACACCATTGGAATTATGGAATGGTACTAAACCTAGTTTACACCATTTTTGTATTTGGGGGTGTCCAGTACACGTGCTGAAAGGAAAGATTGGAAAAGTGGAATCTCGCGTCGTACTGTGCATGTTTGTGGGATATTCGAAAGAGACTAGAGGTGGTATAGTTTATAGTCCTAAAGAAAACAAAACATTTGTATCAACAAATGCTACTTTTCTTGAATACGACCATATTAACAATCACAAATCTCGCAGTAAGGTTGTACTGGAGCAGATAGTATCAAATCAAGTAATAAGATCACCAAATGTTTCCAATTAACAACAATAAGAGGAAACCACAAGTTATAGTCAGAATGATGGAGGGCTTCCTCGTAGTGGGAGGGTTGTTAGGTAGCCAACTCACTATGAACATGAAGTTTAGATGCTTGTCTCTAACACAAACAAAGATGATCCATTGACATACAAAAATGCAATGGAAGATTCTGACAAAGAAAAATGGCAAGATGCCATGAACTTGGAATTGAATCGATGTATTCCAATTGTGTCTGGACTCTTGAAGATCTTCCTGAAAATGTTAAACCTATTGGTTGCAAATAGATATTCAAGAGAAAAAGAAGAGCAGATGGGAAAGTGGAAACTTTCAAAGCTAGGCATGTAGCCAAGACTTACACTAAGAGAGAAGGAGTAGATTATGAAGAAAGTTTTTCTCCTGTAGCCATGCTTAAATCCATTTGCATACTTTTGTCCATAGCTACTTTTATGGATTATGAGAGATGGCAAATGGATGTTAAGACAGCTTTTCTGAATGGCTATATTGATAAAACAATTTATAAGAAGGGTTCATAGTAAAAGGTCCAGAGTAAAAAGTTTGCAAGTTTCATAGGTCCATTTATGGACTCAAACAAGCTTCGAGATCTTGGAATCTAAGATTTGATGACACAATCAAAACGTATGGTTTTGAACAAAACATTGACGAGTCTTGTGTCTACAAGAAAATCAAAGATGGCATCGTAGTATTCCTGCTTCTTTATGTTGATGACATCCTACTGATTGGGAATGGCATGGGAACATTAACAAAAGTAAAGAAATGGCTAGCCGAGCAATTCCAAATGAAAGATTTGGGAGATGCAAACTTTGTTCGAGGCATAAAGATCTTTCAAGATTGTCAGAACAAAGTTTTAGCTCTATCTCAAACTACTTGTATAAATGAGGTACTGGAGAGATAGGGTGATACACCAACTTGTCATGGAATTATCCTTTCTAAAGAGTAGTGTCCTAAAACACCTCAAGAAGAAGAGCATATGAGATAGTATCCCTACGCCTCTATGGTAGGCAGTCTCATGTACTCCATACTATGTACAAGACCTTACATTTGTTATGCAGTAGGGATAGTCATTCATTATCATCCCAATCCTTGATTGAGTCATTGGATTGAAGTAGAGAAAACTAGATAATATATGCTTGTATATCAAGTGGTGACCTGAACCCCACTGGGTACATTGATTTTTATTTTCAATCAGATAGAGATAGTAAGAACTCAACTTCTGGATCAATGTTCACACTTGGTGAAGGAGCTATGGTCTGGCGTAGTATTAAAAAAACTGGTATCGCAAATTCTACCATGGAAGTCGAGTACATAGCGGAATGTGAAGCAACTAAGGAGGCTGTGTAGCTAAAGAAGTTCTATTTCGATCTGGAAATTGTTCCAAATATGAATAAGTCACTTGTCCTATACTGTGAAAACAGTGGGGCAGTAGCTAACTCATGTGAACTGAGAAGTCACAAGAGGGGAAAGCATATTGAAAGGAAATATCACTTGATCAGGGATATTTCAAGTGATATTTTTCAGAGAGGTAATGTAGCAGTTATGATGATAGCTTCGCAACATAACCTTGCTGATCCTTTTACTAAGACTTTTTCTACCAAGTCTTTTAAACATCATGTTACCAATATGGGTTTGAGAGAGATACCTCATTTTCTTTAGGAAAAGTGGGAGATTGTTGAGATTAGTGCCCTTTAAAGCATATTTTTTTAACAATGTTTTATGAAATAAATAATTGAAATGAATTTTACATATATTGTTTGTTTATTATTGTTATTAGAATAATATTATACAAATATCATAAAATTATCAAATTTGTTATTGTGACTACAATCTTATATTGGTACGAGAGAATCAAGATTGTAGGGAACAAATTTAAATAGTTCGCAGTAAAACAAAATTATGTGCAATCTTTCAATTAAATACTATAAGTACGGTTCACTAGTATTATGAATATATGTAATCTAGATCTGGATTATTGATGTAGTAGGACATCTTAGAGGAGGTACTTTGTATAAAGTGGTTATACCTAAACAGGACCCGATATGTTATTAAAACTTAATAATATCGTTTACTTTATAAGTATTGTTGACCCTGATTTTGGTCAACTGACACGGAGTCATAAATGCTTGATGTGGACAGATATGTTGAAATGAGAATGATGACGAAAACAACAAAACACACAGGAAATTATAGTGGTTTGGCCCCAAAATCTGGTAATAACCTACGTCCGCTTAAGCTGTTATTGATATAAGATTCAAAGGAGTGATCAAAGAACTAAGGTTCAATGAGTTTTACAAACCTCTGAAGAACGAAAGAATATATCGAATGTGATAGCTCTAATACACTTGTCAAACTCTAATCTCAAATAATTAGAAAGCAAAAAGTCCCCTTCCTTGAGCTATCTTTCTCTATTTATAGGCTCAAGGAAGATTACATTAATTTGTTACAGATATTATTTCCTAAATAATCGGATACTCAAGAAATCATGGGAGATAATTTCGGGTATGATTATAACTGCCTAAGATTTTCTCCAGATATAGCGAGTATACGACCAAGTTGGTCGTATATAACCATTGAGCGTTGCACCATAGACATCTTTCTGGTCGATGGTCGAGCAAGACTCCTGCCAGATGTCAGCCACGTGTACTAATCGTTTTCCATGTCATCCATGCCTGTTTTTTGGATAACATTTTCCCCCCAAGTTTGTTTAGTGCGACCAGCAATAAAGAAACTTTAGGGAAACAACCGTTCATATGCCCCACGAATCTTGTCAGAATCCTCGTGCGTTTTTTAAAACCGTGACATAATTATGTCTAATCAAGCCTTTTTGGTTTTCAAGAAATCAATTCGACGGCTTATACACTCCCCCACGTTTCGAAAATGGGAAAGTCATGATTGCCACTTTTTGCCATACTTCAACCTCTATAAGTAACCTTTTTATTTTTCTTACAATTTTTTACTCACCATTCCAGTCAAGAACATCAAGAACTTTGCCCCGGAGCCCAGAATTTCGACACCATTCAAACGTCCTGCCGAAGGCCTTTCTGACTCGAAATTTCTACCTTTTCCGAATCTCCACCCTTTGCCCAGGTAATCACTTCGTCTTTGAAACTCTTCATTATGCCATGCATGCTGTTTACTGTGCTCTGCGATTTCCTGCGTTCTTGAGTAGAAATTATGCGAATTTTTGTATAAACCATCTGATGCTTGATAGGAGACTGTATTTCTGCTTTACATAAGTTAGGAACTAGTTCGATAGAAAGGGTCATAGGTTTACAGCGTAAGATCGACGTAAAAATTCAATCTTTAAGCTAGTTGAAAAAGTTCCTTTTTAGAAAACATTTTATTTCCTTTTTGATCCATTTTTCGAACTGTTAGCACCAAACTTAGTGTATGGGTAGGATGCTGCTGGTCAATAGACGCGAGCAACGTTATCCCAATCTCCCACGTAACTCCGCAAGCTATGTGTCTTATCTCCTCCTTTGTCTGTTTGCAATTCATATGCAAGACCCTTGGGGAGGAGAAAGACCCATCGAAGACGACCTCCTAGCTCAGCTGCTTGAAGGTGAAGAAAACCCCTCTACTCTGATACCAGATATCCCTTTTTCTCGCCCTAGCCCAAACCCTTCTCCAGTCCCAACCCAGAGAATGGCTCGAACAAAAACAAAAGCTCAAAAAAGGAAAACCCCTAACTCCTTAGGCCAGCCTACTGCTGATGCCCCCTCGACCAGTGGTCGAGGTGAAAATGCTCCTGATGCCAATGTACAAAGGCATGCCCGTCCTCGACACGCTGCCCAGCCGGATGTCGAGTGGCATGTTGTTCCCCAGAGTAGAATGACGATACGGATGATCGCCAACTACTTAAATAAGTACAAACTGATAGGGGTGACCCTGGTCAGACCTTCTATCAACCAGAGGGCCAATCTGACAGGTGGGGCCTACAGCGCCTGGTCGCGGTTTCACATTAAGGCAGGGGCCACCTTGCCTCTTCACTCATTCTTTCAGGGGGTGGCAAATTATTTTGGAGTTGCCCCCTTTCAAATCACCCCAAATGGATATAGAATGCTGGCCACACTCTATATCCTTTACAAACTCAAAAAATGGCCAGAGCCCACTCCCCAGGAGGTCAACTTTCTCTTTGACCTTAAGTCCAACCCCAACCAAGAAGGCACGAGGTTTGTCCATCTTTGTCATCAAGAAACCAGGCGCACTTTCTTGTCCGACACTACTCACATCTCCAACGTGGGGAGGTATCATCAGGAATACTTCCTCACTCCTGACTTAGCCGCAGACAACCTGGCGTTCACCCGAGGAGGAAAAAATTCTTATGCCACTAGCTTCTTCGCTTAGTGTTTTTCTGCCACAATGTCTTGACATTCCACTGTGTTCCAGGCCCATGGTTACGTCCAACCCCAAATCCAGGGATGGATTCAAGGGCGGCACTCTTAGCCAGCATGCCGAATGCTGATAAGAGTGTCAAAAATTTAGTTACTGAGGCTAACCTTAGGCTGGTCGGCCTTTGGAATCCTCAACCAGCGACGAGCGAACCATCGGCGGAGAACGCCCAAGCCGAAGTGGAACCCGAGCAGCAACCCCAAGCGTCTCCTCCGCGGAGGAGACCAACTGGGGTTACGATCAGGGAACCTGCCATCCCTCATCGTGCGAAGAAACCCTTGGCCCCTGAGGGCAAAGGAAAACAAAAGCCTGCTGAGCCTACAGATCTTTCTGATGACTCGTCGGATGAAAACGGTACAATAATCTCGCTTTTAGATCATTTACCAATTCCCTCTCATCTATTTGATGGGGATGGCAACTTTAGGAATGTTCCCTCCTTAAATTCAGATTTCTTCTAGGAACTAAGTAGTTCAGTAAATAATGTTACGACCAGTAGTTGTAGTGTGGGTACTTTACTTATAATCCTTTTACTTCTATTCTTTTATTCTACATGACCATTTATTCTTACTGCTTGTGTTGCTTCCTTTTGTGCAGGTATGGACTCCGAGGATGTCTTTGAGCACTATCAGGCTGCCACTGCCTCTTCTGTCCCGAAGAAGGATAGCAAGAGGGCTCGAGGG
Organism: Humulus lupulus; assembly: GCF_963169125.1. NCBI lineage: Eukaryota > Viridiplantae > Streptophyta > Magnoliopsida > Rosales > Cannabaceae > Humulus > Humulus lupulus. The sequence goes on from NC_084795.1 coordinate 134,319,366, forward strand.
GAAAGCAGCAAGACCCCCTCGAAGAAGGCTCGAATAGACGATGCTCCAGCCACCGCCCCTTCCAAGGAGAACTCACCACCTCCGCCCCCCTCCGAGCAGACGACTCCTACTCCTGTCAACCCATAGCCTTCTTCTAAGGCTGCTGACAAGGAGGCATTGAACAACTTGCCCGAAGGCTCCCTGCCCAGCTTCGTGGTTGGCTCTGCCAGGGAGAGGATATACAAGCTCTCGAAGCACAAACGCAGTCAGGCTGCCATCACTGAAACTACTTCAATGGAGGCTGATCAGGTCGTCAACAGAGGGTTGAACGAGATAGTTAGCGTAAGTAGTCTCCTGCTACTTTATCAATTGTGTCTAATTTATTTTCCTTATTTTATCTCATTCCTTGTCTTCAAGGGCTGCTAACTTTAACTGCTGGCTGGCACCGTGTCGGGGCGTTGGTTTCTCAGGGAAAGAACTTCGACTCCAGGCTTTCCCAGACTAAGCAAGCATTTGAGGCTGACCACAACAAGCTGCTCGAGGAGAATAAGGAGTTGTCCAAACAAGCCAAACAACTATGCGAGGACCAAGCTACTCTCACCCAGGAGCTTCTTGACGCCCAAGATGCCTTGAAGAAAGCCAACGACTCCCGGGAAAAATTCAGGGAAATTGCCAAGCTCGTCACCCAAGAATGTAAGCAGCTTGAGCTTGATCTGACCGCCATCAGGCGGAAGACGAGGGAGCTTGAGAAGCGAGTGCAGGAGCTCGAGGAGGACGAGGCCAAGAATTTGAAGAAGTATAAGGAGGCCACTCACCTCTGCTTCTACGAATTCTGGAAGCACAACCGGGAGGCCAACTTTAACTACCTGTCTGAGCGGTTGAAGAGGACTCTGATGGCGCAGTGCGCCATCCGGCTGGAAGAAGAAGAGAAGGCCAAAGTGCATGTCATTGATGCTAAAGCTAGTCCCTCGGCTGACCAAGGCACTCCTCCCAATCCTCAGGACCCTCCTGCTCCTCAATAATATTTTTTTTTCTTTTATTTTGTTTTCATGGCCCACGGGTCGTATTGTACAGACAATTTGTTTTTATTGCTGCGAGGGCAGCTTTACTTTTAATTAAACAATTACATCCGAGCAGTATTGCTCGCAATGTAAAAGAATGCTTTTTGATATTATAATATTTTTGTCTATTATAACATCTGTTCGCATGACTGAACTTAGCATAGTACTTTAGCTTGATTTAACAAAATATAGATTTTGAAAAATACTCTTAGTACCGTAGCATGCTTTCACTCATTTTGTTCGTGTGTTTACATACCTCTTGGTATGCTTTGCTATCGATGTACCTTATATGCCCCCCAAGTGATCGAGGAGCTTTAAGTCCTTGGTCACTTGCCTTGACCATGACCTGTGCGAACATTACTGCTCGATAGGAAACATAACACTTATAATATAGCAAAACAACACACGTAATGAACAAATACTTGTAAAACTAAATTTACAAAGGTTGGCAAGAATGACTGGCTGCGCACAGTCCCTTATAATCTCGTATTAAAAATGGACTAAACATGTCTTTACGAGTGATCTTAAAAAGATCTTACACTTATAAGCAATTAGCCATACAACGTGCCTAACCCTTTTTAAAAACTTGTTAAAAGTAAAAATTAATACAAGCCAGTCCTTTAAAAAGGACTGTTTATTGGTAATACTTGCGCAGGGGTTCTCCGTTCCAATAGCGTGGAACGAGATCTCCGTTTAAGCGTGCAAGGTTGTATGTGCCTGGATGAAGGACTTCCTCAATCTGGTAAGGTCCTTCCCAGTTTGGACCGAGTACTCCAGCAGTTGGGTCGCGGGTGTTTAGGAAAACTCATCGTAGTACTAGGTCTCCGACGTTGAATTTTCTATCTTTCACCTTTGAGTTAAAATACCGGGCGACATTTTGCTGGTACGCAGCTACTCGAAGTAGGGCTTTTCCCTTTTCTCTTCAAGTGAGTCTAGGGACTCCATCATCAGTTGGCTATTCTGGTCCTGGTCGTATGTAGTTCGTCAGTGTGAGGGGGGATCTAACTCGACAAGCAACATAGCTTCATACCTGTATGCTAAGGAAAACGGGGTATGATCTATTGTTGTTCGATGGGACGTTCTATACGACCAGAAGACTTCGGGCAACTGTTCTGGCCACGCTCCTTTAGCATCTTCGAGTTTTTCTTCAGGGTGTCCTTAAGCGTTTAATTTACTGCTTCAACTTGCCCATTTTCTTGTGGATGCGCGACTAAAGAAAAGCTTTTGACTATGCCATGTCTTTTGCAGAAGTCTGTGAATAAGTCACTGTCAAATTGGGTGCCATTGTCTGAGACAATTTTTTGAGGCAAACCATATCGGCAAACAATGTTGTTGATGACGAAGTCAAGAACTTTCTTGGTCGTTATGGTAGTGAGCGGCTCAGCTTCGGCCCATTTGGTGAAGTAGTCGACTGCTACGACTACATACTTCACTCCACCCTTTCCCGTTGGCAGGGATCCAATCAAGTCTATTCCCCATACTGCGAAAGGCCAAGGACTCTGCATTTGTTTTAACTCGTTGGGAGCTACGCGTGGGATCTTGGAAAATCTTTGACACTTATTGCATTTTCGCACAAACTCCATTGAGTCTTCGTTCATAGTCGGCCAAAAGTAACCCTGCCTTAGAATCTTTTTTGCCAAACTTTGCCCCCTAGCGTGATCCCCGCAAAAGCCTTCATGTACCTCCTTCATCAGCTCTTTAGCCTTTTCCGGTGTAATACATCTAAGCAGTGGCGTGGAATATCCTCTTCGGTACAGAACACCATCGACCAGTATATACCTAGCAACCTGCCTTTGAAGAGTTCTGGCTTTGTTTCTATCTGTTGGTAGTACTCCATTTTGAAGATACTCCAAGTAAGGTTCCATCCAAGTATCCTCCATCCAGATTTCCATATTAGTCTCATCCGCTCGTATACTCGGCTCGCATATTCTTTCTACTGGCACAATATTCAAAGTGTCAGCGTCTTTCGCGCTCGCGAGTTTGGCTAAGGCATCTGCGTTCGAATTCTGATCCCGAGGTATTTGCTGGAGGGTATACTTCTCGAACTGAGCCAACAGATCTCTAGTTTTGTTTAAGTAGGCCACCATTTTAAGGCCTCATGCTTGATATTCCCCTAGAACCTGATTCACTACCAGCTGTGAATCACTGTAAATATCCAGCACCTTTATACCCATGTCTTTTGCCAATCTTAACCCAGCGAGGAGTGCTTCATATTTCGCTTCATTATTTGACGCAGTGAAGTCGAGCCTAATAGCGCAGTGAAATCGATGCCCTTCTGGCGTTATCAATATCACTCCCGCTCCTGCGTGAGATTCGTTGGATGATCCATCCGTGAATAACTTCCACGAGGGAGCTTTATCCTGGGGCTCAGGAGCACTAGACTTTTCGCACTGTTCGTTGTCTGGGAGCTCAGTGAACTCAGCAATAAGATTAGCCAAGACTTGTCCTTTTACTGCTGCTCGCGGTGAATATGTAATATCGAATTGCCCGAGTTCGACTGCCCATTTTAATAAGTGTCCAGCTGCCTCAGGCTTTTGCAGAACTTGCCGAAGGGGCTAGTCGGTTAAGACTGTAATTGGATGGGCTTGGAAGTAAGGACGTAACTTCCTCGAGGCCAAGATTAACCAATAGGCTAATCTTTCGATGGGAGGATACCTCAACTCTGCTCCGATTAGCCTCTTTCTTACATAGTAAACCGCCTTTTGTACGCCTTCTTCTTACCGCACTAGCAGAAACTTCGGTGATCGCCAGGTAGATGAACAGAGTTTCTCTTTCGATAGGCTTTGATAAAATAGGAGGCTATGCCATATGGGATTTTAGGGCTTGGAAAGCCTACTCGCAGTCTCCTGTCCATTCAAACTTCTTGTTTCCTCTAAGTAGATTAAAGAAAGGGATGCATTTATCCATCGACTTGGAAATGAATCTACTTAGTGCGGCAATTCTTCCAGTTAAACTTTGTACATCCTTGATCTTCTCTGGCGATTTCATGTCGATCAGGGCTTTTATCATGTCGGGGTTGGCCTCGATTCCTCTTGAATTGACAATAAACCCCAAGAATTTCCCTGATCCGACTCTGAAGGAACATTTGAGAGGATTTAATTTCATTTGGTACTTGTTCAATACATCGAAACATTCTTGCAAATCCTTCACATGTCCTTCTTCTTTTTTCAACTTTATCAGCATGTCGTCCACATATACCTCCATGTTTACTCCTATCAACTCCTTAAACATGTGGTTAACCAATAGTTGGTAGGTCACACCTGCGTTTTTCAGTCTAAAGGGCATTACTTTATAACAATATAACCCTGTATCGGTCCGAAAGCTGGTGTGATCCTCGTCAGGGGGATGCATACTAATCTGATTGTACCCTGAGTATGCATCCATGAAGGAGAGGATCTCATGTCCTGCAGTTGCATTGACCAGCTGGTCGATCCTTGGGAGTGGGAAGCAATCCTTTGGGCAGGCTTTATTAAGGTTTGTGAAATCCACACAGGTTCGCCATTTGCCGTTAGGCTTGGGAACCAGTACTGGATTAGAGACCCACGATGGATAAAACGCCACCCGGATGAATCCATTCTCCTTAAGTCTTTCGACTTCTTCTTTTAAGGCTTTCGATCTATCCTTATCGAGCAGTCTTCTTTTTTGTTGCACGGGTGGAAAACTCTTGTCTACGTTTAGGACATGGCTGATAACTGCAGGATCTATCCCAGTCATGTCTTTGTGCGACCAGGCAAAGACTTCCTGGTTCTTCCGCAAAAATTCCACCAGTGCCTTCTTCGTGGTTGCTTCTAAATTTTTCTCGACCTTCACAACTCTGGTCGGGTCTTTTTCGTCATGTTGGACCTCTTCCAGGTCCTCGACGGGTCCAACATTTTCTTCAAAATCCCCAAAGCGAGGATCTAAATCCCTATCCTCACTTTGGGCAACACCCTATTTGGTGACTCCATCATCGAATTGGGCTTGAGTATCAATAGCCATTTGCAACCTATCTGTGGGAGTGCTTTTTGACGTTCCCCTCTTCGCCTTTGTGACTGAGGTGTTGTAGCACTCCCTTGCTTCTCTCTGATTACCCAACACGCGTCCTACCCCTACGTCTGTCGAGAATTTCATGGCCAAGTGCCACACTGAGGTGACGGCCCGAAGATCAACCAGTATGGGCCTTCCAATGACGGCATTGTACGCCGAAGGACAATCGACTACTATAAAAGTAGCGAGTAATGTCCTGGTAGCGGGTGTCGTACCTGCTGTCACTAGAAGTCTGATTGACCCTGCTGGGGTGAATCCATCACCAGAGAAGCCGTAAATTGTTTGGTTGCAGGGCTCCAAGTCCTTAACGGACAACTTCATGCGTTCCAGCGAAGATTTGTACAGGATGTTCACTGAACTTCCTGTATCAACTAGTACGCTTTTCACCATCATGTTGGCGATTTGAACGTCCATAACCAGCGGATTGGAATGTGGGAACCGGACATGCTGGGCGTCGCTATCAGAGAAGGTTATCTCACCATCCTCTGATCGAGCCTTCTTTGATGCCTTGTCCTCCAAAGTCATCATCTCAATGTCCTGGTCGTGACGTAGGGTCCGAGCATATCGTTCCCTCACCTTTCCACTACTTCTCGCGAGGTGTGGGCCTCCACAGATGGTGAGTAAAGTGCCGGCTACGGGGTCAGGCTACAAAGGTGGCGAGCGTTGGCGTGTGGGCGCATGCTCATTTCCACCTGGAGCCTCTCCTTGGGAATTTCCCGAGGCCCGTATATATCTTCTCAAGTGTCTTTGTCTAATAAGGAACTCGATTCCATCCTTCAGCTGGTTGCATTCATTGGTATCATGTCCGTAGTCATTATGATAACGACAGAACTTGGTAGTGTCTCTTCTCGAAATATCCTTTCGAATGGGGGCAAGTTTCTTATAAGGTACACTGGAACTCATGGCATGATACACCTCTCCCCGAGACTCAATAAGGTCATTGTAGTTAGTGAATCGAGGTTCATAACGATTTCCCTTGGCTCGTTTATTGTCAGAGGTGGAAGGCTCATTGTGCGGCTATTTCCCCCTATTCTTTCCATTGCCATTGCCGTTCTCGTTGCCTTTGCCGTTGCTATTGGGTTTGGACCCATTGGCGGGCTCGGCAGTCCCCTTATGTTTTCCTGGGGGCTTTCCTTCATTGGCAATGGCATCCTCAAGCTTGATATATCGATCAGCTCGATCCAAAAATTCCTGGGTAGTCCTGACCCCATGCTTTCTGAGGCTGTCCCAGAGGGGCGTGCGGCGCTTAACCCCTGCTGTTATGGCCATCATCTTGCCTTCGTCCCCCACTGTTTTCGCTCCAGCAGCTGCTCGCATGAAACGCTGGACGTAATCTTTCAGTGATTCTCCATCTTGCTGGCGTATTTTGACCAGCTGATTTGCCTCAGTTGGGTGCACACGACCCGCATAGAATTGTTTGTAAAATTCCTTCACGAACATTTCCCAGGAAACTATACTTGCAGGAGGGAATTTGAAAAACCACTCATGTGCAGCATAAGAAAGTGTTGCAGGGAAGATCCTGCACCGAGCATCTTCGGACACTTTCTGAATGTCCATTTGTATTTCAAATTTGTTGACGTGAGATACCGGGTTACCATACCCGTCAAAGTTCGGAAGCATAGGCATCTTAAACCTGCTAGGAGTTTCCGCCATAGCTATCCTCTGGACAAAAGGAGTGCCCTTTCTCGTGATCGATATAAGATGTTCTTCCCCCGACCAGCTGTTGCACTGCCTGGTTGAGGGCATCTATCTGGGCCTGCACGGCGCTAGGAATCACCAGGGCTTCTGGTGCTGGGGGTACGTACTCGTCGTGTCGTTCCCGGCGATCGTTGAGTACGTCTCTTAAATCTTCGTCTCTTCTCCGCTGCTCACTAGCTCCAAGTCGGTTAAAGATATTATTTTGTCTGGGCTTCCCCCCAGTGTCACGTCTTTCGAGTTGGTCATCCCTAGGTGGTAGGCTTCTGCCCCCACCTCTTTCCTCATTTCTCCGACCGGCATTTCCTCTGCCTGAGTCGACCTCATTATAATCATGTCCATCTTTGAATCTTGATTGGCTTTGATAAGATTGACTGTTCCCTTAGTTGCCTTCCCGGACTGGAACCTCCCGAGCGTTAGAGGGTGGCCTGCGTTGGTCGGTAGGTCCTCGTGCAAAATCATTTCGTGGGGGGCCTCGGACCGCAGAGCCTGTCTCTGAGTTCCTTCTGTTTCCAGAAGGACGCTGTCCTCTGCTCGGAGGGTTTGGCCCGTCGCCCCTATGGCGTCTAGGACTGCGGGGCGGCTGCCCAGCCCTATTCTGCCTTGGTTGCGGGGGATTGCCGCGACCACCCTGGGATGGAGGCTGTGCCTCAGGGTCCCTTAGCGGGACATCGTTCTGAGGCATCGGTGGCTACTCGGGCCTTTGGGGGCTCGAGGGTTGGATAGGCGGGCTAGGATTAGGACACCTTTGGGGCGGCCCATTTGTAGGTTGATCAGGTTGCGATACAGGTACAACCTGATTCCTATCCAACTGTAGGGCTGCTTCGAGGGCTGCCATGGCCTCCCTCTGGTGATGGTCCATCTCTGCCTGCCTTTCACTCAGTTCCAAGAACTGTCGTTCAATCTCTTGTTGCTGCCGTGCCATAATCTCGGCAGCACTTTCTTGGCTGGCCCTCAGACTGGCCAGTTCATCCTGCAATACCCCCAGGGTATTCCTCAGCGCCTCAGAATCTAACTCTTCCTCATCAAATTCCAGATGAGGCTCATCTTCAGTCACACTTGGAGGAGGAGGAGGTGGGTGAGATGGTGCAGCGCTAGCCGCTTGTCCAGTCTTCTTGGTAGTTTTCACCATTGATATTTTAAACAATATTGTATCAAGCTCTCAATGAAAGCACCAGAATGTTGACCCTGATTTTGGTCAACTAACACGGAGTCAAAAATGCTTGATGTGGACAGATATGTTGAAATGAGAATGATGACGAAAACAATAAAACACACAGGAAATTATAGTAGTTCGGCCCTAGAATCTAGTAATAACCTACGTCCACTTGAGCTGTTATTGATATAAGATTCAGAGGAGTGATCAAAGAACTAGGGTTCAATGAGTTTCACAAACCTCTGAAGAACAAAAGAATATATCGAATGTGATAGCTCTAAACACTTGTCAAACTCTAATCTCATATAATTAGAAAGCAAAAAGCCCCCTTCCTTGAGCTATCTTTCTCTATTTATAGGCTCAAGGAAGATTACGTTAATTTGTTACAGATATTATTTCCTAGATAATCGGATACTCAAGAAATCATGGGAGATAATTTCGGGTATGATTTTAACCAAGCTGGTCGTATATAACCATTGAGCGTTGCGCCATAGACATCTTTCTGGTCGATGGTCGAGCAAGACTCCTGCCAGATGTCAGCCACGTGTACTAATCGTATGCCATGTCATCCATGCCTGTTGTTTTGGATAACAAGTATTAATTAAACATATCAATAAGATGATCATATACAAATTGATCTTAATCCTAAATTTATTATGAACTCCTATTTATGTCATATGAGTTCTTTGATTCACTCGTTATGGTTTGTAAGAATGATCAGCCTGAAAACGTTTGCTTTGGGAACTCATTGATGGAAATGGCTGGGGACATAATATATAGATATGGAATCTATACCTTTATGAGAGAAATTAAATAATGGTTCTCTTAAGGGTTGGCTTTTGGAGCTGAAAGGTTATTAAGCTCCAATTCATAAATTAGTTTATGAAATAACCTTCACTAATAAAGTTAATGGTACTTAAGAAAACAAGTTATAATTGAAGAGGTTAAATGGTAATTAATTCCTACTTTAATTATGAATCATTGATAGAGGATTGGCTTGTGTGCAGTGATTAAATCGATTGACACTTTTATGGTTTAAAAATACTCAATAAATAAATGTCTATAATTACAAGAGTGCAAGTCAAATTTTTAGTGGAATAATATTGAGATTAATAAATTAAGGTCATTATATTAAAGATTTTTCATTAATATTGTAAATTTATTGGAGCTTGAAATTATAGGTCCATAGGTCCTCGAGATGGCTCTATCCACATTATTCAAGGTAAGAGTTGAAATTGGGAAAATCAGGAAAGTGACTTATTTGGAAGAAATTTGTTCTTTAGGGTCAAATAAGTAATTGAGACAAATTGATTAATTAATATATTAATTTTTGAAATTAATAAATTATATTTTCAAAAAAAAAAAATTAATTAAATTGCCTTTTTGAAATAATTAATTTTATTTACTTAAATAATGTGAAAAATATATTTATGATAATTCAAATTGGATTTGAATTTGAAATGAAATTTATTCTTTAATTATTCTAATAAATAAGTTATGAAGTTTAGATATTTTTTAATAAATAATAATTAAATGAAAATAATTGGAACACATCCCTGAAATCAGGGATGTGTTACACGACAACTACAATGCTTGCACTGTAGTTGGCGTGTTACACAGTCCAAGAATGGGTCTTAGATATTTCTTTTATTTATTTACTTATTTAATAATTGATTTATAATTTGAATTTTGAATTTTTGAATTTCGAATTTCAAATTTTCAATTAATTCTTTTATTAATTGATCAGATGGAAATAGCTTTTAGAAAAACATAAGAGTTTGACAAAAAAAAAAAAAATAGGTTGTAGTATTTTCCCTATCCATGAAAACTGTCTCACACCTAATATTCCAAGATCTCATCTGTTGAGAATATATTGTGAATCATATATTTTTCCCTGCCATTACTCTACGTGCCCACACACGTCTTAAGGTGTAAAGATACATCTTGGAAGATCTTGGTCTAGTATTTTTGAAGAACTGCTTTGGATTGGATGTCCATTGGAGATACAAAAAGATAGCGAGTATTCTTGATAGTTCTTCAACTGGTAAATCCTCAACTTTTATTTCTCTATGATTAATGTATTGCATGTTAATGGATCAGTTTATTTAAAATTTCTTTAAATAAATTTTTTTGAAATCTCTGGGCTCAACACCCCGTGCTTTCTGCTGAGCACACGATAAACCTGTTTTATCAACATCTATTGTCTCATATGGGTTTATACACAATAGCGCAAACAAGTGCTTATACTCTAAGATCCTGATCACTATGTCATTCTAGTGTGTATATAAGTTGATGATAGGTTGATATTAAGTAATGACATGAAAGGCGTAATAGAAACAAAGAGGTTTTTATCTTCTACTTTCAAGATGGAAAACCTTGGAGAAGTTGATACCATACTAGGTATCAAAGTTAGAAGAAATGAGTATGAATATGCCTTAGGTCAAGCTCACTGTGCTAATAAGATGTTTGACAAATTCGGCCATCTGAATATCAAAGAGGCAAACAAACCTTTTGATTAAAGTCAAAAGTTTGAAAAGAATGAAGGGAGAGTAGTAGCTCTATTAGAGTATGCAATTGAAATAGGGAGTTTAATGTATGTCGCACATTATACAAGAGCGGATATTTCATTTACGGCTAGTAAACAGAGCAGGTTTACTAGTATTCCAAGTATCAAATATTGGAAGGTCGCAGTGTTGGTGTTAATTTGAATAAAATCATGACGCAATAGAAGGGGGTGGTGGTTTAAAAAATTATTAATACTGAGTCATGATCAATACCTATATCCATACATTAAATCAACACACAAAAAGAAAATTAAAATTCCTCTTGTATCCTATAAAAATTCCTTGAGTCTTGTTGTATAATCAAACGATCCTTTTATCCTACGAAGACTCACACTTTAGTCTTCCAAGTCATTCTTCAAACACACAAGGACGTGTGGGCACATAGGATTCACAGGTTTGACTATTTAGGCTCTCTAGATATTCTCAACACATGAGTTCTAAAGAGTTTGGAGAAGAGAGAATATTGTAGAGAGTTCTAGAATTTTTTCAAGCTTAGAAAAAATTCTATCGATTCTTTTGATAGGTCTGAATCAACTGCCTTAAAAAGAATCACATATTTTTAGACTTGTCAAGATAATAAAACAATTTTATTTTATTTTAATTAAATTAATTCTAAGTGATTTGTTATATCTTTTATTTAATTATTTATTTTAATCAGATTAAAATAATAATTAAATAAACAAATAATATTTAAAATTCAAAATTTAAATCACAGGGACACATGGCACTATAAGTGGCGTCACTTAGATGTGTCCTTAATTTTTCTTATTTGATTATTTAATTAACTATAAGAAAGTATATTTATTCCAAATATAATATAAATATTATTTCAAAAAAATATGAGTTAACTCAAAATTAACCTTATCTTAATTGATTAGTTTGAATAATTATCTTATACTAAGATAATATTTTACTCTCTTTAATACTAATCAAAATAGTGATTAATATTCATTTTAATGAATATAAAGTTTTTCAAATAAAAATTAGTTAGTCAAATAATTAATTAATTGCACATAATTATCACTTAGCCCGAGAAAAATAATTCATTTGCTATTTAGTCCTTTTCTCCATTGATCTTGCCTGTGATATATTTACCCTTGACAGTGTAGGACAAATGGGACTCGAGGACCATGGACCTATAATACTAAGATCCAATAAACCAGACTATAAACTTATTTATTAATTCTATTATTACTCCACTATAAATATGAAATTGAACTCTTAGTAATAATATAATTATATTTACAGAGTATTCTCTTATAGTCCATTGATATAATCAACATATGTAGTTTTGTCATCCATTTATTGGTTCGCTAATTAGAGCTGGTCAAGAATTACCATTTTACCCTTCTTATTACCTCTTGTTCCTTAAGTACCTTTAATTCACTATACAAGTTTCTAGAGAATCCAAGAATGAAATAAATATTATTCAAAAAAAGAAAATGGTTCCCAAAATATAAATAGATTGTTCTCAATGCTATAGCTGAAACGAGTGCTCCACTTCCAACTCGCATAGTCACCTCGCCATTAGCAAGTTCCCTTTATGACTAAAGTATCTACATAAAAGAACAAATGTGGTTAGTCGCTCCCGAATCAATGATCCAGGATGACATGTGGTATTCCACTATACAAGCTTCAAGTGCAAGTAAATCACATTTACCTTTCTTTTTCAGATTAATGAGATACTTTTTACAATTTTTCTTCTGGTGACCTTCAACTCCACAATGGAAACATATTCCCTTTTGCTCCTTCCTTTTGGATGTATTGTCATTCTTGTTCTCCCTGGATTTTGGTGGCTTCATGCCTTTCTTGGATATCTTGCCCTTACTCTTGTTCATGTAGTTGTTCTTTGTCCTCTTCTTGGTTTTATCCTCAAAGGATGAAGGTTTCTCTTCAGTGACATTTGCCTCTACCACTTTAGTTATAATTTTGTTAAGAGACTCAAATGTCTGCAGTTCATTCAACAGCTGGGTCATGTTGAACTCCAACTTATTCATAATGTAGTTGGTAGTGCACTACAAGAATAAAAACTATTTATTACGTTTGATTGATAGCACTTAGCCACCTAAGCTACAAATAATTCCCCCCAATAAAAAAATTAGTACAGGCGCAAAATGAAATAAAAGTCGCGGGTCATTTTCAGTTTCCCACTCGCTAACAAATAATACAACACTCCCATTTTCTCTTTTCATCTAGGTTTAGTTATTCTTTTCTCCATCTGACATTGCTCTCTCTCTTTCAAGCTAGGCAGTTGATTCTAACATTGCACCACCCCCTTCTTCTTCTCCACCCCCATCGCTTCTTCTCCTCCTCCTTGGTCTGCACCTCTCTGCCTTTCTTCGTCCTTCTTTTTTTCTTTCGTCCATGAGTCGGAGCTGTGAATGGGTACCCTCAATGACTTTGGCCTCATGGCTGTGACGAGGAGGACTTCATCTAGGTGCTTGGGGTGTCGCGGGGAAGGACAACTCTAGTTTGCTCTTGGGTTCGGTGAGGGGTTCGACTCGTCTTCACAGAAAAGTGCAGCTGGTGTGAGGCAGAGGTTATTTCTTCTACCCTCTCTTTTTGTTTTCTTTGTTTAGAGTCATGCATTTCTATTTTTCTTTGTCCGATGGGAATTATTTTTTTGAATTCATAGTTTATGGGATTTGCAACACAATTTCAGTAAGATTTTTCTACGAGTTTTATTTTTTTGCTTCAGATTTACGATTATATTTCATAGCCATGAGTTTGTTCTATGATAGATTTTATTATATGTTTTGATTTGCAAGTATCATATTTGTGAAGTTGTTTTATCTTTTGTTTAAGATTTGTGTATCAAAACTGGTTTTAGATTTCAATTTCATATCAGATCATCAATGTATATGTATATATATGTGTGTGTATTTGTGTTGTTTGGCCTTGTTATTCTATTTTACTGTTTCAACTCATGACTTGTTGTCTTCTCAGTATTCTTATGAGCTTCTTCTGCAATTTCTGCATAAGTCTCAATCTACCATTGTACTTGGTATTATCAATGAGCATATCAACTTTCAAGGTACACGTTTCTTCTTTTACCGCTATGTAAAAATGCTTCCTTTATTTTTATATGATGTGTAATGTATGCATGTGTACTGGTTTGCAGTTTCTCCTGGACAGCCCAACTCAATTTCTGATGATGCGGAGGCTATTACATTGACTAGAAGCAGCCAGGATGCAGTTAGTCAGATTAATCAGAAGGAAATACATTGGGGGGTGAGTCAACAAAGTTATCTTGTTTCAATCGGGTTTGCTTTTTTCTGTTACCCCCTCTTTGTGCTCTGAGTATTACACTTATGATCCATTGATTCATGTTGGTATGTTGAAGTTAAAATGGAATCTAAATGTCTTTTATTCATTCCTTTTTCATTTGTCTTCTGATCTCAGTATTTATCACATGTTTTTCCCTTTTTCATTTTCATTCAAAATTATTTAGGAATGATAAGCATCATTCTTCTTTTCTAAATTAATTATTTAAAACTTGGTCAACCTACAGAGAGTTATTTAGTAGCCTAAAAGAGGTTTTTTTTTTCTTTCTATACAACAGTTTCCCATATATGTTTGTTATTAATAGGAAATTTAAGTAGTTGCCATATTTTTATAGTTGCTGGAAGACTCTTTGGAAGAACGCTTGGAAAAGACTAGGGGTTTGCTTTCTGATTCTGAAAAGGCAGAAGGAGAAACTAAAGAGTCGGAGTGGGAGGAAAATAAGGTACAAAAATGTTTGGTTATTTCTTTTACTATCCATATCTGTGTAACCTCTGTTTAGACTATGTTTGTGACTGTCTAGTTATAGGATATTTATCTGGCATCAGCTCTTGTGATGCTTAATATTAACTCGTGTGTTCAGAAAAGATCAGCAGAAGGAGGAAAGCAGGGCTCATCAGTTAAAAAGCTGAAAAAAAGACAAGGCAACAGGAGCAACAGGGAAAGCCACTCATCCTGAGACAAACATTGTAACTATGGCACCAAGAGTCAAACCAGAGCTTCCTTTTCCTACAATGTATTGTCTCACTTTCTCCCTCTTTCTCTTATGTAATTTATACATCTTTCGATCTATGTATTTTTGACCTAGGATGTGCCTATTATTCGAAATTCCACATATTTAATTGGGGGTAATGTAGCATAGAATCCATGCAGGGATTCAAATTATTTTGATGAGTAAATGTTTGGAGAAACTGAGATAAATTAAACATGTGATGTTGACATAATGATGTGGACACTAAATTACTTTTTGGTACAACAGGATTCTGATGTTTGAGTGTAATTTTTTCAACCTGTAAGATATGAGGACGCATATTTTTAGTTTTTGTATAGCTTGAGGAACATAGTTTATGTATATTGGTCTTGTGTGGATGTGACTATTCTCGATAGTTTAAATAGATCTTTTTATGATGGAATATGTTGTTTCCAATTTTAATTCTCTCTGTCAATCGAAGTCTTTCAGAGGGATTTAGTCTTAGTGTTTGCATACCTATGATGTTTATTCTAGCAAAAAAAGGGAAATCTACCACTGTTTTTGTAATGTTAACTTTAGATATAGGTTATTTGATTAATCTTTTATTTTGTTGCTTCAATTCAGTCGAGGTTGAGCAGTCTATACTTGATGACTTGAGAAACCATGTACAGCTAAGTAGTGTTGCTCTGCCATCCGTTAGTTTTTAAACATTTATCAATGCACATAGTGGGTATTGTCTTCGATTTTTTTTCGGTTCAACATTATCTTTCTGTTTTAGCAAAAAAAAAATTCTCAATTTCTTATCTTCCGGTTTTTCTTTTTCTAGTTTAAACTGTTCAACTATATCCCCTGACGGGTCATTGGTTGTTGCTAGATTTTCATATTCATCGCTGAAGGTTTGTTCTTGATTACATTTTCGTTGCATGTGACATGTCAATTGTTTGTGTTTTCTACTAAATTTGGTACACATTGTGCAGATTTGCGATATGGCAAAGCTTGGGCAACAGGCTATTGGTTGTAAGTCAATCCTCTGTTTCTACTGTGTTGAGATATTCTTGTACATAAATCAAAGTTAAAAAAAAGATATGCACGTGTTTTACAGTGTATAAATTAGTCTAGGATATATAGGCACACAATTTATGCCTTCATAAATTTCGCTTTCTGAAAAAGCACTGAGGCCACTGAGAGGTTCATTTTACACAGATATTTTGGATTCATATGTAGAATACTTTGAAAAAGAAGGTGCCTCAAAGAGTGGACTTGAATTTGAACAAGAGAAAGAAGTGTTTCGTGTATGCGTAAGTCTTTGCTCAGCATAAACTTATGAATCGAAGGCTTCAACAAAAATATACTAGTTTTGTATCAGCAGAGCTATATGTATGTTGTTTGTGCGTGTTTAGTTTATTTGGTTTGTGGGATCCTTCAAAAGTACTTATCAAATTTCTAACATGTTTCCATTTTTTTAGTTTCCTGATGCATCACAACCAAATGTAAATATGTGGTGCAAATGCAGGGTATTAGAAGATGGAAAGTTTGATATATACAAGGTAAGTAGAATTTTAGTTATATAGCGACATTCATGACAGTAGATTTTGTAACAAGAAAACAGGTTGATGATATTTAACTTTCATCATCAAGTTCTGAGGTTTGTGTTTTTCTCCAATTAATTATTCTTTTAGATTGAACATGTCTATACTCGTCACATGCTCAGAGACATATCTTGCCATGAATAGAATCTGGGCTTGAGGCTGGATCTGTGCACCAATAGAACTGTAACTACTTTTACTGTAAGTTTTCTTTGTTTAATTACAGATGCACCTATATCTATAGAATTTATAACATTTAAATTCTTTTCTTTCTTTGTTTAAGATATATTTATTGTTAAATCTTATTTGTGTATATCCTAAAACTAAAAAGTAAACAAAGGAACAAAATAGATCTAAACTTGTCTAGAAATATCTGGTTTATCACTTCATAATGATGCTGATTTTGGCTAAATTCTTCATGCTATTACAGGATGATGACTTGGAAAGCCTCAAATTTTTGATAAATTCTGCTGTTACAAAAGTTAAGGGTGAACTAATATGCTCCTGGGGAAGTTCATTTTTGGAGAAAAAATTCATGTGGTTGCAGCATGGCTAATAAGTAGTAAAACATACAAAAATCAAACACTATGGCTTAAAATCAAAGATGTTGACCAGTCTCCGAGCGGGGAAGCTACAAGGGAAGTTGTTGTAATGCTGAAAGGAGTAGCTACAAAATTAGTGGTATATTTTCTGTTTCAACTCTTTTGTGAAACATAGTTCAAAGCCTCTAGAACATGTTATTCATGCTTCAAAAAACAGAACATAGAACATAGAACATGTTATTCATACATTAATATGCATGTATTAATGTATTGTTGATTATGTATATAACTGCATGCTTTGGAGGCCTTTGTCTACACTTATAGTTCCATTTTCTTTATGTTACTTGTTCTAATATACATGACTAAGCCTGGTTTTTATATTCTCTTTTGTATTATTTATATTCACACACACATGTATATATATTTCTAAAAACACTAGTTACTTTTTCTTTCTCTTCCCCCGCCCCTCTTATATTCCCCTGTAATTTAATAAATGCTCCAGGGTTTAAACTATTTTCAAAAGCATATGCTTAGTTATTCAATATTTTATGTCTTTTTAGTTTTATAGTAATTGTTGCTGTCTAGTTGGAATGTTGGATAATGTTAGATGGTACAATGTAAGGTTCTTGTTTACACTTTATTTTAAGACTGGTGAAGACAATTATAGTCTCTTTCTACATTCCATATTTAAATGGAATGTTTCCATGTTTTGAAAAAACTTTATAATTAATAATATAAACATAGGGTATATGCATAATAGGCAGTTTTTGTTAGTTGAATCATTCTTAATTTCTTGTTGCTGAAGAGAGGAATCCTCTAAGTGTAAAGCCTTGTCTTAGGGTTCATAATTTTTTTATTAACTTAAGAATATATGGATTTTGCATTATTTACCACAATTTGCTACTTAGTAATTGGTTGTAATTTTTAGCTAGATGTTAGGCACCCAATAAAAGGTAAAAAAAATGAATAAATGAAGTTGTGGGTAGTGTAAAAGATTTTCTTGAAGGTGAGTTATATTTTGTGGTTAAAGAGTGTCAGTGGTCTCTTGAATACACCTTTAATCTGTTCGTGGGTCTTTTTATTGCTGATGCACACTAGTATGTTGAATAACTAGAATGAATCTTTATTGATACCAAAACCAGATTACAAGGGGTTCCAAGACTTATTGAGCTTGGATTTCTCCACAGAGAATTCACTTTATAAAACAATACAAATAATCAGATAGATCCCCCCAGACCTGCGTACCACCAATGTATAGGTATTCTCTTTGGTCACTCAGGCTTACAACAATAAACTATAGAACAATACAAATAATCTTAGGTCATGAGGTTTGGCCCTGCTAAGCTAAGGAGCCAAATTAAACATTGCAAAAGAATAGGTGCACAAGGCCCTCACATAATGAGGTCTGGAGTGCCCGAGCGAGGTTGACATGCTCATAGGTCGAGATGTACTCACATATGTGAGAGTTGACAAAGGCAACTAAGGCATGTGCCTACCTACGTGCAAAGGACACCCGAGCCATGTATGGTGAAGGCACCCAAGTTATATGCCTCACCATAGCCCCGCGCACGTCTCGCAAGGTACGACCTCGCGACGGAGCCAACATTCTTTCATCACTTCCAACAAAAAAAGATGCTAAGGCGTTCAAAACGCCTACGACAACTACAAGGTGATGAGGTTGGCCGGGACAGAGTAGAGCGGATGGCTTCCAAGAAAGAGCCCCCTATGCCTAAGCATAGAGGTAGGCCGGAGGAACCTCTTCCCCTAAAGGAGGAGAAGGAAGCATCATCCCTAGCTATCCGACCTGATGGAGGTCATTTAGAGCCACCAATGAATCCACTTCACTGGCCCCCAGTGGCACCACGCTCAGGCCACCAAGACCCAGGTCCATCGACGCACGGGTCAGGCAAGGGTCCCAGGGTACGCTCGGTAAGTTATAGCTCAAGGACTCACTTCTACAAGGATGAGATATGCAAGTTACATAAAAAGACTCGAAGGCTAGAAACCACGATAGAGAACATGCAGGAGGTCTTAAACAACCTACTGCAAGGAAATTCAATCATACCCCTTCCTAAGCATAAAGAGAATGAGCATGAAAAAGGGGAAAAAATTGTCCCTGTAGATGATGGGAGACCTCGACTTTCCACCAGTAAAACTCCCCCGAAAAAATCCCATAGGGGTCCTAAGCCGTTGAAATTCCCCCAAGAGCAAATGCAGAGGGAAGACAATGGTCGTAAGAACGAAGCAGAAGTCACCTCAAAATAAGCGCCCCCTATCCTAAAAGAAAATCTCCATGGGAAGAGGTATGAAGTAAAAAACACGCCCCTTGCGGTTCCCCCGAGGAACACAACCAAAGCAAGGGTTCAGTCTGAGGACCCGCGAGACTCCTCAAGCAAAAAAAGGAGGGGATTAGACACCAAAATGAAAAGCCCTCGAGGCAGGATTACCATTTCACTTGGGGGGCACAAAGATGACAGAATATGACCGTGATTCGCCCTTCACAAGGGAGATCCAGACTGAGCAAATGCCCACCGGCTGCAGAGAGCCTTGCATGACTCCGTACGGGAGTACTAAAAAGCCCTAAGTATCACTTAGACTCCTTCAATAACTTGATGAGGTTAAGAGGGATCAACAACAGGGAAAAGTGCCATTTCTTTGTCGTTACGCTTAAAGTTGGTGCGTACAAGTGGTTCAAGAGGTTAAGGCCAAGAACAATCATGTCATGGCAGCAATTCTTTTTTTTTTTTTCTATCATTGTAATTATGCTTTCACAAACTGAAACAATATACTTCGGGCTTAGCTCGAGGTTATTTCTTCTCATGATAATCATATAGTTATTAGTACATGTTCATTATTTTGTGATCTATTTTTTATCCCCTTAATCTATTATCTTGTCATGTTTATGAATTTCAAAATCTTGCACACTCGCAATCATATGGGTTATCTTTAGATCGAGATAGGTTTCTGATGGCTTGACCAAATAATTCTTATCGATATCCTGGTTATACCCAGAAATTTTCCCGCCTAATAGCGTTATACCTGTTAGGAATTACGTATGAGACCTGGTTATGTCCAGGATTTTTTCCACCTAACAGCGCCATACCTGTTAGGAATCAGGCCCTGGATCTAGTTTTGTGCAAGAGTTTGTCCCCTTAATATCATTATACTTGTTAGGAATCAGGCCTCAGAACTGGTTATATCCAAGAGTTTGTCCACTTAATATCATTATACCTGTTAGGAATCAGGCATTGGACCTCGTTATATCCAGGAGTTTGTCCGCCTAATAGCAGTATACCTGTTAGGAATCAGGCCTCGGACATGGTTATATCCAGGATTCCCTAGTTGACTTCTAGTTTTTTATTTGTTTTTTAATTTTCCTAACTTAGTTCGTGATTTGAATTGCTTTGAAAATCTGAGCTTTAAAAAGCCGTTGAATAATCAACTTTCCAAATTCTAAGTTTTGAATTTTATCTAAATATGCTAATTCCTTTTAAGGCTCTTCGAGAGTTATATGCCCCCCAAATGATCAGAATTTACTGATATTCTAGGTCGCTTTTACAAAATGAGCACGTGATACATCACAAGAATAAAATAAATATATTGTTCTATGTTTCAATTATGTAGCAATCCAGTGTTATTTAAATAGAATGAATTTTATAAATAAGCCTTACATGGAAAAGTATTGAAAACATCAATAAAAATAACCAAGTCATCCTATTACTGATAGTATTTTTTAAGAAGTAAGGCGTTCCAGGTCCGTGGGACCAACCTCTCTACTTAATCGACCTAGTTTCAAGGTTCCCTTTCATAGGATTTCCACGATTTGGTATGGTCCTTCTCAATTCAATCACAATACACCTTCTTTGGGATCTTTACTTGCCAAAAACACCCTTCGAAGTACTAAATCACCGAGTCTGAGTCTGCGGCCTTTTACCTTTGAGTTAAAGTAATGAGTGATTCTTTGCTGATAATGGAAAGAGGCAACATCTCACGCGAAGCCCCGGGTGTAAGTTGAGGTGCCTCGCATAGCGAGTTCAGCCTCGCAAAATGAAGCCTAGTCATTCTTGCGAGTTTGATGAGTTTAGTCTCACTTAGCCCCTTCGGTGCAAGACAAGAGGCCTCACTATGTTAGGCCCTTGTGAGAGGCGTTCATGCACCGTGTCTTCACATACGGAACATTTGGGCATATTAGGGCTCACTATACGAGGCCCTCTTCTCTAGGTGCAGAGCTTGTGTGGAGGCCTTATGCATAAGGCTAGTTGGGCGTATGGGCTACATAGGCATATAGAGAGGTCCTCTTCTCTAGATGTGAACCTTATGTCAAGGCCTTATGCCTAAGGCAAGTTAGGCCTCACTATCAAGATTCTTGCCTTTACAGACCTTGCGCAACTAGATATTTTGAGAATTCAGATATGCGGGCCTCGCTATGCAAGACCCTTTTCTTCTATGGCCTTGTGCCTTCATTGATAAATGCTTTAAGGGATAATTTCCCATATTCACACTTGCCCCTGACTCCATAATTATACTTTTAAGTGTTCTTGTAGACTCCTTCTTACATTCCTCATTTGATATTTATGGAATTCTTGCTTTATTTCACCTTATGAGGAAGCTCAACATTGGTGTTTTATCTTGTGGTGTATGAAGAAACACAATATTCATTTGGGTGGTGTGTTTCTTTGTAGTGTATAAAGAAATACAAAAATCAAAAAGCTAGGGTGGTGATACAAGTACATCCTTGTGTTTGAATGAGGGCCAATCGCTTACGGGTACAAATCTCGAAGTTGCCAAGGCTCTTGATCTCCACCATTTACCCTGGATTTGATCCAAGGACTAGGAAGTCTTGGCTCTCCTTATAAATACCTTAAGGCTTAGATTCATTTTTTCACACCAAAACTTACTTAGCTTAGTGGTATCTCTTTGAAGTTATTTCGAAGGGCTCTAAGGTTCTATCCTCCATAGAAGCACTCTTGAGGTAATTTTGGCCCCTTTTAAATTTCCTCTCTTTTTTAATTTATTTTTCCTTATCCCATGCTTATATTGCAGGTTGAATAAAGTGTTTTCACTTAAGAGTTCATCTTTGCAACTCCAAGGGGCTCATCTCATGCATGCACAGGGGCATGTCTCTGTGAATTCTAAGGCTTTCCTTCGCATACCCAAGGTCTCGCTTACGCATGTCTAGGTATGCTTCCCTTCACTGATTATACATGCATTTATTTCTTATCGTTTATATGAGGGTAGGGGTCATAGGACTGCATGTATCTTTTCCTTAAAGAATTCTTCATTTCTCTGGTGTGTTAGGTATGTATACATAGGATCTTATCTTACCTTAATTGCATCCCTTACATGTTGTAGATATAGGGTTGTTTTCACGTGCACACATCTGTCAAGTCTTAGCTTGCCCATGGCATCTGGACGGTCCTTTAAAGTCTCTCCTATCAAGTGGTCATCGTCTGACAAAAAATCCGATACCCATAAACCCTCCGCAAATGCAGGTGTGTGAATGCTCTACTTGCAGCAGTTATCCTTAGGCAAAAGGTATGGGGCCTTGAGAGTGAACTCGAATTTGTCAGTAGCAGCGAGGGTGCAGGTTTCTCCCCATGGCATGAGGCATACATGGCTCAAATAAAATCAACCCTTTAGGACTGTATAGTTGAGATTGCTTGCCTAGAAGAAAATTTTCCTCATGAACCTCCAACCCCCTACGACGCTGGACCACCAGACGTTGGGGGTCCCACCCATGGGGGTGATGATAGTGATCCAACCTGAGTTTCTTTCCATGGTCTTTCCCTAGTTTCTTCCCCCGTCAATGACTGTAAAATATAGAGTTATGCAGTATGCGGGTAGACATAGGACACACAGGGAGACTTCTAGGAGGTTGATGAAGTCAGTCGCTCACAAAATGCATCTTGTTTCTATTTAGGTATCAAACATGCCAAGGTGGATCACTGGTAATTTTTAAATTATGGACATCGAGTCTACCATGACTCGGACAAAGCTTTCCAACATGGTGAAGGCCCATCAACTTTCGTCAGACATTAATTACACTATTCTGACCCACGATGACCATGCATACAGCCCACCAGAGGGGCTTGTAGCTTTTAGCAATTCTTTGATCAGGTCTAGTGGGTTGTAACGACCCAAATTTGCTAATAAGGCTTAAGGCCGTGATTAATGCACCTGGAGGGCAATAAGTGAATTATTGTTATAATATGTTAATTTATGTGAATATGTGATAGAGATGCATGTTTAGTTGAATTAAATATGCATGTGGGCCCCGTTTGGATATCAGCGGTATGTCTGTGATTTAAGCCTGTTGAGGGCATAAATGTGATATATCTGTGTAGCACGATCTGAGACAGCCCTAGTGAGCCGTTAGTCAAAAGTCACAACGGGGTTGAGAATCCAACCCGGGGCGGGTCGAGGGGTGTTACGGGTATCAGATGTTTATGGGGTTACCGGGTTATGGAAATAAATATTTGGAGATGTATTTGAGGTTAGAATGTCTAGGAGGAAATATGGGGGAAATTTACCATTTTTCCCTCGGGGGACGTTTTTGGTACCCTGAGCTTTGAGATAACCTTATAGTCTTAAATTGAATAAAAAATACTGGGAATCATTTATAACTCTCTAAACAGACCCACTCTCTCTTCCCTCACTCTGTTTTCTCTTCCACACTTGAAAGCATAGTGGTATTTTGGAGGAAAACCAGTCAAGAACTAACGAATTAAAGCTAAGTTTGGGAGACTCTAACCAGAAATCTAACGCTTGGAGCTTAGGGAACTGAGTTGGGGATTCAATTCTGTATAAGGTAAGCTTTCTATTATGTTGAGTTGTGTTGATTGCAGCTGAATTCTGTTGATATTGGGTGTTAGGACTTAGACATGCATGGTTTGGATTCTAAGACTAGTTTTGATTGCTTGATGGGTGTGGAAATTGGCTCTTGAGTTTGTTGGTATGTTTAGGTTGCATGAGTAATAAATCTTGGTTTAATTATGAGGTTGGGGGTGATTTTGGTTGAGATATATGGGGTTTGGCTCGAAGGAAATGCAAGGAAAGTGGTGTTTTTCTATGTTTGAAGACGAGGGCCACGGCCCGTGTGCACGCGAGACCTTTGGAGGCCATGGAGATCGAGGCACGGCGCGGCGCTTGGCCAAGCATGCCGCAGCCCGTGTGTGCTTCCAGGGAGGTGTCTAGCCTCTGTTTTGAAGCTATCCGCGGCGCTTGTGGGGTGGGCCGCAGCCCTAGTTCAAGGTGCAAGGATTTTAGTGGGATTTGACTTGGGAACCTAATTATTAGGGATCGAGATGGATTTTATCACCCGAATTGATAGAATTCAAGATTTTGGAGACTAGAACAATGACTCAAAGCCATTTAATGGATTAGAACTTGATGGATGAATATTGTTAATGCGTTGTGTTTAGGGCTTCGGTGAGGCTCGGACTAGGGAATTGTGCTCGGGATATCGGTGCTTAGAAAGCTCAGGACACAGGTAAGGAAACTACCGTTCCCATAGAGCTTGTGTTGCAGAGCTCGGCCCTATGTGATTGTGTTGCAGGGCTCGACCCTATATGATTGTGTTGCGGGGCATGGCCCTTTGACTGGATTTATGTGTGTTTTAATATCTGTTTAGTATATAATGTGTATGTATTAATGATGGAACGGCGATGGCCGGGAACGGCGAAGGTCAGGAATGGGGAAGATCGAGAACGGCAAGGGGCCGGGAGCAGCGTTTAGCACACGGAGTGTGAGTTGCCAGGGTGAGACCCCAAGGGATACTTGGGATATCCTTAGGGTTTAGACCGCGAACCCAGGGCCTGGTAAAGTGCCTAGGACGGCATGGTCGTACTTGTATGACCTGGTGTTGGCTTGATTTTATCTTTAAGTGTTTGATATGCGTTTATCATCTATTTATGAGAGTTTTCTCACTGGCCTTCGGCTCACGGGTGGTCTATGGTGCAGGTAAAGGCAAAGGGAGGGTCAATAAACCTTGAGTATGGCGAGCGAGATGAGCGGAACGTAAATGTCCAGTCTATTTGGCTGCCACGGCCAGAGGTGTTTTTGGTAGATGTTTTGTACAAAACTTTAATTTTGTCGTTTTGTCAGATTTAATTATATTTTGAGTTGTAAATATTTCTAAGCAATGTTTTTGGGATCCCAAATGTTAAATGTTTTATAATTTTTCAATAAAAGTTTTATTCTCAAGTTTATGACTCTGATTATGATTTATTTACACTTTTGTCCTAAAACCTCAATTAGCGAGTTAGTTTCACATTTTAAACTCACTTAGTAACGACTCTAAGGTAGTAGGGCGTTACAACTTGGTATCAGAGTGTGCCAAGGTTTATGGTTTCTGGAGAATGACCAAACATGTACGCTCGATGTCAGTTGCAAGCTTGAATTAAGGTTGGTTGGTATGATTGACCATTATGTTGAAATATGTGCTTAAATGCCCTGTTTGCCTGCTTATTTGATATAGAGCATGATGAATGATTTAATGTATGCATGATTTCAGGGCATGGCCCGTTGTGTGTTATATGTTATTTGAGTGTTATGTGGATTGTTGCTTATGGTTGACTGATGTGATTGGGAGGTGGTTTTTGATGCTGTTATCATGCATGATGAGCGGCGTCATTGGTTTCAGGTATATTTGTTGAGATGCCTCATCAATCATCTAGAATCCGCGGCAATCGGGCTGAGGATGATAATAAGGGTCAAGACACTCCACCTGCCCCACAGAATTGGCAGCAGATGTTTGCCAAAATGGAAGCAAGGCTGCAACGAACAGAGGAACAACTTCGCCAGCTAAGGTAGCAGGCCCCTCCATAGGTTACAGGGTTGCCGATTCAACAGGTTATGGCACCAACGCCAGTTCAACCTGTTTTGGAGAATAAATGGGAGCCTTTGTATGAGAGGTTCAAGAAACAGCATCCTCCCACCTTTGAGGGTGGACCAGACCCACTGCGGGCAGATCAGTGGATGAATATGATCTCCTCCATTCTTGATTTCATGAGGTTTGAGGGGAGTGAAAGGGTAGCTTGTGCAGGCTACATGTTCAGAGAAGACGCCCGCATCTGGTGGGATGTAGTGGTTCAGAGGAGAAATGTGGCAGTTATGACCTGGGAAGAATTTAGAAATATCTTTAATGAGAAATATTACAGTGTGGCAGTCCGAGTTGCGAAGGTTGATGAGTTTATCAACCTGACTCAGAACTGGATGACTGTGACGAAGTATGCTCTGAAGTTTGACCGTTTGGCGAAGTTTGCGCCAGATCTAGTGCCGACAGATGCCGCAAGAAGGGACAGGTTTGTATGGGGATTGAATGTTATCATCGCTCGTGATGTGAAGATCACTTTGGATCCAAAGACTACTACCTACGCTTAGGTGGTAGACAAGGCCCTTACAACCGAGGACCAGATTTGGAGAGAGAGCGTTGTTAGGCGCGATGCCAGGAGGACAGTGTCTCCTTTTATTAGATCCAGCCGGGGTGATGGCTCCAGTGAGCAGAAGAGAAAGGCCCCAGATTCCTTTGTTCCTCCCAGTTCTGATAGGAGGGCATGGGGTGGTCTTAGTGGCCATCAGGGCGGAAGTGACAACTGGAGAAGTTTCCCAGTGTGTCCTTAGTGCAGACGACGACATCAGGGTGAGTGCAGGATTAGGGCCTGCTTTGTCTGTGGGAGTGCCAATCGTCTGAAGAAAGACTGCCCACAAGCCAAGAAGGAGGAGTCGAAGCAGGGCGACAGTCTTGCTCCTGCCAGGGTGTTCACCTTGACTCAGACTGAGGCGGAGGCTAGGCCCTCAGTTGTGACAGGTCAGATCTCTAGTACTGGTTCTTCTTATACTGCATTGTTTGATTCGGGGGCTACCCACTCGTTTGTGTCTGCTAGAGTGATTGATCAGCTGTGTAGACCTAGTGTTCTGTATGCTAGGGGTTTTCAGACCTTATTGCCGACTGGGGAACTGGTAGTCTCTAGGAGGTGGATTAGAGCTTTACGAGTAGTGGTAGATGGTGGGGAATTGTTTGCTGATTTGATTGAGCTTGTGATGGATGACTTCGATAAGATCCTAGGGATGGATTGGTTATCAAAGTATGGGGCGACAATTGACTGTAAGCGTAGGATGGTGACTTTTGAACCAGAAGGGGAGGTACCCTTTGTATTTGTGGGAACAGCGGGTGGACCGCGGGTACCTGTGATTTCAACATTTAAGGCTAGGAACCTAATGCAGGGAGGTGGCATAGGATTCCTAGCGAGTGTTGTGGACACCTCAAAGGTTGTGTCAGTTAGACCGGGGGAGACTAGATTGGTATGCGAGTTCCCAGATTTATTTCCCGCAGATCTGCCAGGGTTGCTGCCGCAGCGGGAAATTTATTTTATTATAGAGTTGGTACCAGGAGTGGAGCCAGTATCTAGGACATCTTACAGAATTTCTCCAACTGAGCTGAAGGAGTTGAAGATTCAGTTGCAGGAGTTACTGGATTTGGGGTTCATCAGACCGAGTTTCTCGCCATGGGGTGCTCCAGTGTTGTTTGTTAAGAAGAAGGATGGATCTCTCAAGATGTGTATTGACTATAGGGAGCTAAACAAGTTGACCATCAAGAATAAGTACCCATTGCCTAGGATTGATGATATGTTTGACCAGTTGCAGGGAATGACAGTGTTTTCTAAGATAGATCTCTGGTCAGGTTACCATCAGTTAAGGATCAAAGAGGAGGACATACCAAAGACCGCTTTCCGCACAAGGTATGGACACTATGAATTCCTGGTTATGTCCTTTGGATTAACCAATGCCCCAACAACCTTTTATGGACATGATGAATAGGGTTTTCAAGGATTATTTAGACAAGTTTGTGATTGTGTTCATCGATGATATTCTGGTGTACTCACAGTCAGAGACAGAGCACGAGCAGCATCTACGTTTGGTATTGCAGCGGTTAAGAGAGCATAAGTTATACGCTAAGTTTAGCAAGTGTGAGTTCTGGTTACCACAAGTTACATTTCTGGGCCATATCGTCAGTAAGGAGGGGATTCTGGTTGACCCAAATAAGATTGAAGCAGTCAGGGACTGGCCTAGACCGAGCAGTGCTCCTGAAGTGAGGAGCTTTCTAGGATTGGCAGGGTATTACCGGCAATTTTTTGAGGGGTTCTCCAGAATAACTATGCCGTTGACAGAATTGATGAAGAAGAAGACAAAGTATGTTTGGACAGACCAATGTTAGAACAGTTTTAAAGAATTGAAGCAGCGATTGATCACCGCACCAGTGTTGACTCTACTGACGGACAATGAGAAGTTTGTGGTTTATTGTGATGCCTCCAGAAAAGGTTTGGGGTGTGTGTTGATGCAAGCTGGGAAGGTGATAGCCCACGCATCGAGACAGTTAAAGGAGTATGAGTAGAGATATCCCACGCATGATCTAGAATTGGCAGCGGTGGTATTCGCACTTAAGATTTGGAGACATTACCTATATGGTGAAAAATGTGAAATATACACTAACCATAAGAGTTTGAAGTATTTTTTCACTCAGAAGGATCTGAATATGCGCCAGAGATGGTGGTTGGAGCTTGTTAAGGATTACGATTGTGATATCCTGTACCATCCTGGAAAGGCCAACGTAGTTGCTGATGCCTTGAGCCAGAAGGGCCCAGGACAGTTGTTTAGTTCGAGACAGATATTCGATAAGCTAGTAGAGGATATGACTAGAGTGGGTATAGAGCTGGTGGTTGGTCGGTTAGCCAACATCACTCTTTAGTCTACTCTCCTTGAGAGGATCAAGGAGGCGCATGGGAATGATTCCCAGTTTACGGGTTATAGGGAGAACATTTTGGCCGGAGTGGCTAAAGACTTTTCTATTTCAGAGATGGGGTTACTGAAGTACAAGGGTCGGATCTGTGTTCCGATGGATGCAGATATCTGGCGAGAGATTCTAGATGAACTGCATACCACTCTCTATTCCTTACATCCGGGTATGACAACGATGTACCAGGATCTGAGAGCTTTGTACTTGTGGTCGGGCATGAAGAGGGATGTGGTGGATTATGTGGTCAAGTGCTTAACTTGTCAGCAGGTCAAGGCTGAACATCAGAGGCCAGCAAG
This sequence comes from Humulus lupulus, assembly GCF_963169125.1. Taxonomy (NCBI): domain Eukaryota; kingdom Viridiplantae; phylum Streptophyta; class Magnoliopsida; order Rosales; family Cannabaceae; genus Humulus; species Humulus lupulus. The sequence goes on from NC_084795.1 coordinate 134,348,038, forward strand.
GTTGCTGCAGCCTCTAGGGATTCCGGAGTGGAAATGGGAAGATGTCGCCGTGGACTTCGTAGTTGGGTTGCCAAAGACCGTAGGACAGCATGATTCAGTGTGGGTAATTGTGGATAGGTATACCAAGTCCGCCCACTTTTTACCAGTCAGGATGACTTATACTGTGGAGAAGTATGTTGAGCTATATGTGAAGGAGATTGTTCGACTGTATGGGGCACCAAGGTCGATAGTATCCGACAGGGACCCCACCTTCACTTCCAAGTTCTGGGAAAGTCTGCAGAAAGCTATAGTCACAGTTACGGTTTAGTACCGCTTATCATCCTCAGACAGATTTATAAATTGAGAGGGCGATTCAGATACTAGAATACATGCTACGAGCATGTGTGCTTGATTTTGGGGGATCTTGGAGTAGGTATCTTCCTTTGATTGAGTTCTCATACAACAACCGCTATCAGGCGACTATTGGAGTGGCTCTATATGAGATGCTTTATGGGAGAAAGTGCAGATCACCTATTCATTGGGATGAAACAGGTGAGAGGAGGTTTTTAGGTCCTGAGATGGTTCAGAGGACCAATGAGGCAGTTGAGAAGATTAGAGCTCGAATGCTCGCCTCCCAGAGTCGTCAGAAGAGTTATTCAGACCTGAAACGCAGGAGTGTGGAGTTCCAAGGTTGTGACCATGTGTTTCTTAGGGTTTCACCCTTGAAGGGAGTGAGACGGTTTGGTGTTCGGGGCCAGCAGAGCCCTAGGTTTGTTGGCCCATTTGAGACTCTGGAACAAGTTGGAGAGGTAGCTTATAGATTGGAAATGCCTCCAGCCTTATCAGGGGTCCATAACGTGCTTCACGTGTCCATGCTCCGGAGGCATGTGTCAGACTCGACGCACGTTCTGAGTAATGAAAACTTGGAGCTGGATCAAGATTTATCATATGAGGAGAAACCAGTTCAAATTCTCGACCGAAAGGACAAAGTCTTGCAAAGCAAGACCATCGCAAGGAAAGTGGTGTTTTCTGGGTTTGGAGGCGAGGGCTGCGGCCCTAGGAGGGGCATGCCACAGCCCGTGTGCACGCAAGGCCTTGGGAGGCCATGGAGTTCGAGGCACGCCGCAGCGCTTGGCCAAGCATGACGCGGCCCGTGTGTGCTTTCAGGGAGGTGTCTAGCCTCTGTTTTGAGGCTAGCCGCGGCGCTTGTGGGGTGGGTCGCGGCCCTAGTTCAAGGTGCAGGGATGTTAGTGGGATTTTACTTGGGAACCTAATTGTTAGGGCTCAGGATGGATTTTATCACCCGGATTGATAGAATTCAAGATTCTGCAAACTAGAACTATGACTCAAAGCCATTTAATGGATTAGAACTTGATGGATGAATATTGTTAATGTGTTGTGATTAGGGCTTCGGTGAGGCTCGGACTAGGGAACTGTGCTCAAGATATCGGTGCTTAGAAAGCTCGGGACACAGGTAAGAAAACTACTGTTCCCAAAGAGCTTGTGTTACAAGGCTCGGCCCTTTATGATTGTGTTGCGGGGCATGGCCCTTTGACTGGATTTATGTGTGTTTTAATCTCTGCTTTGTATATAATGTGTATGTATTGATGATGGAATGGCGATGGCCGGGAATGGCTAAGGCCGAGAACGACAAGGGGTCGGGAGCAGCGTTTAGCACGCGGAGTGCGAGTTGCCAGGGTGAGACCTCAAGGGATACCTGGGATATCCTTAGGTGTTAGACCATGAACCCAGGGCCTGGTAAAGCACCTGGGACGGCATGGCCATACTTGTATGACCCTGTGTTGGCTTGATTTTTTCTTAAGTGTTTGATATGCATTTATCATCTATTTGTGAGAGTTTTCTTGCTGGGCTTCGGCTCACAGGTGCTCTATGGTGCTGGTAAAGGCAAAGGGAGGGTCGATCAACCCTGAGTATGGCGAGCGGGACGAACGTCGCATACATGTCTGGTTTATATGGCTGCCACAGCCAGAGGTGTTTTTGCGAGATGTTTTGTACAAAACCTTAATTTTGTCGTTTAGTCAGCTTTAATTATATTTTGAGTTGTAAATATTTCTAAGCAATGTTTTTGGGATCCCAAATGTTAAATGTTTTATAACTTTTCAATCAAAGGTTTATTCTCAAGTTTATGACTCTGATTATGATTTATTTACACTTTTGTCCTAAAACCTCGATTAGCGAGTTAGTTGCACATTTTAAACTCACTTAGTAACTGCTCTAAGGTAGTAGGGCGTTACATGGGTCCTTCATGAAAATATATAATTAAAATGTAATTCATTTGGATACTTTTTCTTGCAAAAGTGCATTTTCATGCACTAATTACAACCCCCAACTATCTTATTACTAGTCCCAAGCAATTCAAGCGGAGAAGAAAATTATCAAGCTGAATAATCAAGTCAAACCAATCAAAACTAGCCAAGCACTTTAAAATATCATCAAGAAGTCAGAAATTTCTATGCAAACTATTTAGTAGTAACCCTAGAGTTGTGTATGTGTGCACCAAACCATATCCATTTCTTACCACAAGCCATAACACAAATAGTACCGAAAAATCTCAAAAGCATAAAGGACTCAAATCCAAATTCCTCACAGGCATTGAAAGTATTTTTTTTTTTAATGGGAGAGATGACACTCTTGGAGTTAGAATTGTAACACTTAACGCTCAAATGAGAGAGGGCAAAACTTTTTAGGACAAACAATTTGAACAAATATTGATCACAAGATAGACAAATCAAATAATTAGAATTCAAATGACAAACAACCTTTGGGATTTACACAAGAAACTCGAAAAGAACACTTTTTTTAAGAAACATATGAAGTGATGTTTCTTTCATTCATTTTTTTTATTATGGAAGAATTTTTTTTTTGACAATAATATAAAAAGAAAACACAATAACGAAATGTTTCTCCTGTTCTATTTTTTTTATTTTTTTATTTTTTATTTTTTATTTTTGACAAGAGGCAACACATTAATACATGAACAAAAAGAAACATGAAAATAATATTACAACAAAGGCTCTTTTAAACATGAAATTATCCCCCCAGTGCATGTCATGTTTTAAATTCCAAAAATCTAATTTCACGAACTCAAATGATCAATAAAAGTTCAAAAAGTCGTTTCCTCAACTCTCACAACTCACCAAAAAAATGGAAAACTTTAAACTTGAAATATTTCTCAATTATTTGTTTTAACAACCATCTTACCACATGTTTGGAATGTGCATTAAAGAACTCTGAAAATCACTTCTTAATAGCTAAACATAGAAAAAACCAACTCAAATCAAAGATTTTCTAATCATGCTCAGAAAATTTTGAGAAAAGTTGACTTAAAAATTCAACACAACAATGAAATTCTCCAAATGAATGCTCACATGAGCTCACCACCCGCAACCAAAAATTATACAATGTCCCCAATGTCAAAACAAATACACAATGAAAAGGATAGGGAAAGAGAATACCTGGTAGATGATAATATCCATGGGGCGATAGTTGAAACAACCTGAAAAAAAAAACAACTCAAAACAACAAAAAGAAAACGAAAACACACAAAAATAAAAGAAAAACAAAATAAAATAAGTAAACGAAACAAACCACTCAGAGTGTATAAATAGGGTCCTCTAGAAGGACCTCTTCAACATGACTCACACTCTCGATGTAATGCTTCAATCTCTGGCCATTGACTCTAAAAGTTCTCCCATCGGTTGGGTCCTTGACGTCAACAGAACAATTGGGAAAAACGTGTTTGACCACAAATGGGCCAGTCCACCGCGATCTCAACTTGCCAGGGTGGAAATGCAACCGATAATCATAAAGATGCACCTTTTGATTCACCTCAAAATGCTTTCGCAGGATTTGTTTATCATGAGCAGTTTTCATTTTTGCCTTGTAGATCCTGGAATTGTCATATGCCTCATTTCTCTACTCCTCAATTTCACACAGTTGGAGTTTATGATTAATGCCTGCAACACTAAGATCAAAATTAAAGGCCTTGACAGCCCAATATAACTTATGCTCAAGTTAAATAGGCAAAAGACAGGCTTTCCCATAAACAAGTTGATAGGGAGACATCCCAAGAGGGGATTTAAAAGTAGTATGGTATGCCCAGAGTGCATCAAGAAGACGAGAAGACCAATCTTTTCAGTCGGGATTTACCATTTTTTCTAGAATTTGTTTAATCTCCCTATTGGCGAACTCCGCTTGCCCATTGGTTTGCGAATGATAGGAATTAGCCACCTTATGGAGTACACCATACTTCCGCATGAGAGCCTCAAAATACTTATTGCAAAAATGGGTGTCTTGATCACTAATGATAGCACGAGGCGTACCAAACCTTGACAAAATATTCTCTTTCAAGAACTTGACAACTATTGCATTATCATTGGTTCGGTAGGATACAGCCTTGACCGATTTGGAAACATAATCCACAACAAGGAGAATGTAAATGTAACCAGAAGAATAAGGAAATGGTCCCATAAAATCTATCCCCCACCAATCGAATATCTCAATCACAAGAATTGGGTTCAAGGGCATCATATGACGGCGGGACAAAGAACCTAACTTCTGGCACCTCACACATGAACGACAGAATTCATTGATATCTTTGAAAAAAGTTGGCCAATAAAGACCACATTGTAAGATTTTTGCAGCAATTTTCTTCACAGAGAAGTGACCACCACAAGCATCATTGTGACAAAAGTTCAGAACCACTAGACACCTCATCATCAGGGATGCATCTTCACATGATCTGGTCGGGGCAATACTTGAACTAGTATGGATCGTCCCAATAGAAATTGCGCTCTTGGACCAGAAACTTACGTCTCTCTTGTGAACTCCACTCAGACGGAAGTTCACTTGTTACTAAGTAGTTAACAATGTGTGCATACCACGGTAACTTAGTAATAGCAAGCAGTTGTTCATCAGGGAAATCATCACAAATAGGTGGACCATCAGCAGAATCGCTGAATTCAAGTCGGGACAAGTGATCCGCGACTACATTTTCAACACCTTTCTTGTATTTGATCGTGATGTGAAGGCATAGGTGAGCCAATCAAATATGCTCGAAATTTGTCAAGAGCAAAGACGACGGCAAGCAACTCTTTTTTAGTAGTGGAATAGTTCATTTGAGCACTATTAAGAGTTTGACTTGCATAATAGACAACAAAAGGTCTCCCCTCCCTTCGTTGTCCCAAAACAGCTCCTATAGCAAAATGGCTTACGTCACACATGATTTCAAAAGGCAAATCTGAATCAGGTGACTGCATAATAGGAGCGGAGGTCAATTTTGCAACAAGTGTTTGGAAGGCATCCTCACACTTACGCGTCCACTCAAAAGTAGCATCTTTGGCTAAGAGGTTACATAGCGAACGAGAAATCGCTGAAAAGTTTTGAATGAACCTCCTATAAAAACCAGCATGCCCAAGAAAAGATCTAACATCTTTGATAGTCTTTCGAGTGGGAAAATTAGAAATGAGATCAATATTAGACTGATCAACCTCAATTCCTCTTTCAGAGACAATGTGTCCCAAGACTATGCCTGAAGATGCCATGAAATGGCATTGTTCCCAGTTGAGCACAAGTCCTTTCTCAATACAGCGTGTCAAAACAACTTCTAAATTAAGAAGGCATGTGTCAAAAGAGTTCGCAAAGACTGTTAAATCATCCATGAATACCTCCACACATTTTTCAACCATGTCACTGAAAATACTCATCATGCACCTTTGGAAGGTGGCTGGTGCATTACACATTCCAAATGGCATACGCTGAAAAGCATAAGTACCAAATGGACATGTGAAAGTGGTCTTATCTTGATCCTCCATTGCAATCTCAATTTGATAATAGCCTGAATAGCCATCAAGAAAGCAATAAAAAGGATGACCAGCCACACGTTCAAGGATTTGGTCGATGAATGGAAGTGGGAAATGATCTTTGCGGTTGGCAGAATTCAACCCTTTGATAGTCAATGCACATGCGCCAACCCGTCACAGTTCTTGTGGGAACAAGGGCTCCTTTCTCGTTTTCAACAACAGTTACACCAGAATTTTTGGGCACTACTTGAGTTGGACTAACCCATTTGCTATCAGCCACTGGATAAATGATGTCAGCATCCAAAAGTTTCAGCACTTCATTTTTCACAACTTCTTTCATTGTGGGGTTCAGTCTTCTTTGAGGATCTCTTCGAGGGATTGCCCCATCTTCCAAATTGATTCGATGGGAGAAAATTAAAGGGCTAATACCTTTAATATCAACGATCGTCCAACCTAATGCAGATTTAAGCTTTTGCAGTAGCTTAATTTCTTGTGAAGGATCAAGTTTGGATGAAATGATACCAGGAAAGATTTCTACCTTTTCCCAAAAAGACAATGAAACCCTCTATCAAGTCTGGGAAAGGTTAAAAGAACTGCTGACTCTCTGTCCCCACCATGGCTATGAAAAATGGCGCCTAGTCAGCTATTTCTATGAAGGCCTCACAATTCGTGAACGACATTTTGTCGAAATGATGTGCAATGGTGAATTCCTCCAGAAAGATCATGAAGAAGCCTTGGAATATCTCAATGATCTTGCAGAAAAATCTCATACCTGGACTAGTCCAAGTGCTACTGAAAGCACTAGCAAACATCGACCAACAAGAATTTACCAATTGAGGGAGGAGGATAGTCTCAAGGCCCAAGTTGAGTCCTTAACAAAATAACTTGAGGCATTTAAGATAAAAGGTGGGCAAGGAATTCATATGATTGGCCGAGTAGAAACACATGAGCCATGTTTTGTGTGTGGAGGAACAGATCATTTAGCTAAGGACTGCTTAGCTTTTAGTGAAATGAGGGGATTTATGAAGAGAAATGTAATGCTCTATGGGCCTATAATAAGCCATTCTCTCATACGTACAACCCTGGTTGGAGAAACCACCGAAATTTCAGTTGGCGAGATCCCAAACAAGCATAATCTTCTGGAGGGCAATGGAGAAATGAGCACCAATCTCAACCATCAAAAGCTCAATTTGCTCCTCAATACAATGATCCCCCTCAAAGGAGTTCTCTTGAGAACACCCTTCATTCATTCATGGAGAAGCAAGCCAAACTAAATCGTCAAATGATGGAAGAAATCAAGGAAATGAAAAGTCAATTTTCAAAACTGACTGGATCCTTGGTTAATTCTCAAAGAGGCAAACTTCCTTCTCAGCCTCAATTCAATACACAAGGGCAACATATGGCTCAAACCTCCAACTCTAACGATCAAAATGTTAAGGAGGCTAATGCCATCACAACTAGAAGTGGTAAAGCTTTAGAAGATCCACCAATACCAACTACTACTTCAAAATCTCCAAATGTTGTCTCTGAAAGTGTGTCATCCAATGCTTCTGCAAAAGTTCCATTTCCCCAGGCTCTAAGACCTGCTGGGAAAATTCCTGAAAATCGAGGAGAAATCCTTGAGCACTTGACACAAGTGAAGATAAATATTCCTTTGCTTCACATCATCAAATAAGTGCCAGCCTATGATAAAATCATCAAGGATATTTGCATTGTAAAAAAGGAAGCATCAAGTCAAGAAGACTGCCTTCTTGACTGAGCAAGTTAGTGCGGTAATTGAACAAAAGACACCGCCAAAATACAAAGATCCTAGTTGTCCCACCCTTTCCTGTCAAATTGGGACTCATGAATTCAGCCAAGCCTTGCTAGACTTAGGAGCGAGTGTCAATCTCATGCCTTATTCTGTCTACTCGCAACTTGGTCTTGGTGAAATCAAGCCTACTTCTTTAGTCTTACAGCTGGTTGATCATTCTATTAAGAAGCCTCGGGGTATTGTTGAGGATGTTCTTGTTCAAGTTGACAAATTCTATTACCCCGTTGACTTTCTCATTCTGGATACTCAATCTGTGGTTAACATGGAGTCAAAAATCCCTATCATACTTGGAAGACCTTTCCTTGCTACAGCTAATGCCCTTATTAACTATAGGAATGGTCTCATGAAAATATCTTTTGGGAATATGACTCTCAATGTCAATATTTTTCATGTTGCAAAGCAACCACTTGATGATGATGAGTGTTATCAGACATTTCTGATTGACACGCTCATTCTTGAGGAGATTCAATTGCAAAGCAATTCTGATGATCTTGATGAACTCCTCTCTTTTTCTGAAAGTTCTAGTTTTGATGAGTCAATTAGTGAAATTTCTTGTTACAAAGACTCACAAAACGGAAGAACAAAGTTTTGGCAACCTCGCTTTGAAGAGCTACCTAGTGAAAGGGAAAAGCCAAAACCTTCTGCTGAAGAGGTTCCCATTGTTAAGTTAGCCCAATTACCTGAGGGTTTAAAACATGTCTTCTTGGGAGATGGTGAATTTGATTATGCCCAAACTTGTCTTCACAAAGCGATTGTTGTAGTATAGTATGCGCGGTCGTGTCCACAGGGAGATATCTTAATCAAAAAGTGATTAGTAGAACTTTAAGCACAAAAAATAAATAAATCATTGGTGGTTTTTGAGAAAAAATTGATAATAAAATTAAAGCAAATAAAATTTGTAGAAAAATTCAATAACAAAAGTGATACAGTTTCAAGAATCACCTATATGCTTGGCTCATTTATTTGGGTTTCGATTCACACATAAAACACAATTAAATTGTTCACTTCCCAAAATTTTAATTGGAAGATAAAAATTGAAGAGCATATATTAATAAAATTTATTTGAGTAATAAAAATTCTCACCTTAAGAGCATAGAGAATAATCTTATGAAAAAACTAAGAATGACAATATACCTCATTGGCAATAATGCATAAAAGACTAATTCTTAAAATTATAATATCAATATATTTGTACTATTGTATTCACATAAAAGAAGCATGACTATTTCTATATAATACTACATTGATAAATATATTGATATAGAGATGGAGAAAATAGAAGAAAAATATATTACTCACATGTATGAGTTTAAAGCATTTGGTGAATCAAAACACAAATAATATTTTACCTCACATATAGGATCATCTTTTACCCTACCTAGGAAATTAGCCTAGAATGCTAGTCATTCTCACAATATTCTAAAGAGAAAATATGAGAAGAAATAGACAATATTGAGACTAAATTTTACTATAGTTTTTGCTAATGAAAAATTACACACCCAAATATGTACAAGAGGTCCTCCTTATATAGAGTTTTGAAGACTCAATTGTAACATAAAATAATAAAAAGAAAAGGCTAAAAACGTGTGATACAATTAACTAAAATATGAAATGGTGGGATTGATTTAGAAAGCTAGCAACTCCTTTCCAAAATTAAAGCACAAATTGGTCAACTTTGCTCCATGTAACAATATTGTGAATATAATATCTATTAGTGGCTAATTCATTCTATGCATGGGCTTCCTTTCTTCCAATAGATTTGGACTTCCTCATGGTATTTGGGCCTTGACTAAGAGAATAAATCATCTTCGAATGGATTTGGACATCCGTTCTATCATCATTTATGTATTATCTTTGCAAAATTACCATATTTTTCTACAAAATCAAATAAATCAAATTAAAATCACATATTTTCATGTCAAATAAATATTGTATATTAATTTCATGAAAATATATAATTAAAATGTAATTCATCTAGATACTTTTTCTTGCAAAAGTGCATTTTCATGCACTAATCAGTCCTTGCCACTCCATCCTTTTTTTGTGAATGTACATAACTATTTTAAACTAGCGCCCCTCTAGTTGTCACCCAACTCATGGGTTGTGTTGAGTGTCCATATGTGTTGTATAAGCAAGTGCATCTGTGTGGGCCCTTGATGAAGGAGGTCCATCATTTGTTCACCTTGAGGGAAAACTCGTCGACTCTTGGATTCTATCAGCTTCAAAAGGTTGTGGTCCTCACAGGGTACCCTCTCGCGGAAGGTTCCATCTCTAACCGGGGTTCGTGGAAGAGTGACTTTTTCTTCACCAATAGTGTGTCTACACCGCATACTCATTTTAACCAGTCACGTAAGCTCTTTATCCTCTACTTTTTTCCTTCTTTTTATTTATCCTTATTCTTTTCCTTAGAATCGCCTTACTATGTTCTTTTCCATTTTCTTGGTTTTAGGTCTTGAGCGGTAATTGGCCCTGACTTGCGTCCTGCAACATTCGACTGCGTGGCGAAGGTCTTGGCTGTGCCATTCATATGCAAGTAGGCTAGAAGTATCTTTACTGAGGGTAACCTCTATTCATCCAAGTCTTTGTCTTCCAATCGAGAACTTTCCTTATGCTTCGTCTCATTCAAATCTTCTGACCCAAAGGATGTAGATGATGATGATGACGATGAAGACTACTGCTACTTCGAGGATGATGTGATGGACACAGAGGAGGAGGTTGAGGTGGAATACGAGAATTACTCATGTTTAAGGTCCTTGTCTAATAGAGACGGGGAGGTTGTAGATGATGGATGTACCGATGATGTCACTTCACGAATCCTGTCGTCGGCAACAGGAGGCGAGTTTGTCTTCGTCACTCCTCCTCTTGATTCTTCTATTACAAGGAGGAACTTCATCCTGCCTTCCTTTGACGATGCTCTTCCGCCCTTGGGGGCGCACTTGGGACAGATGTCCTCGGGTACTTCACTTCCAAAAGAGGTGATTACACACCCTTCTGGTCCCTATGCTTCTATTGATGAATTAGGACCCTCCCAGTCCCCTTCTTTATCTAGGCATGCGTCAACAGGTGTGCATGCTTCACCCCATCGAGTTTATACCTCCATTCCTTAGGGGCATCCTTTGGCAGCCCAGTATGAAGAGGCCATGAACCATCATATGAGGAAGATCCGCAAAGGCGAATGGGGGTCTATGTATCACATTCTGGACACTGAGCTGGGCGACGCTTATATGCAAGCCTCTATGTAGGTATGTGTCAAGACACTTATTATATGTCTTCTAGTTTTAATAGCACCTAATCATTAACATTTTGTTTCATTTTATTGTTTTTAATTAGGCTTCAATCTTAGGTCACCATTTTGTCGCATCAAGTTCTTCATCAATGCAACGATTGCAGTCTGAGGTGGCGATGAAGGACCTTTCCTTGTCCAGGGCAGAGAAAGATGAGCTAACCACTTGGGTTAGAAATTTGGAGGGCCATTTCCCTGAGGCATTTCATCAGAGGGATGCTACAATAGCCAAGGTTGGTTCAACTACTCGTTCTAATACTATTCTGGAAGCCACCATCCAGACACTCAATGAGAATATTAGTGCTCTTAAAGTTGAGTTGGTGAATGCCAAGAATAGCATAGTTGAGAAAACGTTGCATGCTGTGTGGAGGACTAATCCTGATGTCAACTTGTCCCCCTATGGTGACAATGTCGCTCAAAAGATTGCTGAGTGGAAAGGTTTGGGTGGGAACCCATAGAGCCATCTTTGTGGTTTATCTTTAATTTTTTGAAGATGGGTGTTGTGTAACCCTCTACCATTTTTCTTTTTCATGGAACTTTTTAAGTCCTTTATTATATGTATAACTTTTATGTCTGAGGTCCTTTTATGTTCAATTTTGTGTGTGAAACTTCTCTATCTAGGATCCTTTTTTATTTTTGTAGTGACTGCGATGATGTATTGGTCTCCTGGGCCTTCATCATCTTCTATTGGTCATCGTGCATAAGGGTCTTTGATAAGTCCCTCTTTTATGATGAAATCCTTATGTATTAATTCTTCAGTCTGATGATGATAGTTTTTTTGGTGCAGCTTGACTATATTTTCTATTGTAAGGACATATTAACCCTTTGGCTTTTCAGCATCCTTTTATAATATTTGTGCATGATTGTTATTTTATGCGAGAAACGTCCTTCTCATCATTATGCATAGTATTATTTTGACAAGGATCTCATTTAGGATCCTTTTTGGCTAGACAGCTTAATGACCACTCTAGACTTATTGGTAGATCCTCTCCTTGAAGCCTTACCCCTCGTAGGGGGCATTAGCCTTTGTTAGGAGGTTATCCTTGTCGAACATTTTGACTCCCTTGATATCCATAAGTGTAGTTAATTCACATGAATCCAAGAAAGGGTTCTAGGCTTTTCGGTGGATGTCCTCACTGTGGTCATACCCCTCATGGAGGTATCAGCCTTTATCATGAGGTTATCCTTGCAGAACATTTTGGCTCCATTGATATCCATAACGGTAGCTAATCCTCAAGAGTTGCCTTGCAATGTTTTTTTTCTGTATACCCTGCCCCCCAAGTGGTTGGCGAGATTTATTCCATCGACACTTTGGTCATTCTATTCTCAACATACACTTTGACAATTTCGTTTGACAATGGGAGTATATGAGTTATATAAGCACTTGAATGAGGAAGGAATATAATATGCAAGATATGAAATACATTCACTGATAATGAGTATAATACAAGAGCACGTATGGCGATATTGCAGCTACTACATTTTGAGGTTAATTAGGTGACCTCTTTGATTCATGATATTACACATACAGCCTTACCAAATTTTACTCCCAGGTGCGAACTGCTTAGGTTACCTTATAGTTTTCTTTGCCCCCGCAATGATCAGCGTCAAAACTTCCAGAATTTGGTGGGTCTATTATGTAGAATGTTGCACTGTTTTTTGGTTTCTTAGAGCATTCCCGGGCATTTGTAGGGGTGACTTGAAGCACAGCCCTGACCTACCAGTCCCCAGGTGGTCACGGTTACCTTCCACCCGGATGCACTTTACGGCTCTTTTGTAGAATTCGCCCATGTCTTTTATTTTCCTTTTGAGCATACTTTCCCATCATTTTTATGTGCGATGGTGGCCATTTTAAGCTCGTCCTTTGACAACCTTCCCACTTTAGCCACCTCTACGTTGAAGCGTTGAATATACTTCTTCCAACTTTCATCTTTGCCTTGCTTTACATACACAAGGTTCCCAGTGGGTGCCACGTAGCCATGGGGGGCACGGTGTTTCCAGTAGGATTTATTTTCAAAAGGCATCGTGTATGGTTCCTTCGAGTGTGTTTCCTTGAGGTGGGATGGGAAAGGCCCGGCTGATTTCTCCCTTGGGATTTGAAAATTTTTCTTAGACTCCTTGGCTCTCATCCTTCATCTTTGTGCAACTGTTATCTTGCTTCAAAGATCTTGTATAGTCGTATCCTTCAAAGATCTTGTATAGTCGTATCCAACCCCTTCCTCCTCACACTTAACAAACTCAAAAGGTCGATGGTGGGTACGTCTTGTGCTCTAATCTCCATCATGGGAGGAGTTGGGAGGACTTTCTTTCCCTTCACTCCTTCTTCCTTGCATTGGGATATGCTTTCTTCATTGACTGACATCCTTCTAGAGGTACTGGTGTTCGCACCATGCATTGGCTCCCACTTTCTTGGCCGCATTTTTGACATGAAATTCCCGTAGTGATCTAAGCATGGGGAGTGGTTTCTTAAAGGTTGGATCCCTCCATTGCCAGTGGGAGTGGTCATTTTCTCTCCTCCCTATTCTTCCCTCACATACTTGGCGAAAGGTACATCAGACTTTGCTTTTGGCATGCAATTGAGCACCTCTAACATTTTTTGCACCTCTATCTCTCTCTCTCATTGGCTCCAGTTCTGATTTCCTTAGTGACTTTGTGGTCTAATTTTTGAGGGTGTAGTTCCCCATGGAACATCATTGCCATAGGTTCCTATGATTTGGCAGCTTTCCTGATGGGGTGGTGTAACACTCCCTGGCTTCTCCTTGTTCTCCTTTCAAGCATGCCACTCCTCCTGGTGTGGGGAACTTAACAGACAAGTGATATATCGATGTCACCGCTTTCAATTCTCTCAAGGAGGGTCTCCTTAATATTGCATTGAAAGCCAAAGCACAATCTGCTACAACAAAATTTTCCATGACAGTGGTTTTTCTGGGTTGCTCCCCCAAGGTGAGGGCTAACTCGATTATTCCTAAGGGTTGTATCAAGTCCCCAGTGAATTCGTACAAGGTGGTATGGCAAGTTTTAAAGTTCCTGACGCCCAAGCCCATCTTCTCCAATGCGAGGAGATATAAGATATCTACGAAACTACCATTGTCCACGAGGACCTGATGCACTCTCATATTGTTAGTTGGACAGTTAGCACCAGGGGGTCATTGTTGGAGAAATGCACCCCTCGTGCATCTTCCTCTATGAATGTTATCGAATCATTTTCGACCTTAAAGCTCTTTGTGGGTCGTTGCTCGAGGCTCATGGTGCATGAGGGTGGAATTCGTCTAGCTTCCCTGACATATCTATCTTTTTCCATCCTTGACTCTCCTCCGAATCCTGGACTTCCAAAGACCATTCTTACCTCTCCCTGCACCTCTGAGGCTCGTTCTCGGGTTCACGGTGAGGGGCTCCTATCCTTTGGTCTTGGGTTCTCCCTTCTGACATACCTGCCTAGGTGCCCCCTGAGTATGAGTTTCTTGATTTCCACTTTCAAATGGGTACACTCTGCCGTGGTGTGGCCAATATCCTTGTGGTATTGGCAATACTTACTGGGGTCCCTTTTGAATTAGTCTATCTTCTATTATGGGGGTCTCTTGAAGAGGACCTAATTTTCACTGGTGAGGAAGATATGTTCCTTGGTATATGTCAGGTCTGTATAAAAGGTGTAATGTGTTTGCCTAGGTTCACCTCAATGTTTACGTTTTCTCTGTTGGTTGTCCCTTGGCCCTTCGTACGCTCTCTTCTTCTTTGCACCATTCGAGCCCTCATGGGATAAAGGCTTTGGTAGGAGTTCACTTCTTCCCACCTTAAGGTTCTCATGGCCATCTTCTACGTGAATGTACTTTTGTTCTCTTTCATAGAAGTCATCTAAGTCGGTGACCTCTCTTTTGAGCATATTATCCCATAGTTTGCTGCCTGGGTGCACTTCGTCCGTGATCGCCATCTTGAGTTCTCCTCGACTCAAGCTTCCTACCCTAGCCACTTCCATGTTGAACCTCTAGATATAGCTTTTTAGGCTCTCACCTTCACCTTGCTTTATGGTAGCAAGGTTGGTGTCGAGCATGGCATAATCGCGCACGACATGGTGCTGCTAGAGAAATTCGTCAGAAAAGTATTGCCATGACCTGATGGTTCCTGCCTGAGCCTCTTGAACCACTTGTACGCAACTACCTTTAGTGTGATAGCGAAACAATGACACCTTGCTCTATTATTGACCCCTCTCAGTTTCACACTACAAGAAAAAGCTTCATTAATAGCATTGCATTTGGACATTATTAAAAAAACGCTATTAAAAAGTTACATAATCTATACAGCATGCACTGTTCATTGGCGGGAGTATATTATTTCATTGGCGCTTAATTTTTTTCTTTTTTTTTGTCAAACCCGCTTAATTGAAAAAGGAAAAGACAAAGAAAAACCCATTTCCCCTCCCTCATTCCCGTCTCTCTCTCTCTTCCCACGTTACCCGTCTCTCCCATTTTCTCCATTTTCACTCCATAGCAGAATCCATCTCTCTCTCAGAGGAACCCAAACGAACCCGCCTCTCCCACCCACTCACTGTGAATCTCTCTCTAAGAGGAACCCAGACGAACCCAGTGCCTCTCCCACCCGCTCACTGTGAATCTCTCTCTCAGAGGAACCCAGACGAACCCAGCGCCTCTCCCACCCGCATCTCGGTTCTCTCAGTCAGCACCGACCAAGGGTCTCTCTCGGTTCTCTCAGTCAGTGCCTCTCCCGTCCGATCACTCTCTCTCAGTTAGTCAAGCAGCTCCGAAGTACACCTCTACCAAGCAAGTAAGTGCATGCATTTTTGTTTCTTCTAATTGTATACATTAAACTCATTGTGCCCTGTATTTCAATGTATTGATTAGATTAAGCTCATTTTTCCAATTGTGCCCTAATGATTTGTCTCCCAAGCATCATTTGAGTTGGCTTTGCTCAAAAAAAGAAGAAAAATTGGCCTCTTTTACTTGTCGATCTTCAACCCAAATACAGTGCTTGCTCTTCATACTCTTTTTTTTTCCCCCCGAATTCTCAGGAAAAAAGGAAAGGAAAAACGAAAAGGAAAGAAAGAAAGAAAACTTCACCCCCTAAATTCTCTTCGTTGGTTCTCTGCATTTCATCTCTATCAGGTATCTAATGTTACTCTTTAATTTCCATATCTATGTTTTGATTAATCTAATTTATGTATATCAGCATTTGGGTTTTCAAGAAATTTTAATAATGTGCTGAGCTGAGATTCTCGTAGGTGAAATGAAATTAAGTCAATTTTTGGTGGAGTTGGTTTCTTAGAGGTTTCTCTCGTGATGAAATGATGGGATTATTTATTTCTTCTCAATTATTTTTTATCAAATAGACAATTTCTGGGCTGTTGAAAAATATTTTACTTGTTTTTTGTTCTTTTGATTTTGATTTATACATTTATAAGCCAATACTTTGTATGTAATATCATCAAGTCGATTAATGCAATTTCGAACAAATCAAATGGGTGCTCGCTGGACCTTCATAGCTCTACCCTTATATGTATAAATGCATGTTGTTAGATGGGTATTCGTATAATTTGATTTGAGATGATTTTGAAAGGAGTAACTAGTTTTTTTTTGTTTTTTTTTTTGTTCTCTCTTCAAATTGTGCTTACTAGTTTTGATTATGCCTTTTTTTTTATGACAGGTAAAAGATTTCCCATAATGTCTTGGTGCACAATTGAATCTGATCCAGGTATGATGTTGGGGTAGATTTACATAATTTTTTTTTAAAAAAAATTTATGCTGGGTCATAATGAATCTTTTATGTTATAATGGAGTGAAATTTAATATAATTATTATCATAAATTACTGGTATCTTGCTCATTTTGATTATATTTATTGCGATATGTCATTAAATTTCATGATCTCCCTCTACAATTTTTTCAAATGGCCAGTCAACATCACAAATCAAAGTGCCATAACCGTTGAGAAAAGCCTTTCTCTTTTTTTTTTTCTAAGTTAGTATAACAACCGGGGACCATAAATAGATATGAAAATTATGGAATATTGTACTGAGAACCAACCAATATGCCTTGAATGCGTTCGATTATTCTATATTGTTTCTTTGCTTTTTTTCTTCTGGGTGTTATTAGGTATAGGCCCTATCTCTGAATAAGGACACTTGTTGTTCTTTAGCTCAGAAATGCAGCGATTGATTTGAATCCATCCTGCTAGTACAGTTCCATAATTTTGCAGATATTATATCTTATAATGCCTGCTGGTGAATTCTCTGATATGGTAGAAAGAGTAGACATATACCAACTGTGGTGAGTTGAGAAGGCTTTGGGCATAGCTGATCGGTCCATGTGTACAATGTAGGTTTGAGACTTTGCGGAAGCTAAGTAAACGAAGTAGCTTGTGGCCAATAAGATTATACTCAATGCATCCATATTGAGTTTAGTAGCCGCTGAACTATGACTAGTTGATGAAAAAACTCTGGCCAGTTATGGCCAATATCTCACACAGCAGAGCAGAGGGTTGGAGTTAATGAATACAGAGGTGTTTTGGACCAGTTATATCCCTTATGTCAAAGCATAAGGAATATGGGAACACAAAATTATGAATACTTTTTCAGCATAAACTATTCCACTTCCCCACATTATAGAAAGTATGTGCTGTAAAGTTAATCAACCAACTTTTTGGTTCTAGTTCTTCCTTTATAATTATGCGGAGTTCACTTTAATCTTTGTTTTGTCATAATAAAGTGGGAAGTATACAGTGGACCTTGGTTGTTCAAGTATGTTCTGCCTATTATATCTCATTTTCTGCATGTCAAATTTTATATCAATATGATCTGGGGCTTAGTCAGTAGCACAACGGAATAAAGGGACCACTAATTATGAAGATTAAAGGGAGACTGACCAATACACATGCACTCCTTTAGTGTTTTTTTGTTGGTAAAGTGGATTAGCCACGTCACCACTGATATATTTTGGAAGGTTTCTATGACACCACAAATTATTGATCACTTGCTCTAGTTAAACCTATGCTTAAACTAACTAAAACAATATTTGCATATTATCTACTTTCTTATATGAGTTTGCTCTATTTTTGTCATATACTCTATGATGAGTTCTATTTAATATCCAAATATAAAGGTAAAGTGAGCTATTTCATTCTACTTGGAGTGAATTATATGGTACTAATTAAAGAAAACAAATCAAAACTATGATTGGATTCAGAAAACTTAAAGTTGTACTTCCATCTTAAAGTTATCTACCAACTTTGATACAAGAACACTTGATGGGCACTAAATTGTTTCTCTCTCTCTTTACTGTTTTCTGGCTGGAATTGAATTCTGGGTTGATTGGTCTGGATATTATTGCTGTTTTTTTCTCTGAATTACTAGGTTAGCAATTGTTTGAAGCAGGAAGATCTTATCAGTTTTGCCTAATGATAAAAGCATTTTATATGAGTTCTGTTTCAATCAATTCAGGACCACAAGAGTACAATAAAAGCAATTTACACGGGTTCTGAATTTCTGGAGAGTGTTTTTGCTGGTGTTGAAGTTGGTATAGTGTTTCTGTACTTGGCGTTTTTTGTTCATACTAGTTCGTAACTGTCCTTTATGCCTTAACAAGCTTAAATGATCATTTATTCTGCTGGACTAATCCTGAATATTGATGCACAGGCTCGATGCTTATTTGTTTCGTCAATTTCAGTTATTCAGGATTCACTCCACGAACATAAACAACGGGTGGACTTGCCAAAAAGTAAGTGTTATATTTCTGGATAGTTTCACTTGATATCAATGTACAAAATGTGTCTATGCATGCATGTTTTCATGTCACTCAAACTACATCAACATCAAGAACAAGAATATTCACAAGCTTATTCCCTCCCTCCCAATACTATTACAATTTTTTTTTTGTCACTGTTGTATATGCAAAAACAATCAATAGAATATTCTTTAGATATTTTAATTAATTTCTTCTTTTTGTAGAGAAAGAAAGAAAGATAAAACTTGTTCTAATTGTAGCTTAAATATTAGGATATTAATGTTTATGCATTTTTATTGAGTGTTCTACAATTCTAACATCTACTAGTCTTCCTAAAAAAATTGGTTTTGGTAAAGTCCCATCTTGAACTCATGACCCTCACTTTTAAAGGTTTTTATGTACCAAACTATCTTAGCTAAATAAAGTTTATAACTCGATCTATAATCATAGATATATATATTTTACATTATTATATATATATATATGATAATGTAAATATTTCGTTTTTTTTTAATAACTACGAAAACAATTGAAACATTATTTATCAAAACAATAATATAATAGAAAGTTATATAACGTTTATATAAGTGCATTGCATGATGTTAAGGACCAAGTATGATTTGATGAGTAAAACTCATAATAGAGTGAAAGAAAGAAGGGGCAGAAATTGATCATAATATTTGAATAATAATGCATCCGATCCGATGTGTTTTTCCTCTTTGGTGTGCTGAATTTGGAGTGTCGAGGCATGGCGTAGGTTCCTGGTAAGTTGACAAAGGGGTTTCACTCCACC
Source organism: Humulus lupulus (assembly GCF_963169125.1). Classification (NCBI taxonomy): domain Eukaryota; kingdom Viridiplantae; phylum Streptophyta; class Magnoliopsida; order Rosales; family Cannabaceae; genus Humulus; species Humulus lupulus. Next base: position 134,367,457 of record NC_084795.1, read on the forward strand.
AATTTATACTCTCCCCAAACCCAATTATATTCTAATTAATTAATTAATTAATTAGTATATTTATTTATCTATTTTCAAATAAATAATGGTACACCAAATCAAATTGATTTGCAATTGGCAATTTGAATTGGAGACTATTGTGGAAGAGATATCGGAAGAATTTGATGAGGACGAGAACGAGGACGTCAAGTACTACGTCTACGTGGGCGACCATAATAATAATAATCACATCAACACTTGTTATTACCAATATAACTTAACTTAAATTGTTCTCTTTTTAGGGAAAGTTTGGTATCTACACCTAGATTAGTCATGCTGTTGTTTAGTATGAACTAGGAAAATCCTAAAACGTAGAAAATGCACCAAGTTTTAGTGGAAATTGAGTGCTGTAATTAGTGTTACTTGTGGTTGTGGTTGTAATCGACAGTACTTCATGGGCTTTTGTTCACGTTTGTAGTTTGTACACAGTATTTTCAAGAATGTGTATGAAGAAAATAATTACATGGAGCCGTATATAGCTTTAATCGATCTTACGTGTACGTATGGGTTTATTATATCTGTGTATTTATATGTATTGAAAGAATGTTAGCTGTAACGACCCAAATTCGCTAATAAGGCTTAAGGGCCTTGATTAGCGTGCCAGGAGGGCACGATGGGATTTATGTGTGATTTTATGAGTTAAATGCATGGTTATGATTTAAAGCATGTTATATGACTAATTGAACATTGAGATGCATGACTACGTGGTTAGTATGCATGTTAGGTGAAATAATTACGCATGTGGACCCCGTTTGCATGATAGGGGTAAATTGGTAATTTTAGCCCGCTGAGGGCATATATGTGATAATTGTATTCTGTGAATTGTACCACGTGGGTGTGGTGTTATTATTGTGATGCACGTGCCGAGACGGTCCTAGAGAGCTAGTTAACTCAAGAGTCGCAACGGGATTTCTATACCCGGCTCGGGAGGAGCCTAGGGGTACCTCGGGAATTTTATGGTTAAGTTGAGATTTAGCGGGTAATGGTTATTGGAGATTTAGTAACCTGGGTAACCATTTGTTACTGCTGAGAGTAACAAGTTTTAGAAAGAAAATGGTAGATATGAAATAGAAATGAAAGGACTTAAGTGCCCTTGAGGTTTAGTTGGGAAAGGATAGGCAAGGAGGGGAAAAATGGTCATTTGGTTGAGAATTAGATAAATGGCAGCTGGGTTATATGGGGTACACGGTTTGGGGCTTAGTCATTTTGGTCATGGATTGGTTTTGTTAAAAATAAAGAGAAGAAAAACTAAAGAGAAGGAAAGTTAGGGCAATGAGAAGAAGAAGAAGAAGAAGAAGAAGAAGAAGAGAAGTGAAGGAGCTGAAATTTGGAGACTTAGGAGATGAATCAAGGGAGCTTAGGATGGGATTCTCTACTTAAGGTAAGGATTTATGCATATTTAAGTTTGATTATGTTTAGATTTGTGAAATTTAAAGCTTGAGTTAAGTTTTTAAAGTTTGAGTTTTGAAGTTGCTGATTTTTGCAATCTAAGGGTGGATTGTTGGATATGTTTGTGTTTTGAGCTTGAATCTAGTGTTTATGGGTTGTTAGATGGTCCATTTGAAGTCTTAAATTGATTTTGGGGTTTGGGTATTGGTTTGGTATGATTTTGGAAGGTTTTAGCTCGGAGATAATGCAGGGAAAAACCCAGAATTCTGGGTCTGCGAAGGCGTGCCGCGGCACAGGTTTTTCGTGCCGCGGCGAGGGAGCCCCTGACTGATGGGTGCCGCGGCACAAGAAATTTGTGCCGCGGCACAAGGCCAATTTCAGGTGGACATTTTTGGCAACTTTAGGCCTTTGCTCCGGGGGTTCGGGGGAGTCTCCGGGGTGTTGTTTTTAAGGTTTTAGAGGTCCCGAGAGTGCGGGATTGGTCCCGGGAAGTGGTTTTGGGTTGATTAGTATTGAGGGATGTTTCTTGTGTGTTGTGACTAGGTTGTTGGTGAGGCTCGTGCTAGAGGACCGTGCTCGCGGCTTTAGTGCATCAGGAGGCTCGGAATACAGGTAAGAAAACCGTAACACCCGAGAATAGGGCATGGCCCCACTGTGTGATTGCAGGGCATGGCCCCAGATTGTATTATGTGCAAATGTTTAACCTTAAATGAATCATGATGTGTGTGAATGATTATTTCGAATGTACTATATGTGTGATTATAATGAAATGAACGGCAAGGGCCGAGTGCGGCGTAGGCCGGGTACGGCCGTGGGGCCGAAAGTAACACACAGCACATGGGATGCTTATATTCAGGGTTGGACCCAAGGGATACATGAGTTATCCTCGCGGTGAGAATCGAAACCCCAGGCTTTGGTAAGGCCTCTGGGGCGGCATGGCCGTACTTGTTTATTATGATGGTTTCCCTATTTATCAGTGAATTATGCCAGCTATATGATTTGCATATGTTATGTTCTGCATGAGTTTTCTTGCTGAGCTTCGGCTCACGGGTGCTCCGTGTTGCAGGTAAGGGCAATGGCTGCGTCAACCAACCATGAGTACGGAGAGCGTGAAGCGACGCGTACATGTTCGGCCTGCCCGACTGCTTTGGTTGGGGGCATTTTGTAAATGGCTGTATTAATCCATTCTTTTGAAAGATAACCTGGTGTAAATCTATTTTTGAGTTGTAAACATTTTGTAAACCTTATTTTGGGATCCCAGATGTTCTATACTTAACGCTTTTAATGAAGTTAAACATTTTTTTAAAAGAGTACAGCCTTAAACTCTGGTTTAATCACACTTTTGGTTTTAGAAACCACTTTGAGTCAATTAAATGCACAATTTTTGTTTTAAACTCACTTAGTAACGGCTCTAAGGTAGTAGGGTGTTACATTAGCTACTTGTTGTCTTTGGTTGATTTGTGTTGAATTTCATTTTCTTATCTATAGTATTTACAAGTTATATTAAATATAAGAAAGTGAAACTAATTTTCATTTCCATTCAAGATATTTGGTTTCGTTTGTCTATTAATTGTTTTAATGTTTGCACAATAACTCTCTCCTTTGCTCATTATTGTATTCTCTCAAACTTGTTCCTCATATTTTTTTTAAGGTGGCATAACATACAGGCAGTAACTTATATATCTTCTCTGTTATTTTTTTATTATTATTATTTGTTATCATTTTATTGATTACACCCTAGAAACTTCATATTGTGCATTGTTGCTGGTACTTTTCCTTCGGTTAAAGAGAGAAGACATTTCTACCTTAGGTTAAAGAGAGAGAGAGAAGACATTTCTGTAGAGCATCAGGTTTAATCCTTAATGGGCTTATATGCTTATAGAGATTGAATGATCTTATTTGTTTGTTATTTTGTTTAAATCAAACTTGAACTAAATTTATTGTTTGTATTGGTATTATCTCTTGTTGTAAATGTTATACTCATGATCAAATAACAAAGTCAGTAGTTAAAAGGAAACTCTTTCTCAAAACTAGAACAACATATTCAATGGCACATTTAAATAAATGTGTAGAGTGCAGAATGTAATGTTAGTAAAAACAGAAGTGAACCAAAATGAATATAGCCCAGAAAACTAAATAGAGAAGAAGAAAAGAAATAATGAAACCAACACAAGAATTATATTGGTTGAAGAACAAAGATCACTGTGATCTTTGTCTCTACTCCAGTTTCGAACTTGATCTCATATTCTTTATTGAACAATTGATAAAGTATGAATCCTATAAGGCAAAGTATCTTTGCCTATATATGTCACACTCCTCACATATAAATAAATTTATAAACAACTTTAATCTTTGTAGGTTTTGTTAGTTCGTCATAATTTGGATGTTATGCATATAGAAAAAAATGTGTGTGATAGTATTATTAGCACATTGTTGGACTTGAATGGAAAATCCAAAGATCATCTTAATGCTCGATTGGATTTAAAGGATTTGGGTATCAAGAAGGCCTTGCATCTGGTGGAGAAAGATGGGATTATACGACTTCCAGCAGCATCTTACACACTTTCTAGATCAGAGAAGAAAATGTTTTGCCAAAGGTTATTTGATTTAAAGTTACCTGATGGTTATAGCTCAAACATTAGTAACTGTGTAGTAGTTGAGGAACGTAAGTTGATGGGGCTTAAGTCTCATGATTTCCATGTCTTAATGCAACAATTGCTGGTAGTGGCCATTCGAGGATTGATGGAGGATGGTCCAAGAGAGGCAATTATAAGACTTAGCAAATTTTTTAATGGAATATGCCAACATGTGGTTGACGTAAAAGAAATCATAGAATTGGAAGCAGAAGTAGTTGAAACAATTTGTATGTTTGAAAGATATTTTCCTCCTTCATTCTTCGACCCTATGGTACATTTAGTTGTTCACCTTGGACGAGAAGTGTTATTATGTGGTCCTGTTCAATTTCGATGGATGTATCACTTTGAAAGGAAAATATTCTTAGTAACCTTTCAATAGTATAACATGAATTTCCCTTAACTAATGAGGAAGGTTCCTTCTTTATTTGTAGATATATGAAGTTACTTAAAGGGTATGTGATGCAACCTACACATCCCGAAGCATCTATTGTTGAACGTTACATTGCAGATGAGTCAATGCGCTTTTGTGCATCATTTTTGAAACAATCTAATGACGAAGGTTCCTTCATTGGACGTAACGAATATAATGATAGTGATGTGATACTTGAAGGTCGTCCACTTCATCGTGGTGTAACTGTTACACTAAATGATAAGGATCTAGCTAGTGCACATCGCTATGTATTATTCAATTTAGCTGTCACAGAGCAATATTTAGAGTGAGTGGATAAACTTATTATCTTCTAATTTCACTGTCGCTTAATTATTGATGGTGATTAATTTTTTTTAAAAATATAGGATGCATCTACAACAACTAAAAAAGAAAACAATACTTTAAGAACCAATCACACTCTACTTTGGAAACAACATACTGAGCTTTTTCCCTTGTGGTTAGAAGAAAAGGTATGGGCCAATACACTATTTAATTTGTATTAATCTGAAATTATGATGAAATTATGTGATAAAAATGTTTCCTTCTGTAGTTTTCTACTGCAGAATTTGATGCTATGGTATCAAGATTAGCACATGGTCCTCGTAAAGCAGTCATATCCTATAAGGGATATGTTATTAATGGGCAGCAATTTCATACTAAGGATGCAGAGAGAACGACACAAAATAGTGGTGTTTATATGGAAGCAACAACAATGTGTAGATCTAGTGCTAAAGATGATGCACAATTGGCTGATGTTGTAGGATATTATGGGTTAATTAATCAGATTATACTCTTGGACTATTACAGTTTTCATATCCCTTTATTTAGGTGCAATTGGGCACATGTTGGCAAGGGTGTAAAGAAGGTTGATTGGTATACTCTTGTAAACCTACACCAAGGACAAAAAGAGTTTGTTAGAGAACCATTTATACTTGCTTCACAAGCTAAACAGATATTTTACGCAAGGGAGAATGAAAATTCAAATTGGTATATTGTGTTAAAGGCTCCACCAAGAGGACACTACGAATCAGAAATATATGATGACCAACATGATGAGAATCCGATTGCTCAAAGTTAAAAAGTACAACATTTTCTTATTAATCATAAAATGTATAGTCATTACTTTTTTATGATTTTTTTTTTGTGCGTTTAGTATGATTTTTTTTTATTATTGTACTTATTAAGTTTCTTGAACTGCTTTAAAAATTGTTTCCTTAACTTGAGCATTGTGATTGTCATATTTAAAATACATGTTTTTGTATGATGCAAATTTAGTGCATATTTCAAATTACTTTTAACTAAATCTCTTAATCTCTTAATCTTATACAGGTACAATATGGAGACTAGAAAAAAGAAGCAGGATGGAAGTTTAGTCAATGAAAAGGATGGAGGTTTAGTCAATGAAAAGGAGGTTGGATCACCTTCAACTCAAGTTCACTTGCAACCTGGTGCTTTGAAAGCAATTGTGGCAGAAAAGAGGAGGCAATTAGCAGCTAAGTTTGGAAATTTGACAGAGAAGAAGAAATCCAAGCTTCGTTTTGCATCCTCTACTAAAGTTGTAATGGATTCACCACCTGCATCTAAAAGATCTTATGAAGCAGCGTTTGGTATAAATCCAACAAATGAGGATGACAACGAAGATGAAAACATGTCCCCACAACGAGCAACTGCGTTAGGTAGAACCCAAGCAACATCTCCACTCCACAACTTGAACAAAACAAGAAGATCTCTGCGCCATTTTGTTGACAATGATTTTGAAGATGATTTTAACACTCCACAAAAGAATTCAGAAACTATGATGAACGAGTCACCCAAGTCTAGGTTGATTAGGCCATCAACCAAAGGTTCTCCTGCTGCTAATACAAGGTCCTCCCATCGCCAATCTATTGCTCATGTAGAAGATGTGCCTCTCAATAATAATCAGGAAGAATTTCTAGTTAACTCTACAGAGCATGTCACTCTAAACAAAAGAAAAAGAGGCCCAACAAAGCTGAAAGGTATTGCTCTCCAACCTGATGGTCGTATTACTGTAAGGTTTAATGCAAGAGGGCAAGCTGTAGGGGAAGGCTCGGTTAGTCTTTCATCATTTATAGGTCCTCTTGTAAGGGAACTTGTACCATACACAATAGCTGATTGGCGAAAGGTTCCAAAATCAATGAAAGATATTTTGTGGTCAACAATCCAGGTTCTAAACTTATATTTATTCATGTGTTAAAATCTTTTATTTTTAGGTGAATACTCATAAATTAATATTTAATGTGAATGCAGACAAGGTATAAGGTGGACAAAGATTGGGAACGAGACTGGTGTATGAAAGTAATGGGAGACCTGTGGAGATCTTCCAAGTCCAGGCTAGTTACTAAGCTGAACGAGCTACCAAATGAACAAGAACGACTAAAATTAAAGCCTGATAATATCAAATCAGAAACTGAATGGAGAGTATTTGTGCGTGAAAAAACCAGTAAACAATTTCAGGTAACCAAAATTTCGATATATGTATTATATAGATTCTGCTTATTACAAATAAATTGGGTACCATACTTATTTCAGTTTGGTTTATTATCAGGAGAAAGATTGAGAAGAAAAAAAACACTCATTGCTTACTTAGCTGTTACATCTCTGATATTGATGAATTATAGTTTTAAGGCTTTTGGTATCTATAATCATGGTGTTCACTATAAACAGTAGCAGGTTTAATTTTCATTAAATTTGAATTTAGCAAAAGAAGTTCATTATTCTTTTGCACTTGCTCCTAAGGTTGTTTATAGTACACATTAAGTTATGCTTTCCCTTGTATTTAAAAATTGAATTGAGTATATATATAAATGTATACATTTGAGCAATAGTTACACTGTCATTTAAAACTTGAACTGAATATATATATATATATTCTATTTAAAAACTTGAACTGAACTATTTTCTTTGCTGCCATAGTTACTATTTTATTGCTGAAATATTTTTTTGTGTACTGTGTTTACTATTTCATTGCTAGAATACTGGTTCTGTATGTTTCTTTTACTGCTGGAGTGTTTACTGTTGGAGTGTTTATTACATACTCTTTTCTTTGCTGCCATAGTTACTGTTTTATTGTTGAAAAACTATTATGTGTACTGTGTTTACTGTTTTATTGCTAGAATACTGGTTTAGTTTTTTTGTTTTACCGCTGGAGTGTTTGGTATTCTGTATGTTCAATCGCTGGTTCATTTCTTATTTATTTTAGGCGATTAGCAATAAGTTAAGTTTAAAGAGATGAGGAAGAAACAACTCCCACATACATGCAGCAGGAGAGGATATGCTCGAACAATGGATGACATGGTAAAAATTTAATAAATATTTTTGGTAGCTAAACATAAGAAAATATATGTTCTCTTTCCGAAAAATGTACTTGGATACAGAGTAGAGAAAGCTCAAAACCTGCAACAAGAGTTCAAGCTTTCTTAAAGACACACACAAAGAAGAATGGTGAACCTGTGAATGCACAAGCTGCTAAAGTTATTGTAAGTAATTTACCCTTTGTTTGTAGAAACATATGTATTTGTATGCACATAGACTTATTTAACAGTCAACTTGAAATGATTTATAGGAGAAGCTACAAGTTCTTGCAAATGAAAAACCAGATTCATGCATAACACAGAATACTGTACAAGATGCTCTCACTATTATATTTGGTCCTGACAAGAATGGTAGATCATTAGCTAATGGGAGGGGAGTAACTAATACAAAGTTAGCTATTCTAAGAACAAGAGATGACCATATTTCATAATTGGAATCAAATCAATGTGAGATGAAGAATAAAATGTCTGAGATGATGAATCTTATTAATACTATTGCAAAAAGTGTAAACATTCAGGTAAATTAAATTAATTGACTTCTGTTTATTTTACTTTATTCATTGAAAATTATAAATGACTAAATTATTCTCAAACTTGTAGGGGTTTACTCAACCAAGTGAAGCAGAGTCACACATGCCTTCTCCTATGGTAACTACAATTTTAATTACTACCTATCATTTCACTTTTAATTTTTTAAGTATCAATATTATCTATAAATAAATATATATTTTATCATGTAACAGAGTGTTAATAATTTGAAGTTCACTCCTGAAAACAATGCTTGCAATTTACTTGATTGGAATGGAAGTGGAGAAATTGTTGCAGAAGGTCGATGGTCTTCTAGTGATCCTTTATGTGAGGTGCATCATCTTCGTCTTGGGCCTAATGCAATGAGAGTTTGGGTTGATGTTGCTAAGAAACCTACTGCATATTTATGGAGACCAACATCACATATGAGTACAATTGAAGAAGCGGTTGGTTGCACTGTTGCTTGGCCTTCTAACAAAGTTACAATGAGGTAAAATTTCATGCAACTTAAAAATGATTTATAAATAGTACAACAAATCAGCTGTAGTAACTAATTATATCATCAAAATATATAGGAAATGAACATAATGGATGAAATTCAATTGTTTCTTGGTAGATATCTTTGGTACGTATCTTTGCATAAAATTAGCTAATGAATGAACATGTGTTTTCAACTATTTTGGCTACATTTGTTTTCTTAATTTTATATATTTTTCACTCTTACAGGTGCACAACTAATGAATGAAGTGTAATATTTTGGAGGGACGCCCATGATCAACAAATTATGAATCAGTTTGTTTTAAAACTTTTGCTTATGTATTTTGTCTTGCACTATACTCGTACTTTTGGGATATTGATATTTTAGCTTTATGTAGCGAACATATTAAGAATATTTGAATTTATGTTAAGGTATAATTTTTAATGTGTTATATGTTTATCATTTGTTGCAATTATTCATATGTTAAAAGATAAAAAAATTTAAAAGTTTTTGTTATGCCATGAAATTGTTCATATGACAATTAATAAATGTTAGGAAAATGATTAATGATAACAATAAAGAAACGCTATTAAAATTAAGGATGATTACAAACAAAAAACGCTATGTATGATTACTAATTACATTTTCAAAACGCTATTACATATCTTTACATAACGTTTGAAAAATGCTATTAAAAGTAAGGATAATTACAAACATAAAACGCTACGACTGATAACTAATTACATTCTTAAAACGCTATTGTATATCTTTACATAACGATTTAAAAACGCTATTCACAGTAAGTACGACTACAAACATAAAATGCTACGACTTATAATTAATTGCATTTTCAAAATGTTATTGTATATCTTTACATAACGTTTTAAAAATGCTATTAAAAGTAAATATTACTACAAACATAAAACACTATGGTTGATAACTAATTACATTTTAAAAACGCTATTGTATATCTTTCAACATCATTTCTGCATAACGTTTGAAAAACGCTATTAAAAGTAAGTATTTTCAATTTAACATAATCAATGACTACATACATAAAACGCTATGACTGACATCTAATTATATTTTTAAAACGCTATTATATATCTTTCAATAGCATTTTTACATCACAATTTAAAAACGCTATGAAAAGGTCCAGACTTTTAATAACATGGGATAATATAGCGTTTGTAATAGCGCTATCGTTTGTTAAAGATAGTGTTTTAAAAACGCTATGGAATGCAGTTTTTCTTGTAGTGTCATTAAATCATTGAAGACATCAAGGTGGTATTTAGCATCCGTAGTGCCCTCATAAAGGGTCATATGAGGCTCTTTGAAGTTGGTTGGGAGTCGTTCAACTTGAATATCTCTTGTCAAAGGTGACTCGTAGTTGAACTCATCGTTTACAATGTGCCCCCAGACACAATGACTATTTTGCTCCGAAGGCTTCTCATCTCGGTGTCCAGCTCTTGTCTCCTTCTATTCAAGGAATCCCTTAAGTCAGAAGGGTTGCCCTTCCCTTTCCCCATGTCCTTTGGAGGATCCATAGGGGGTGTTGTCCTTACATCTGACCTTCTCCTATTGAGCCTTTCTCTTAGGTGAGGCAGTTCTTCCTTAGAGGTGACTTTAGCTTCATTTCTATGACCAGCGTCGTCCCTCCATCTTTGCTCTTGGAGATACCTTGTTGGTCCAGGGCATTCATGATGTTTAGGTCGAGAATTATTGCTAGTAGAAAGTCGGGTCCTCCCGTCATCCATGGGGACGGTGGTCTCCCCTCTCCCATGCTCCTTCTCCCTATGATTGGGAAGGGGCATGCTTGACTTCCCTTGCAGCAGGCCGTTCGAAACCTCCTGCATGTGTTTCTAGTGTGGTCTCCAGCCTTTGATTCTTCTTGTGCAACTCGAGTATCTCATCCTCATAAAGAAAGTTTGGGAGCTAGAGCTCACAGAATGTACCAGAGGACTCTTGTCAGGCCTGTGTGTAGAGGGACCTGGATCCTGGTGGCCGGAACACAGTGTTTTTGATGGTTGAGAATGAGGGTGCGTACCCAGGCCACCCACGAGGGCGACTGATGGTACTTGAGTATCTCCATTGTACTGGACATTCAGGGATGATGCTTCCCTTTCCTGGCTAGGGTCTGGATGTTCCTCCGGCATACCTCCACTCTCAATGGTGGAGGGTTCCTCCTAGAGGCTCTTAGTTGGTCTCCGTCCAGGTGGATCTCAACATCTTGTGATTCCCGTAGGTGTCTTGAGTGCCTTGGCATTTTCCCTTGTTGGAATCGATGGTAGAACAGTGGCTTGATACTTGTCCTTCTCACAAACAGTGCCAAATTGTTGACGGTGAGAACTGAGCAATGATATAAGGTCAGAAAATTCAAAGGTCGTTATGAAAATAACATAGAAAGAACTTAGGGAAAACTTGAAGAAGAAAACTGCAGAACAATAAACATGGAGAAAAACTCGTATCTTGCTTAATATCCTGTGTATACAATGAATTTACCAACTGCTTAGTCTGAGGGGTGAAGGTCTATTTATAGCTAGGCTTTAATGGCCCCTAGTACAGGGTGGTCCCTAGGGACAAAATTGTACAATGGTACATTGTTTGAGTAGTGGCACTGGTCATGGTGGAGCACAAGGTTGTGGTGTCAATTTTGGTACATGGTCAAAGGCATGCAGGTCATGCCTCCACGCTTGTACTAATTCGTGCCCCCACCACTTGTCGGACACAGATGTCAGATTCATTCCTTTGTCTTTCTCAGGGTCGTAATCCCATACCTGTACGTGTGCCTTGTACCTGATGCTCCTCCTTACATTTCCAAGATACATCTTTTCTCCAAGATTCCTTGTATTTTACTAAGTGTGGGAAAGCTTGCAAGTCATCATGAGTAACATACTCAGTAGCCTTCACCAGTTGGACCTCACTATCGAGGTTCTCGCTCATACGAACCTTGCGCACTTGGCTATTTTGATGGTTCGGACATGCGGGCCTCGCTATGTGAGACCCTTTTCTTCTATGGCCTTTCACCTTCATTGATAGATGCTTTAAGGGATAATTTCCCATATTCACATTATCTTACCCAAACATTGTTTTATGTTACTCTATTGTGTTTTTCATTGTCAGTATTGATGATTAAATGTTTATAAGTTCATATTATCATCATTTAATCAATTAGTTTCTTATATTCAAGATTGACATTCATATTATGAACATGTTTCTTTACTTATCAAGATTAGTATTCATACTTTGAATAAGGTTCTTGCTTAGCATTTAGGGTTTCAAATACTGAACTATCCCCATCATTAATTGTTGATTTTTAAAGTGTAAAGGCATATATTCTCAACAATCAAAATCTTTATTTCTCATTGCTTTAAATTTTGTGTTTTGCATAATCAATAATGAGGGAAATCAGTTCATCTTCTACAACCTTCAAATCCTTGCTTTAAGATTTAGTTTGTGTTGAACACATAACCATGATAGATCAAAGAAAGTTCTATTTGGATATGCTCTACATGAATGTGGGTGGGTATGGATTCAAAGTCTTCATCAACAAAGGATGAGACAACATAATGGGATTACATACTTAAGGAGATTGGTATCATCAAATTCCTTATTTCTAAATGTGTAGATTTCATGAATTCAAATGAAAATGTGTTTCGTGTCATATTTTTGTGAGTTTGAGTTTATTGTTTATGTTAAGAGTACAATAGTGAATGTTAATAAATAATTCAAGGGTTATTGTTATACTTGTTTTGTTTGTAAAGTTATTGATCATCATGGGAGATGTGGTAATTGTAAAGTTAACCATAATGAGATTAGGGTTAATACAATTGATGATGAGATCTTTGTGACCTTAATTGAATTTAATGCATTCGATGGGGAATGTATGATAACCCTAAAGAGAATTGACATAGTTCATGTGTGTATTCATGAGACTAATACAACCTTAAGAGAAGGTGAACATGTCAATGCAGTTGATGATGCGATCATTCCAAAAGAAAATGAAAATACTAAGGTCAGTGCATTTGATGTTAAGATCATTGCAATCTTGAGTGAAGTTAATGCAACCCAAGGAAATGTGCAAGGATGGTGGTATGATACTTGTGCCACCATTCATGCAACCTATGATAAAAATCTTTTTAAAACCTTTGAAAGTGCAAAGGTAGGATGTGAAGTCCAAATGGGAAATGAAAAGAGATCCATGGTACTTGGAAGGGTCTGCATTGATGTGTTCTTCATTATTGGAAAGAAAGTGACCCTAACTAATGTTTTCTATGTTCCCAATTTGACTAGAAACATTATGAGTGGAAGTCTATTGAGCAATCCGGTATCAAAATTGAGTTTGAATTCGGTAAACTTACTTTGACTAAATTGGACACTTTTATTGGAAAAGGTTATACATGTGATGAAATGATCAAATTTTGTGCTCTTGATAATGACAATGATGATATGGCATCTAAATCTTGCAATGTGGTTAATTCCAATTCTATTACTTTGTGGCATAATAGACTTGTTCATATAGGTTATAGCATAATTAAAATAGTTGTTAAATGTGGATTGATTAATTGTGATATGAATGAGCATGACAAATATGAATTATGTGTTAAATATAAAATGGTAAAGAAACATTTTCCAAGTGTTGATAGATTTTCAAACTTTCTAGATTTAATACATAGTTATTTATGCGAATTGAATTGCATGTTGACTAGAGGAGGAAATAGATACTTCATGACTTTTATAGAAGATTGCTCTAGGTATACTTATGTGCATTTACTTAAGAGTAAGGATGAGGCATTTAATGTATTTAAAATCTACAAAGTTGAAGTAGAAAATCCATTGGAAAAGAAAATAAATACTCTTAGATGTGATAAAGGTGGTGAATATTTTTCAAATGATTTCAATGAGTTTTGTGAAAAACATGGCATTATACATGAATGTACTGCACCATACACTCCACAACAAAATGGAATAACTGAAAGAAAGAATAGGGCTTATCTTGAGTTAATTACTCTATGCTTTTACATGATAAATTATTTTATAATTTGTGGTGTGAAGCTTTGCTTGCTGTGTGTCAAATATTGAATCGAATTCTTATGAAAAAGAAAAATATGTCTGCATATGAGTTATGGAGAGGAAGAAAGTCTAACCTAGGCTATCTTAAAGTGTGGGGATATCTTGCTTTTTGCAAGAGCACTGAGCCTAAGAGAACCAAGTTGGGTCCAAGGGTCGTAAAGTGTGCATTTTTTAGCTATGCCTCAAATAGCAAGGCCTATAGGCTATTAGACTTGGAGTCTAATGTGATAATTGAATCAAGGGAAGTGGAGTTCTTTGTGAATATGTTATATTGTGATAGCAACTCTTAAGAACCACAAGTGTTGGAGAATCTCTGAAAGAGGAAGATCCAAAGGTTGATGAGCAACTTATATTGCCTCAGAAGAGCCAAAGGCTTAAAGACGTGGGATCAAATTAGACATCTCAAGTGGAGACACTCTACCTAGTAGAGGGAAATCTTGAAGAAGTCACATGGAAATTTCCTATGGATTTTCAAGTTGACGATGATCCCAAAACATTCCAAGAAACAATGTCTTTGAGAGACCCCTCTTTGTGGAAGGAGGCAATAAATGATGAGATGGATTCAATTATTTCAAACCACACATGGGAATTGGTAGACATTCCACAAGGTTCAAAACCAATTGGGTGCAAGTGTATATTTCGAAGGAAATAACACACCGATGACACATTACAAACCTTCAAGGAAAGACTAGTAGCCTAAGTGTTTAAACAAAAGGAAGGAATCGATTACTTTTACACGAGTGCACCGGTTGCTTGGACAACCACAATAAGAGTACTATTTTCCTTATCATCAATATATAACATTTATGTTCATCAAATGGATGTCAAAACAACATTCCTAAATAGAGATCTCGATGATGAGATTTATGTGGAACTACTAGAGGGTTTTGTTCTAAAGGGAAATGAACATAAAGTGTGTAAGCTTGTTAAATCATTATATGGTTTAAAGAAAGCACCGAAAAAATGGCATAAGAAATTTGATAAAGCTATAATTTCGAACGGGTTTAGACACAATAATGCGAAGAAGTTCTTATACTCTAAGACTTGTGATGACTATGTCATCTTGGTGTGTCTATATGTTGATGATATGTTGATTTTGAGTAATGAGATGAAAGACATAATAGAAATGAAGAGGTTTCTATCTTCCACTTTCAAGATGAAAGACATTGGAGAGGTTGATACCATCTTGGGTATAATAGTGCTTTAAGCATAAAGTTCTTTACTATGTTGAAAAAGTTCTTTACAAGTTTAGTCATCTCAAAATCGAAGAGGCAAATACACCATTTGATTTAAGCATAAAGCTTGAGAAGAATATGGGAGAGTGGTGGCTCAACTTGAGTATGCGAGTGCATTAGGGAGTCTAATGTACGTCGCTCATTGTACAAAACTGGATATTGCATATATGGTTAGTAAACTAAGTAGGTTGACTAGCAATCCAAATATGGAATATTGAAAAGCAATTGAGAGAGTTCTAGGGTACCTTAAAAGGACCAAGCAGCTAGGCCTCCAATATTCAAAGTTCCCAAAGATACTTGAAGGATAATCCAATGCAAGTTGGATATCGAGTGTGGGAGATAATCTCTCCACAAGTTATTGGGTGTTTATGCTCGGAGGAGGAGCGGTCTCTTGGGGTTTGAAAAAACAAACATGTATTTCACACTCACCAATGGAGGCCGATTTTATAGCTTTAGTGGAAACTAGCAAATAGGTCGAGTGGCTTAGAGATCTCTTGTTGGATATCTCAATCTCCACGGATGAGGTATCGACGATCTCAATACATTTTGATAGTCAAGCTACACTAGCTATAGCTTATAATGACATGTATAATGGGAAGTCTAGACATATAAGTATATGACATGAGTATGTGAGACAATTGATCGAGGAGGAATCATATTGATCTCATATGTTAAGATAAGTGAGAACTTAGTGGATCCATTTACAAAACCTCTTTCGAAGAGAAAAGTAAGATCCACTTCAAAAGAGATGGGACTAAAACTCCTACAATAATATATTCATCAATGATGGCAATCCAACTCCAAAATTTTGAACATAAAGGGCAAGAGTTCAATGAGCAAGAACAAGTTATTGGGGTAATAGTTTCAACACTAACAAAGTCATTAGTTCCATCCAAGGATTGTTAGTGTTGGCTGCTACCGAGTGAGGGCTAAGCCTAGGGTTTTTAATGAAGTTCAGCTTTGTGCAACAAGCATCTCTAAAGGTAGCAAAGATGTTGTAACAACTTCACCTATGTGAACATAGAGGTGGTGTCGCCTCTCATGGAAGTTGGAGTTTCTCCCCAGAAGGTTCATGAAAGGGATGAGCACATGGCCATATGAGAGTTGAGCAAGAAAAGTGGGAAAATGAATGGTCAAGTGGATTTGTGTGAGGTGTTACTAGTTTTATCATTAAGGACTACTTGATTCAATCTTTGAGACACCAATGAATTCGATAAGACTTTATAATACTTTCACTAAGGTAAAGTTAAAATCGTAATATACTTTATTTTATGCACCAATACTGTATGAGCTAAGAAGAGAGGATTATATTTTACCAAGTGGGGGAATGTTGATATTGGTTAAATATAATGGTTAAGATGTTTACACATTGAGGTGCAAAACACTTAATAGTTTTCACTTAAGGATAAGTGAAAACAAGAGATTGTGTAGAAGGCATCTGAAGGTGACTTTTTGGGTCTAAAGTGATACAATGAGGTATCCAAACATTCTCAAAAAGTTTGGTAGCAATTTTAGGACCATTGGAGGGATCCAAAGTTAGAGGGGGTGGCAATGCAATGACCCCTAAGTGGTGTAGCATTGCCAAATGCGAAGGGCTTCAAAAGCCCTAGTAGGTGATGTATTGGTAGCAAGTGGAGCATTCAAGCGATACATCGACTAGGCGGTTAATTGACAATATTTTAACAAAAAATCGGTCTAGGGTACTATTTTGATCCATTTTGTAAAACACAGATTCTGAATTGTCATTTAATAAAACATAAGGGTCGATCGCGTATTGAGATAAGACACAGGTGCCAAAATAGTATTTTCCCTAATAATAATAATAATAATAGCACGTGTACACCAAGTTGTTTAAACTTTGTTTTCGACACTTTAATAATTCAGAATTTCTCGAGAACCTCTCTGATGATCGCTATACAATAAATACCATTATAAAAAAATATATTGGTCAAGATGTTCTCACGTGTCTGTGGGTATAGGAATGATAAACAAAAATCCTCATTATGCTTCTTATAAAAACTGCAATATTACACGTGCGGTTATTTAGCCTAGTATTTATATAAAAGATAGCACCGAGGAGATGATGTGGCACTCTAAAATTGCTCGAAATCACTCTATCTATTTTCTTTTTTTTTTCTCTTTTTTTAAAAATGTTTTTTTATTCTACTATTAAATTTTATTTTATTTTAATTTAATTTCTAAATATCTATCTATATATAAATATATTTATTTGAATTACTTAAAGGAAAGCATCAAGGAGATAATGTGGAATTCTAAAATGACTCTAAATCACTCTATCTATTTTCTCATTTTTTTATTCAACATTTCTAAAAATATATATATTTTTATTCTACTTTTCTATTTTATTTTATTTTAATTTCGAAATATCTATCTATATATAGTAATAGGCATATATAAATATATATTTAAATTACTTAAAAATAAAAGTACAATGCAATTATATCAAATTTATATATTTATATAAGGGAGAGTATCAATGAGATGATGTAGTACTCTAAAATTATTCTGAATCACTCTATCTATTTTCTTATTTTTTTCTCATTTTTTATTCAACATTCTTAAAAATATATGTATTTTTATTCTACCTTTCTATTTTATTTTATTTTAATTTCTAAATATCTATCTATATATAATAATCGGCATATATAAATATATATATTTAAATTACTTAAAAATAAAAATACAACACAATTATATAAAAGAAAATATATTCTGATCCACTCTATATATAATAATAGGCATATGTAACTATATATTTAAATGACTTAAAAAAAAAAGTACAACACAATTATATAAAAGAAAATATATTCTGATCGACTCTATATTAGTCAAATATTATTTCCAAAATTCAATACTAACTCTTTGTTCGGCAAATTTTTAATAATGTCTTTCACCATTTTAAAAATAAAAGGTGCAAATAAGTAATCGACCAAAATATATGTGGTTCAAATAATCTATCTATATATACATATTTGTAATGTTTTGACAAAACACGAGGTCCAAAAATTAATTTTTCAAAATAAATGGTATAATTAAACAGGTAATGAAATACATGTGGTTCAAATAATCTATAGATATTTACATGAAACACTTCATTATATTAAAAAAATTCTTTTATATGGTCAAGCGATATTTTTTTCATTTTTACATTTTTTATTATTATTCTTTCAGTTTTACGATTCACTTTCACGACATAGCTCTCGACATCGTGCTCAACCATGGCTACGAGGAACACCTTACTGTGAAAACCCATTCGCGTACTCATCGTAAAGAAGACCCAAAAGTCGTCGAACATGTCGTCCCAGCATCGGTGATCGACCAAACCACAATCTCCATTGTACGGACTTGAACCCCATAATCTTGCTTGTCATCGACTTAAATGGAACCGGAGCCGGAAAAGACCATCTTGGGTTGTCTGATGGCAATGTTCCCTGAACTAAAGAAGACGATCCTTGTGTTCTCTTCACCAGGAAGTTTCCTTGTCGTCAGAAAACAAAGAAGAATCAACCAATGGTGGAAACCTTATCGAATATAGTGTCCTCAACTCATCGGGCTCCATCGACAACTTTATGTGACTCATCGACAACTTGTCGAGCTTCTTCGGTAACTTCTCGAGCTTTGCAACAACTTCTGAACTAGCTTGGTGATGGTCGGAGTGGAGGTGAATGTGCTGAGCTATGATGATGACCATGATGATGTGTAGCTATGACAATGGTCTTCTTTTATAATGACTCATTTCACTCCATATTTCTTTGGTGTGTGAAGTTGAAGATGAAGATGGTTTGGCTTTGGATTAGAAACAAAACCACATTGCTTTTAGAAGGGTTGTGTGTGTGTGTGTGTGTGTGTGTGTGTTTTTTTTTTTTGAGTTCTCCAACAAGTGGGTGTGTATGGTTATGTTATCTTGTGGCTGCATGAGCTAGAAGTGCTAGTGTTTTGGTGTCTTGCACCATGAGTTCTTTGACTAGAAATATTGTATGTTGCTTGGTAGAGGAACATGCTATAGCTTTAAAGTCACGTGAACTCCCTTTGGTATTCTGCACGCATTTTTACGTGAACTTGTATGTCTATTCTTACGTGAATCACTTCTTGGTATAACTTTTTCCATAATTATATCATCTCATAAATCTAATTCATGCCAAAATAGATCCTTTAAATGTATTATTTATTTCTATTGTTTACCGAGATTTTCAGAAACTATAATAATAAAAGATAAGAGAGATTAAGAGAAAGGATTTAGAGGTTATAAGCAAGATTTTTACGTGGTTGGGGCGTTAACAAGCCTTAGTCCACGAGATAGTTGTATTAGAACTTCAAGAGTCTACAACTATGGGGTTTTCTATTTGTTTTAGCAGAATAATAGTATGCATGCAAAAAAAGGTAAATTTTCTCCAGTGCTCTGTTACATGTATTTATAGGTTCACAGGAGCACTGGGCGTGGGCCGGGCTGACCTGGGCCCAATAAATGTATAAATATTGTTGGCTTCTCTATCGGAAGCCCAATACAGAATAAATAAAACATCAAAGAAAAATGCTAACTTAAGCCCATTGGGCCAGCCCAAACTGTAACTGTCATCCGAAAAATTTGAGCTTTTGGTCTAGACATTTCAAATTACGAGACGGATTCAGGGGACAAGATCAGTCAGAGCAATGGCGGCACAGGTCTGAACCAGCGGCATACAATCCCGAGGTGGCCTTTTCCGTAGATGAAACGTGGGGACAACTCCCACGCTTCGCAGGGCGGAGTCAGGGTCATGGATGCTTTATCCTACCAACCTTGGGGACTCGACCCGGGTCCGTTTACCTCTGTCCCTCTCCATTTACCATAAGCTCGGATCATCCACCTGGAGCCCAGATCGTTTACGAGGCTTCGAGATCGTTCATACCGATCTTGACTGTTATCCTCAGCCAGCTGAACCGTCTCCCGGATGACCGTCCCGGACAATACTTCCCGGGACCTACCAGGCCTCGCCCAGAATTAGGCTATCGATTTCCGTCTTGCTCCTCGCCAAATGGGCCTGGACTGGGGCCAACCTCAATTAGGCAGTTAGTGGGCCTGGAACGCAGTCACGGGCCCACGCGGAAAACGAGGATAACATTTACCCCCCAAGCCTTCATCTGGGCCTACCCGGTGGAGGCTTTCCTTGGTCCCGAATACTTCCGACTATCTTCCCTGTTCCTTCTTAGAATGGTTGGTCCGGGGCGAGGGGGTTTCGCGTGTCAGGCAAATGCGGAGCCCGGACCTTTTACCAAGGTCCGAGTTCGTGATGAGGGGTACACATGTCGCCCAGCAACTGCTGCATCGATGGCACTTGACCCTGAAAGTTCATCAACCACCTCACGAGTCGCTTGGCCTAGGCTATTGCGTCAGCTCAGGCTTCAAAGCGTCCCATCCATGTGGGGGCTTTTCATTAATGCTTCTGCGTTGAGGTGGACCGTAGGATGGGGCAGTTTTGAAGGGCCTCCTACTCTGGGATGTTGGATTGAAATGGGGCGGATCCAACACTCGAGTGGATTCATTAATGCCTCTGCACATTCCTGAACCGTCCGATGGGGGATCGTTCCTATCCGCTGGTTCAAATCAGGATTTGGGTCCTTATAAATTCCCCTCAAACATTCATTTGAAACATTTACACTCTCGAGCCATTCTAAGAACTTGGAGGATTTGTTTATGTTCGAGCTTGCTGACAAAGTCTTCCACCGTCTACTCACTCTGCGCCGTCGCCTTTTCCCAACAGTTCCGGCATCTGTACCTTTGCCTGAGCACGCGTCTTCAGCCTGTCCTGTCGATGAATTGCTGAACCGCCTTCGTTAGTTCAAGAATGAGATTCTACCGTCCTTATCACCGGTCCACCACCATTTTTCATGACCAGCAATTCACAGTAAGTTCTTCTGCCGTTTGCCTTTATAGATATACAAACGTAGGTTTCCTGTCATTTTGCTTATCTGCTTAGGCTGCTAAAACTTGTTTGTGCTTAGGATTAGTGCTAGGGAGACTGCCTGGTCCGGGCTGCTCTGGGCCCTTCCGGGTTTTGATGCTTCCCGGACAAGTGGTGATGAACCGACTTAGGAGTAGCCTACTTTTCATTCCCAATCACGGTCTTGTGGTTCCCTGGTGAACCCGGGCCTGATCTGGAGGGGACTCCAAGCAGTTCATAGGAGACCCCCCGTACCTTAACCGACTTTCTTGGGTTTCGGTACTGACTGCTTGATCTTATTTTTATTTGCTCCCAGATCATAAGCCATGAAATCGGACGTCACCCTTCACTCGGAGGAGGAAGTCAACAAGGCCCCTGTCCTTCTTCCTGGGTCCCAGACCCCTAAAGGCAACAGATGGGAGATGGACGCAATACCGAACCTGTTTCGAAACTATCGGATGTTGTACGCCCTGGAGAACCGCTTGGGCATAGAGTGAACTCCCGAACTCTTTCGCAACTGCCTGGCCAGGAAAGAGGAGTGGGCGCACACCTCCGTGAACGGGTTCGGGGCCTGGAGCGTAGGCCACATCAGTGTGGGAGCTCCTGCTTCATGATTACTTCGTGCAGTTCCTAACATTCGTGGGGATCGCACCCTTCCAGCTTCTGCCCCAAGCCTACTGATTGCTTGTGGGATGGCGCGTCTTCTGCGCCGCGAAGGAGATCACGGAGCTGACCCCCGCAGAAATCTTGTATTTCTACAAGATGGAGCCGCAGGTCAACGCCAAGGATAAGACCTTGGACGGCTTCTATAGGCTCAAGTCGCGGGACGACGTCCGACAATACTGGTTCGTGACGTTCGGGTTCCTCGTAGAGAAGAATCCCACGCTGATGCTGGACTTCAAGCGAGTGGGTAAGTGTTTTCTCGATTCTTTACTTTGCCTGCCTTCCCCCCCCCCCCCTTTTTTTATTCTCACTATATTACCTCAGGTGGTAGGACCTTTTGGCTAGACTCCTCTCACCCAGTTCATTTTGGAGTGGAAGAAACTCTACTCCGAGCTGAGCGCGGAGGATCTGGACGTGGGGGGTTACGTCACCACCGAAAACCTCCAACTGATCAGACTGCTCGCGGCCCACCAGACGTTCAACGCCCTGAGCCTCCGCGGAATACAGTGCGAGAAAGATCCTGATATAAGGGAGCAGCTGGCCGTGGACCACATCAAGGGCGTAGAGGCCACGGCACTCACGGACTCGGCCAAGCAGAAGAAGGACGTGGCCCAATCGAAGGAGGTGACCACTTCCGAGGAGCTGGAAGCCCTCTTCGAGGAGGCACTACCGAACATGGGGACCCCTGGGGCTAGCATATCCGGGCGACTAACTCACCTATGCTTTTGACTTATCCTCCCCAAGTTGGGGACTTATCTAGGGATAGTCTAGCACTTCGAGGCCCCGCATTCGGGGCTGACGGGGAGACGAGACCTTCGTCTCCCGTTCTCATAGGCTCGGAAGTTCTCATGTACCTGTCCGGGTTCATCCAATACGGGAATTTCCTCAACCCGGATGACATGGGGGACCGAGTCTACTCTTTCATGCTAGATGAATTGAGTCATGTCCAGGGCTTAGATAAGGGTTCATCTCGGGCCACTCTTAGTTTTGACTTCTCTGTTTGCATGTTAATTATACTGACTCCTTTTCATTCGTGTTTGTTTCAGGAGATTCCGACATGTCCGATCCCATGGACGAGATGAGGCAGCTCCTTGAGATCCGGACTACCAGGGCAACCAAGGCCGCGGAAAAGAAGGCTACCAAGAAAACATCTGAGGAGCCAGGCCCGAAACTCCCCCACAGTAAGTAAACGTCAGGGGCGGATCCTCGACCCGGCCAGGTTGCACTTGCCGCGGTTCTTATTACGGCCGTGGACCTAGCCACCGTCCCCAACCTTCTCATTCACCCCTCGGTTATTGATCTAGAGCTGGGAACTACGGTAAGCCAGAGTTCCAGGAGGAGGGTGGCGGGGCCAAGCGCAGCAGAGGCGGAAACCGGGAACAAGAGGCCCCAGACGAGGTGGGCCGGCTTGGCTGGAGAGTCATTTAGGGAAAGTTGCCTCGCCGCGAAGGACCTTTCGGCAACACCGGCCCTTCCCATCCATCCGGCCTTACCCGAGGATGGGGAAGCCATCTTGCGGGATGAGCAGTCCAAGCTTATTGCTCAGACCTGGGAGAGTGGTCGGGAAAGGAGGGATGAGACCTACAAGGCCCTGATGATTCGTCATCAGGTTGAATTCACTTAGTGCTCGGAGGCTTTCAGTGCCCCCCAGCCAATCGTGGATCGGCTAGTCGCCGAGACGGGCTTCCGACCTAAGCTAGGGCAGGACACGGGCCCATTCGTGGCAGACTTGCTGGATCAGGTGGGGAACACCATGTCCAATCTCCAACAGAAGTGATACGCCACCATCGCCAACCCGAACATGTTGTTCATTTCCCAAGCTCACCGCCATCAAGTCACCGCTATAAGTTTTCTTTGCATCTTCTTTCTTCTTTTCATTATTCAGTAAGGACTCTTCTAACTTTGCTTTGTTCCAGGACGCTCTCCTATCCCATCAGAATCTGGACTTGGTGGCCGAGGAGGCCATGAATATGGAGACGCTCCAGCTGAAGCTGGAGGCGGCCGTGAACCAAAGGGAAGCCGCCAAGGAGGCCTTAGCTAGGGAGACAGCCCGGGAAAATGAGTCCCTAGCCAAAGCGGCTGCTCAAGCCGAAGCAGACCGCGCGGAGTTCGATCGGGTCACTTTCCGGCTTGAAGAGGCCATGTCCCAGAAAGAAGCCTAGGCTGACGAGAAGATGGCCCTTCTGGAGAAGGAGCTTCTCCGAGTAAAGGCCGCAGAGGAGGCAGTCGCTACTCAGTCTATCCAGGACCGGGAGAAGATCCATGAGCTGGACGACTCGCTTCGCCAGGAGGTGAAGGCGCACGAGGAGACCCTCCGCGCAAAAGAGCAGGCGGATGACATGCTGCGCGTCACCTTCGAGGAGGCCATCTACATGGCCTGGCGCAAGGAAAAGAGAATGAACCTCCTGATCTTTCCTGACCCAGACTCAAAGAGAGCTGAATTTGAGGCCAAGGAGAAAGAGGACGTGGAGCTCCTGGATGATGAAGCCTAGACCAAGATCTTTATCTCGTCCTTTTTTTCCTTTATTTTGTAATAACATTTTTACGGATGCGTACGCGTCCAAGAAAATTTGTAGTGCTTTATCCAATTTATGTTATTTTTGTTGCTCTTTTTTTTTTATCACCGTTCTGAGCATCTGGTCCTGGTTCAAAGGCCTGGACTAGATTATTCATGACTTTAACTTAACTTACTTTAATTCGGTTATCCAGGACCCAACGACCTGGGCCATTAGGGAGTTGATAGTCATTACTGAATCTACCCGTCTAGTCCTCAACGTTGAAAATCTGATGGCCTGGGCCATCAGGGTTCGATTAGTTTATTTTGAAACCTAGACTAGGTTCCCACAGCCTGGGTCGTACTACTTTTGCACACCTGGGACCCATTCTAACAGTCGTGGGCTATGTCCTTGCTCTGGGGCATACCGGGTACTTTTAT
This sequence comes from Humulus lupulus, assembly GCF_963169125.1. Taxonomy (NCBI): domain Eukaryota; kingdom Viridiplantae; phylum Streptophyta; class Magnoliopsida; order Rosales; family Cannabaceae; genus Humulus; species Humulus lupulus. The sequence goes on from NC_084795.1 coordinate 134,392,134, forward strand.
CCCCCGGACAGTGTTCGTCCGGGGCAGGACTAGCCTGAGGCTTGTCCTCTTTTTTATACCCCCGTTCATCGTTCGTCCGGGGCAGGACCAGCCTGAGGCTTGGTCCCCTTTTTTATACCCCCGGACATCATTCGTCCAAGGCGGGACCAGCCTGAGGCTTGGTCCCCTTCTTTATACCCACAGACATCGTTTGTCTGGGGCGGGACCAGCCTGAGGCTTGATCCCCTTTTTTATACCCCCGGACATCGTTCGTCTGAGGCAGGACCAGCCTGAGGCTTGGTCCCCTTCTTTATACCCCCGGACATCTTTCGTTCGGGGCAGGACCAGCCTGAGGCTTGGTCCCCTATTTTATACCCCCGAACATCGTTCGTCCGGGGTGGGACCTGCTTGAGGCTTGGTCCTCTTCTTTATACCCCTGGACATCGTTCATCCGGGGCGGGACCAGCTTCAGGTTTGGTCCCCTTTTTGATACCTCCAGACATCGTTCGTCCGTGGCGGGACCAGCCGGAGGCGTGGTCCCCTTTTCTATACCCCCGGGCATCGTTCGTCCGGGGCTAGACCAGCCTGAGGCTTTGTTTGATGGGGTTTGTACCCCCCGAGACCTTGCCGGTCAGGGTTGGGACTAGGTCTGAGCCTTACGCCCCGCTTGGTATCAGTTCATACTAGGAATTCCCCCCAAGTGAGCGGGGACTGGTCTGAGGTCACTTGAGTAGAGTTTTCATTGTTTAATAACATTTCTTTATCGTATTTTGTACACGGCATTTTTATTATTCAAGGAATTTCCCTGAGGCGTACATTATTTACAACGAAAATATAAAAATGGAACATGTTCTCCCGACTACTGATAGTATTTACGGAGATGTTCCGCGTTCCAGACTCTTGGGACTTTCGTGCCATCGAGTCGCTTTAAACGGTACGTTCTGGGGCACACTTCGTGCTGGATCTCGTATGGCCCTTCCCAATTCGGGCCCAGGACCCCCACTCCCGGATCTTGGGTGGCAGGGAAGACTTTTCGCAGGACCAGATCACCATTTTCGAACCTTCGGCTTTTTACTTTAGAGTTGAAATGTCAGGCGATCTTGCCTTGGTACATCTTCAGCTGCACTTGTGACTCTTCCTGGATCTCCTTGATGAGATCTAGGGATTCCTGGAGCAAGGCGTGGTTCTGGGTGGGCTCGTACGTGTCACTCCGGTGAGACAGGATGGTTATCTCAACAGGGATGACGGCTTCGCATCCGTGGACCATGGAGTAAGGAGTGTGCCCAGTGGATGTCCTTTCGGTTGTCCGGTAAGCCCACAACACGCGGGGCAGCTCTTCGGGCCACTTACTCTTGCAGGCTTGGTGTTTTTTCTTTAACGTCCCTTTCAAGATTTTGTTGACGGCCTCTGCCTGCCCGTTTGCTTGGGGTCTGGCGACCGTGGAGAAGCTTTTGACAATACCATGTCTTTCACAGAAATCGGTGAAGTGGATGCTGTCGAACTGCTTTCCGTTGTCGGATACAATCTTGTAGGGGAGCCCGTACCGACACACGATATTGCTGATGACGAAATCCAGGGCCTTGTTAGAGGTGATTGTACTCATGGTTTCCACCTCAACCCATTTGGTGTAATAGTCGACGGCCACGATGGCGTATTTCACCACCCCTCTCCCCCCCTTCTCGGTCGGGAGTGATCCTACCAGATCGATTCCCCACACAGTGAAAGGCCAGGGGCTTGTCATCAGGGTTATTTCCATTGGCGGGGCTCGCGGGACCTTCGCGTACCTTTGCCACTGCTCGCACTTGCAGTCGTAGTCAATACATCTTTCTTCATAGTTGGCCAGAAGTATCCTTGGCGCAGTATCTTTTTGGATAGACTGAGTCTGGCTATATGATCTCCGCAGAAGCCTTCGTGCACTTCATGCAGGATGGCGCTTATTTCGGTCCCGGACACGCACCTGACGTATGGCATAGACAACCCCCTGCGGTAGAGTTTTCCATCCATCATGACGTTCCTGTGGACCTGTAACTGAAGCTTCCTGGCTGCGGCCCTGTCTGCTGGCAACCCGCCAGTTGTCAGATAGTGGACAAGGGGTCCCATCCAGGACGCGGAGTGGTCAATGGTGTTGATCGCGGAGACTTGGATGCTTAGCATGGGGAGATGGTTAACGGGGACCAGTCCAGACAGCCACGCTTCGACATCGGTGGCTAATTTTGCTAGCGTGTCCACGAACACGTTTTGCTCCCTAGGGACCTGGCGGATGGTGTGTCTCTTGAAAGCTTGCAGCATTTCTCTCATCTAAGTCACATAAGCCACCATTCTCTCCCCTTTGGTTTGATATTCTCCCAAGACCTGCCTGACAACCAGCTGGGAATCGCTGTAGATCTCCAGGTTCGTGGGCCCTACTTCCCGGGCCAACGCAACTCGGCCAGCAATGCCTCGTGCTCGACCTTGTTGTTTGATGCTTTGAAATGGAAACGCAGAGCGTTTTGCAACTGGTGTCCCTGTGGCGACACTAGGATGATTCCGACCCCTACTCCATTCTCGTTTGAGGCCCCGTCCACGAACACCTTCCATACGGGCTCCGCGGGGTCGTCCGCCTGGGTGATCTCGGAACATTCCACGATGAAGTCGGCTAGGGCTTGCCCCTTGATTGAAACTCTAGGAACGTAGGCTATATTGAACTGACTTAGCTCCATGGCCTACTTTAATAGTCTCCCTGACGACTCGGGCTTCTGCAATAGTTGCCGCAAGGGGTGGTTGGTCAGAACTTTTATGGTGTGGGCCTGGAAGAAAGGTCGGAGTTTCCGGGATGCCATCAGTAGAAAAAATATCAATTTTTCAATCAGCGGATACTGTGACTCATCCCCCAACAATCTTTTACTCACGTAGTAGACCGGGAGCAGGGATTTTTCTTCCTCCCACACTAGTGCAGCACTGATCGCGTGCTCGATCATTGCCAGATAGAGATATAGGAGCTCTCCGTCCACCGGTTTCGCCAAGATCGGCGCTCGGGCCAGGTGGTCTTTCAGCTTTTGAAAAGCCTCTTCGCACTAGACTGACCATTCGAAGCGTTTGCTTCCCCGAAGAACATTGAAGAATGGGATGCACTTCTTCGTGGCCTTAGAAACGAAACGGCTTAGGGCAGCTATCCGCCCGGTCAGACTTTGCACGTCTTTATGCTTCCGGGGAGAAGGCATATCAATTAGTGCCTTGATCTTTTCCGAATTGGCCTCTATTCCCCCGAAGCTCACTATGAACCCCAAGAACTTCCTGGAGGCCACGCCGAATGTGCATTTCTTGGGATTCAGCTTCATCCCATACTTTCGAATGACCGCGAAGGCCTCGGCCAGGTCGTCTGAATGTTTCCCGGATGTCTTGGACTTGACCAGCATATCGTCGATGTAGACTTCCATGTTTCGCCCCAGCTAGGCCCGGAACATTTGGTTGACGAGCCTCTGATAGGTGGCCCCGGCGTTCTTGAGCCCGAAGGGCATGACAACGTAGTAGTATATTCCCTTTTCAGTTTGGAAATTGATGTGCTCCTGGTCTGCTACGTGCATGGAAATCTGATTGTAGCCGTAGTAAGCATCCACGAAGCTTAAGATCTCGTACCCGGATGTCGCATCCACCATCTGGTCGATCTGGGGAAGCAAGAAGCAATCCTTCGGGCAAGCCTTGTTGAGATCCATGAAATTGATGCATGTCCTCCATGTCCCGTTCAGCTTTGGCACCAGAACGGGGTTGGCTAGCCACACGGGGTACACAGCCTCACGGATGAAGTTGATTGATGACAGCTTCTCTACCTCCAGCTTGAGGGCCTCGGCCCTCTCCGTTCCCAAGGGCCTTCATTTTTGTCAGACCGAGGTCGCGTTCGGGTCGATGTTCAATGCATGGCAGATGATGTTACGGTCGATCCTCGTCATATCTGAATGGGACCAGGCCAGAATATCCTAGTTCTCCTTTACTTGGGCGATTATGGCGGCTCTGACCTCTGTCGGCAGATTTTTCCCGACTTGGATTATCTTGGTCGGATCGGTGTCACTAATGCACACCTCCTCAATCTCGTCCATGGGCTCTAGGACGCGGTCATCTCTTATCCTCGGGTCCAGCTCATCTTCCTCCCGGACCACTGTTCCTGCGGGGGAAGGGAGAACCGGGTCGATGACTTCCTCGAAGGGTTCCTCCCGGACCATGTAGATTGGTCGGGCTAACACGTGGTAGCACTTCCGGGCGCTCTTCTAATCCCCCCAGACTATCCCCACCCCTCCTTTGTCGCAAGGGAACTTCATGCAAAGATGACGGATGGAGGTGATCGCCCCAAAATCGACTAGTACGGGCCAGCCGAAAATGACATTGTAAGCGGTGGGGCAATCCACCACCATGAGAGTGCAGAACTTGAATGAGTGTTGCAACTCGCTCCCCAATGTTATGGGCAACTGGATCTTTCCCATGGGGAGTAACGCGTCTCCATTAAAGCCATAGATCTGGGTTGGGCACGATGCCAGATCCACTTCAGTCAAGCCAATCGCAGCGAAGGCAGGCTTGAACAAGATGTTGACAGAGCTTCCGTCATCCACCAGCACCCGGGACACTAGCTTGTTGGCTATCTGGGCGTCTATGACCAGCGGGTCATGGTGCGGGAAATAGACGTTACGGGCGTCGTCCTCCGTGAAGGTGATAGGGAGGTTCATCAGTTTTGGGCACTGAGCTGGGGCCTGGACCAGAGAGCACACCTCCTAATCGTGGTCGAGCTCACTTATGTAGCGTTTCTGATCATTCCTGGACAGTCCTCCCAGGTGAGCCCCACCCGAAATGGTGGCCCCATATCCATCCACACGAGGGCTTGCCGTCCCGGATGGATAAGGCATTCTAGGGCCGGGTGTTTGCACGACGAGGGCCCCCTGAGGGGTCTGCGCCGCCAGGCCCTGCGGATATCCTCCCTGAGGCGGATATTCTCTGGGCGCAACCGTGACCGCGGGTTGTCCGGGACCTGCGGACAGGCCCAGGACTCCCACGGGCATCCTAACCCATTGGTGGAGATGCCCCAGCTTGATCAGATTCTTGATCTCATCCTTGAGCTATCGGCACTCTTCAGTCGTGTGGCCCACGTCCTTGTGGTAGGTGCACCGTTTGTTGGTATCTCCCGGATTCCTCCCTCCGTTGAACATGGGGGCAGGCTTCCAGTAGTGAACCGACCTTTCTATGGCGAGGAACATGTTCTCCCTGGTTTCCACCAAATTGGTGTATTCCGAATACTAGGGCTCGTAGCCCCTCTTGCCATTCTTAGCCGGCTCAGACTGATTTTGGCCCTTGCCGGACCTCTTCCCCCGGGAAGGGTTTGCACTTGCCTCAGTCCCCCCCCCCCCCCCCCCACCTGGGACTGCTGGGCCCCGACGAGGGCAGCGCTGTGACCCATTGGTGCAGCATCATATCCGGATAAGGGGGCGGATTGGATCGGGGCATATTCTGAAGAGGCAGGACCGTACACTATAGGTGTGGTGTAGGTAACCCCGGGCGCAGCCGCCGAACCTGGGGCAATCAAGGGAGTGAAGTAAGGCTGTGCCGGGAACTGTACCCCATATCCCGGGAATGCCGAGGCATTAGGCTGAGGCGCCAGCGGCCATCCGAACGCCTGGATCTAAGCCTCCTCCCAGTTGATGAACCCCTGGGCCCTCCTTACGAATTCTTCTAAGGTAGTAGCCTTGCTACGCTGCATGTCATCCCAGAGGGAGGACCCGGCCTGAATCTCGGATTGTAATGCCACCAGGCGTTGCCCATCGTCCACCTTGGTCTTGGAGGCCTCCTCGGTGAAACGTTGGATGTAGGTCGTCAGTGTCTCTGCGGGGAGCTGTTTAAGATTGGTGAGGGCACTGATTTGCATGTCCATCCTCATGGCAGCCACGAACTGCTTGTGAAACGCTGATTGTAGCCCCGACCAGGATTGGATGGATCCTGGCTTGAGTTTCTTCCACCATTCCTCGGCGGGACAGCCGAGAGTGATCGAAAAACAGATACACTTGCCGTCATCACTAATGTGGGCCACGGTCATAAGTCGGTTGTACCAGGAAAAATGATCCCTAGGGTCGGTGTTCCCGGTATAGGCAGTGTCCACTCCTTCCTACTTGCGGACCAAGTGGTCCTTGACTTTTTTCAGAGCGGCCAATTGCTCCATGAGCTGCCTGGCCACGCCATCCTCCAGGGGAACTCTCTCGTTCCTCCTGTCGTTGATGTTGTTTTTAAGGTTGCCACCTCGGGTGCGGATCTTTTCATTACAGGCCCGTTCCTTCCGAGCATTCAGCCCATCACACAGGTCCACCCGGGACGTGTCGTCCCCAGAACTAAGGGCGTGATGCTCCCTGCTATGCAGGCGTTCCCGACTATTTTTGTTCACCGAACCACTGGGGTGCAAGGACCTTTCCCGTCCGTCTTACCCTGGGGCATACCGGGGCCTAGCATCCCACAGCCGCGTCCCTTATGGATTAGTAGGGTTGCCATATCCTGGGACGGGGCGCACCTTCTCTTTCCTAGGGAGCGGCCAAGGATGGGTCCCCTCTTGGGACGGGGGGATTTTTCCCTTGGGTTTTTCCCCCGACTTTCTTTTTCTCCCGGTCCGGGCTTCCTGGGTCTGGCTCAGGAAACTGCTCCAGGGGAGGGGTCAGCCTCACATCTTCGGGGGCTCCGGTTCTGACCTGCGAAGCGGGATATTGCTCTCTCGGAGGCGGGCCAGATGGGAGATTGGTCGCCGGACCCTGCGCGGCTATAAATGCCTGTAGGGCTTGGAGGGACTCTTGCATCCACCGAGATGCCTCCGCCTGCTCAGCAATGTCCAGGACTTGCTGCCTCAGTCTAGTCACCTCCAGATCCTCCTGGTTGGGGTCCACTCCTGGGATCTTGGGATCCTCAGCTTCATCATGGTATTCCCCCTCATTCCCCTCCTCTTCTTCGTAATAGTCCTCCTCGTACTCTGTTCCACCTTCGCAGTCTTGTGACTCGTCAGGGTGGGACGTCTAATGAGGAGCGTCCTCAGGTGGACTTTGAGGAAAAGGTTGGGGGGGAGTGGCTCTCCATTGCCATGTTCTGGGTTAGTAGGGTCGAAAGTGGTGTGTCCTGTATTCACCATTGTTGTAGAGGTTTGATGTCAACACTAGCTTTCTCAGGCTCTCAATGAAAGCACCAAAATGTTTACCAAGATTTTCGGAAACTATAATAATAAAAGATAAGAGAGATTAAGAGAAAAGGTTTAGAGGTTATAAGCAAGATTTTTACGTGGTTGTGGCATTAACGAGCCTTAGTCCACGAGACAGTTGTATTAGAACTTCGAGAGTCTACAACTATGGGGTTTTCTCTTTGTTTTAGCATAGTAACAGTATGCATGCCAAAAAAGGTCCATTTTCTCCAGTGCTCTATTACATGTATTTATAGGTTCACAGGAGCACTGTGCGTGGGCCGAGCCCAACAAAGGTATAAATATTGTCGGCTTCTCTATCGGAAGCCCAATACAGAATAAATAAAACATCAAAGAAAAATGCTAACTTAAGCCCATTGGGCCAGCCCAAACCGTAACTGTCTTCCGAAAAATTGGAGCTTTTGGTCTGGACATTTCAAATTACGAGACGGATTCAGGGGACAAGAACGGTCAGAGCAATGGCGGCACAGGTCTGAACCAACGGTGTACAATCTCAAGATGGCCTTTTCCATAGGTGAAATGTGGGGACAACTCCCACGCTTCGCAGGGCGGAGTCAGGGTCATGGATGCTTTATCCTGCCAACCTTGGGGACTTGACCCGGGTCCATTTACCTCTATCCCTCTCCGTTTACCATAAGCTCGGATCATCCACCAGGAGCCCGGATCGTTTACGAGGCTTCGAGACTGTTCGTACCGATCTTGACTGTTATCCTCAGCCAGCTGAACCATCTCCCTGATGACCGTCCCAGACAATACTTCCAGGGACCTTCCGGGCCTCGCCCAAAATTGGGCTATCAATATCCGTCTTGCTCCTTGCCAAACGGGCCTGGACTGGGCCCAACCTCAATTGGGCAGTTAGTGGGCCTGGAACGCGGTCCCGGGCCCACGCGGGAAACGGGGATAACATCTATTATTTGAACAATAGGGCCTTTCGATGTCTAGAATCCCCTCTCCTCTTTTTTCTGAATCAAAATTTTGTTGATTATATATATATATATAATATGAAAGTCTTGTAGATTTTTTTTTTGTCTTTTTCTTTGATGATATATTATTATTATTATTATTCATTTGTATATGACATTGTAGAATGGATTTTAGTAAGACAGCGTATGATATTTATCATAAGTGGTATTTTTAATTTATGGTAATATGTTTTTCATTACATATATTGTTTTATAAATTATTTAAATATGTACCCAAAAAAATATTGTTTTGATGTTGTTTTTTTAATTTATGTTGGGTTGATGCAATGTACAACATACAGATTTATATATATTTATATCAAGATGATTAGATTTGACATATAAAAACTTCATTTCAATTAGTCATGCATGAGCATGGAGTTACTGACTTTCACCAACTCCAAAAAATTTATGCATGAACACTTCTAATACACTTGGCATCACACCATCTTAAAAATGTGGGGAAGCCATGACCGAGAGCTTAACTCTTGTACGTGTTTGAGCTATGTAATATTAGTAGACACTGGTCCACACAACACAAGAAAGCACACAAAGTAAACGCAAAATGGAATAGTATATTGTTGCATGTTAAAGATCACAATTATGAAAATTTATAATCTAAACAGTTGTTAGTTCTAAGTAGTAGATTCATGTATAGTTGTTTTCATGTTGTTTTTTAGTTGTTTAAGTTTATATATAGTTGTCATGTTGTTGTATTGATATCTAATTATTGTTTACTTGTTTTCAGATATATTTTGATTTTTAAAAAAAAAACATGTTAGTATGCAATGGATTGACTTCTAGTTGTTGTCCAATTGTTGTTATTTAGTTATTTTTTAATGTGTTAGTATGTAGTGGGTTAATGTTTAGTTGTTTTCCAATTATTATTTTTTTTAGTTTATTTTGGATATATGTTTAGTTGTTTTGAGAAATATTATAAGTTTATTTTTTACGCATTTAAAAATGCAGGGAAAATTGCTTTGAGGTTGCTTTTTTAGTTTATTTTGAGTTAATGCAATGAATTGATGTCTAATTGCTTTTGCAACACTGTATTGTTGTGAGGTTGTTGTCGTATTGCATTTAAGTTGCTTTTTTGATATTGTATTGCAATGTGTTGCTTTTTTAAAATGTAAGAATGAATTTTTTTGATGTTGTTTTTTGGTTTTTTTAGCTACAATAGATTGCATTGTGAGATTGTTGTCGTGTTGCTTTCTTGTTGTTTTTTTAACGTTATGTTTTGTGAGTTGATGTTTAGTGTAAATCGTATTTTTGTAATTTTGAACATTAAAATTGTATTTTTGAAAACTTGAGTTAGTAAAAATGTAAAAAAAAAAATGAAGGATTGTAAAAATGTAAAAAAATCATAAAAAATGGGTATTTATGAAAAACACCTAATAATCTATATATATATATACATATTTTTAGCATTTTAACAAAACACGAGATCCAAAAGTTAATTTTTTAAAATAAAACAAATTTTTAATAATTTATTTTACCATTTTAAAAATAAATGATCCAAATAAGTAATCGGGCAAGATACATGTGGTTCAAATAATCTATCTATATATATATACATATTTTTAACATTTTGACAAAACACGAGGTCTAAAATTTTAAATTTTAAAATGAATGGTCTAAACAAGTAATCGAATATTTGTGGTTCAAATAATCTATCTATATATACCAATTTTTAACATTTTGACAAAACATAAGGTCCAAAAATGAATTTTTTTAAATAAACGATCCAAACGAGTGATCGATTAAATTAGAAGGTTACCCTTATACAAAACATATATTACATATAATTTATTTTTTATAAAGAAGTTTTAATCATTCGAATACACACATTGCCCAAAAGTTAATTTTTATAAATAAAATGGATATTTGCGACTAAAATACCCAAACTTACAACTTACTAACACTTAAATACCCAAACTGATTTTTTGGTGGCAAAAGTACCAAAACGTGAAATTTACTTGCAATTAGAGATATACAGTGTTAAATGTTAAAGTTGACCGGTCAAATGACACGTGACACCACATGATTGGTCCACATTATTATTATTTTAAATAATTTTAAAAAAATATCATTTTATATTTTTCATTTTTTTTTTTAAATCAAATTTATTGTTTTTCAATTTAAAAGTAACAAAAAATAATTTTTTCTCATTTTTTTCAAAAAAAATATCAAATTTGTTGCTTTTAATCAATTTAAGATTAAGTAAAAAAAAATATTTAATCTTAAATTATTGCTTATATTTTAAACAAAATTACTTAATTTTTAATTGAAAAAAGTAGAAAAAATGATAAATAGGAAGATTTTAATAAAAATAATAATAAATAAAAAAATTTGCGGATATTAACAATAAAAAAATTAAATTTTAAAAATTGTATTTTTGATACTTAATCTTAATTGAAAAAAAGTTTGAATTTTTTTTTAAAAAATGTAAATTTTATTTTTTGTTAAATTGAAAAATAAATTGAAAATTATTTTAAGAATAATAACAATGTGGACCAATCATGTAGTGATACGTGTTCTTTTACTAGTTAACTTTAACATTTAACACTGTGTATCTCTAATTGCAAGTAAATTTCATGTTTTTGTACTTTTGCCACCAAAAAATCAGTTTGGTTATTTAAGTATTAGTAAGTTGTAAGTTTGAGTATTTTAGCCGCAAATATCCCTAAATAAAATGTCAAAACAGGTAGTTAGTTCAAATAGACTATCTATTATTATTTCTAACATTTTGACAAAAAGGAAGATTTAAAAGTTAATTTTTATAAAACATTACAAAATGATTGTGCGGAGTTTATTATATTTTCTAGTTAAATAATAATTGAGAGTCCGTAATTTAGAGTTTTTCCCTTTTCCCTTGTTTATCGTGGATTTTGATTGACTTAGCTCACTCAATCCGATCCACAAATTCATAACGAGTTTGACAAAGCCAAATTCAATAGAACATAACAAAATGTTTAGCATATATTTGATACTCAAAGAAACTCCCAAATTTTTGGATCCCAAGAAAATATAACCACTTAAAGTGGAATAATAATTGTTAGGAACAAGAAAGCAAAAATCTGAAATCATAACCGCAGAATTTGATCATCTTATAAAGCTTTTTTCCTTTTAAGATAATCTCCATATATATATATATATATATATACGCATACATCGACGAGAACAAGAGAGAGCCATGCCCATAGTTTAGTTAAAAATTCTGCGTGATCCTAGAGTTGCAGGGAGAAAAAGAATAAGAAGATTAAGGCATGGACTCGTCTACGTTCTCATCTATATCAAGAGGATCTTCCCTTGGAGACTCCTCAGAGCTGGATGCACATTTAAGTCTGAGCGATAGGCTTAAGGCCTTCAAGACTTCTCATTTCGATCCTGACGCCTACATTACCTCTAAATGTTACACCATGAACGAAAAGGTCTCTTCTCATAACCATATTTATATACACTTCTTCTTGTTCGCGAGACTGTAATGTATAAGGATCGTTGTTTTTCATCAAATATAGGAGATTAGGCACTTGTGCTCGAACCTGGTCGATCTGAAGAAAGCTTCTGCCGAGGAAATGCGTAAAAGTGTTTATGCTAACTATGGCGCCTTCATTCGGTGAGAAAATAAATCTTAAGAAGTGGAAAATTTTACGAGTCATATTTTTATACAAGATGTTCTATCTTATACACAGATATGTATGTATGTATGTATATATATGAGTGTCTTGTTTTGATGATATTTTTTAGTACATCAAAGGAGATATCTGATCTTGAGGGGCAGCTTCTTTCCATGAGAAATCTCCTATCAAGTCAGGCAGCTTTTGTTCATAGTTTGGCTGAAGGAGTTCGTCTTGATTCACTATCAAGCGATCAAGAAGATTCAGCTCTAGAAGATACGTCCGAGGAAAACATACAACATTCCAAGATGAAGAATTGGCTTGTGGAGTTTCTTGACACTCTTGAGGTTCTCTTGGCTGAGAAAAGAGTGGATGAAGCTTTGGCCGCCTTGGACGAAGGAGAAAAGATTGTGGAAGAAGCCAACCAAAGACAAGCCCTGAACACATCTTCATTATTGTCATTGCAAGCTGCTGTAAGTGAACAAAGGCAGAAACTGGCTGAGCAACTAGCCGAAACCATGAGCCTAAGTTCGATTCACGGTGTTGAACTGCGTTTGGCTGTTTTAGCCTTGAAAAAACTAGGAGATGGTCCTCGTGCTCACACGTTGCTGCTTAATTCTCATCAACAGAGGCTCCAATCTAGTGTTCAGAGCTTTCGCTCACCGAGCAACTTGTGTGGAGGAGTTTATGCTACGGCTGTTTCACAGCTTGTCTTCTCAACCATTGCTCAAGCTGTGAATGACTCTATGTTGGCTTTTGGAGAGGAACCAGCATACACGTCTGAGCTTGTCACTTGGGGTGTAAAACAGACTGAAGCTTTGGCTCTTCATCTAAAGAGGCATGTTTTGGTGTCTTCAGCTGCATCAGGGAGTCTACGAGTGGCTGCAGAGTGTGTTCAAGTATGTTTAGGCTATTGTTCATTGTTGGAAGCTCGTGGACTGGCGCTTTCTTCTGTCTTGTTAAGGCTCTTTAGACCCTTTATTGAACAGACATTCAGCGCTAGCTTGAAGAAGATTGAGCAGAGCAGTGCAGCGCTAGCTGCTGCAGATGATTGGTCTCTTGTTTACCTGGCAGGAACTCGTCCAGTAGGCTCCGCCATGTCTGTTGGTGGGCCAAATGCTTTTCAGCCAAAGCTCTCCAGTAGTGCTCACAAGTTCAGTTCAATGGTTCAGGTGATTGCGTCTTTTTTTCTTTTATCTGCAAATTTGGATTATATTCTAATTTATTAGTTGGAACCCTTCCCTTCATTAAGAAATTCTAATTGCCAGTCCAGTATTGTTAATTAATTATTGTTTTTAATTTTCCTAAAAACTACAAAATTTCTAGCTACTAAAAATGGATGCCAAGGTGATTAATTTATGTGCCAATGCCATCATTTATGAAATCATTTTTCCCAACAGGATTTTACATTAAAAAGTTGATTTTTTAGGCAACACATAAGGACTAATGACAAGCTTGTCTATTGTTTGAAGCAGACTTCGAACCCAAACATGCGAAAAGACCACTAATTGTGCATTTGTGTTCTATGTATGGTTGTTTAGGACTTTATTGAGGATGCCGGGCCACTTGAGAGTTTGCAAATGGATAATCTAACGTTAGAGGGAATGCTACAAGTGTTCAATTCCTATGTCAACTTGCTGATAAATGCATTGCCTGGTTCAATAGAGAATGACAACTTGGAAGGTTTCGGGAACAAAATTGTGAAACTTGCTGAAACTGAAGCCCAACAGATAGCTTTGCTGGCAAATGCCTCAGTGTTGGCAGACGAGATACTCCCTCGAGCTGCTTTAAAACTTATGCCTTTGCAGCAGCAGACCAATAGATCATCGGAGACTCCAAGGAAAGCTCCTTCAGATAGGCAAAACCGTGTCCCGGAACAAAGGGAAATGAAAAAGCGGCTGCAGCGCGCGGTTGACCGCCTTCGAGACAGCTTCTGTCGCCAACATGCCCTTGATCTCATCTTCACTGAAGACGGAGATACTCATCTTTGTGCACAAATGTACACAAATATGGACTCATATGCAGATGAGCCAGAGTGGTTTCCTTCTCCAATTTTTCAGGTTCTTTTTTAAGTCTAAATAACAAGTTTCTCTTATATTAATTATATGATGTCTGTCTCTGTAATAACTCAAAACTTAACAAGGGAAATAATTCATTATACATTGGACATTGAAACCTTGAACATATATTGTGTATATGAACTTTGATTTAACATTTTTATTCTCAGGAACTTTTTGTGAGACTAACACGGATTGCCAGCATTGCATCGGATATGTTTGTGGGAAGGGAAAGATTTGCAACTGTTCTGTTAATAAGACTTTCAGAGACTTTGATCCTGTGGCTCTCAAATGATCAAAACTTCTGGGAGGAAATAGAGTCAGGACCACAGCCATTAGGTCCTCTTGGCCTTCAACAGGTAAGAATTTAATAATGATATGCTTTATCATTAGTATCAAATTCACTATCACAATGCTGAAATATGTGTCCTAATTTATTGGTATGTGTTCGATACGTTTTGCAGTTCTATTTGGATATGGAGTTTGTGATGCTTTTTTGTTCCCAAGGCCGTTATCTCTCTAGGAATCTACATCAGGTTATAAAAGACATTATTGGTAGAGCGATGCAAGCAGTTTATGCTACTGGAATAGATCCACAAAGGTACGACCATATGGAAAGTACGATCATTTCATGACCAGGCAATATAATTTTGCATGACCACAACTTTACTAGGTGCTAGTCAAATTCCAATCTAGTGTTAAGAATCAATATTATCTCATAAATTAAAACAAAATATAATTTAAGTATATGCCTATTTTAGTAAATAAAATGTGTGGATGTAAAATGTGTATGGTGGTAAAAATGGATGGCTTATACAATGAATGGGTTATAATAATGACTTGAGCTGGAGTCAAGCTATCCACCTTTCCTGCTTTACCTTTCTTCACTGTTGGGCACTCTTTCTTGAGATGCCCCACTGTTCCGCACACAAAACAAGCCTTGGCCCGACACTCGCCCAGATGGCGTCTTCTACACCTCAGGCACTCCGGATAAGTCCGCCATGCCTCGCCGCCACCCTGACAGCCACCCTGTCAACCCCGACCCCTCCTATCAGGACTAGCAGCGGTCGAAGTGTCAGGAGTCTTCCTCTTGAAATCACTGGGGCCTCCGCCCTACCTGTCCCTGAGTAAGGAGGCAACACTCTTTGACCCTCGCGCCTCATCGCACTTTCCCTCCAAATCTTGTTCTCCGCTTCCTCAGCGGTAAGAGCCTTATCAATGGCCTAGGAATAAGTTGTTCCTTCATGTACCGTTGTAATCCTAACATCCTAGGCTATCATAGCATTAAGCCCCCTGATGAATCAATCTTGCCTAGCAGCATTAGTAGGCACAAGATTTGGTGCAAACTTTGCAAGCCTGTCAAATTTTAGGGCATATTCAGTAACAGTCATATTGCCCTGCACCAAACTCACGAACTCATTAACTTTTGCTTCCCTGAGGGCAACATTGTAGTATTTCTGACTGAACAAGTCTTTGAAGCCTTCCCAACTCAAAGCGGTAACATCCCTGGTCTGCGATGCCACTTCCCACCAGATGCGGGCATCTTCTCTCAACATATACGTGGCACAGGCCATCGTATCATGCCCCTCTATCCTCATGAAATCCAGGATAGTAGTAATCATAGTCAGCCATTGCTCGACCTTAAGTGGATCAGGTCCCCCCTCAAAGATTGGAGGTTGCTGCTTCCTGAACCGCTCATATAACGGCTCCCACCTGTTCCCAACCTCCCCAGACTAAACAGCTGGTACCACTGCAGGTGGTACAATAGGGGCAGCGCTCCCTGATGGAGCCTATTGTCACAATAGGAGAATCTGTTCAACCTGGCTCTTATACCAAGTTGTAACGCCCTGGATAGCCAAGACCGATACACTGTATACTTATAATGGTGCAAGACTTGCTAACCAAGTCATTAATTTAAAAACGTGTCACTAAACATGTTTGAGCTAGGGTTAAAAAGGTTTTGGTCATAAAAGTTTCATTTTATATAATTAAACAGTTTTACACATGGGATCCCAAAAAGAAACAAATTTTAAAAGTTGGCTTATAGAATTCCCAAAATACAGACAACCATCAGCCATACTAAGGCAAAATAGACATTTCTGGTTGTCGCGTCCTTGCCTAAACCCCAACTGTGGCGGCTGAGCAGCTGGTCATGTACATTTGGCTCACAGAGCTCTCCGAGTCAGGGCTGATCAAGCTTGCCCTTGCCTTTACCTGCACCACATAGCACCCGTGAGCCAAGGCCCAGCAAGAAAACATAATATGCAACACAAAAAACAAATACCGAAAGTCAAATCCTTAAGCAAGACCAATTATTAAATAATCCACATTAGCCATTTAACACACACTCATAATCAAAGATGCAACTAATTTCAAATAACATTCAGGTCTCATAATAATCATGTCACATAATAGTCAGGGCCGACAACTTAGGCCGCACCCTCTGTTTACCCCACTAACTCCGGCCCGCTTAAACCAAGCTTAGTGCATAATAAGCTGTCCTCGGCTACCAGTGGCCAAGCCGCGCCCTGTGCGCTAGTGTAACCCTTGGCACTCTTAGATCGTTGGTTCACTGTTTACATGGCTTAATACCATCCTTTCAAATAAACATATCAGGGAGCCCTTAGTCCCATTACAAATACACCACCGGGTGTAGTTTTCTTACCTTTAGTGTCTGCATCCACTGACTACGAGCGACGCTCCTCAAGCACAATCCGTTCTCGAGCCCTAGCTTTAACACCTAGTCACAACCAAGGTATTGGGTTCCATTAATATTCGAGTAAAGGTCTCCAGGTACAATACTAGCTTCCGGGACATCGAATTCCACCAAGCACGGTGGGGAAATCGATCCCGAGCACCCTAGGCTAGACTCCCGAGCCTAAAATCCCCAAATGTTCAAAAATGCACCCAAGGGCTGCGGCCCTTGAAGCCTAGCCGTGGCCCGCCTCTAAAATAGAGCCAAGCCCCCATCCCAAAGAGCAGACACGCGCCGCGGCCCTGCCCTTGGATGTTGCGGCGCTTCCCTCTGGCCGAGCCTCCCTGACTCCTTTGCATCCTAGGGCCGCAGCGCTCTAGAACAGAGTCGCGGCCCTTCCCTTCGTGTCCAGAAAATTCACCATTTCTAGCATCTAAACCCCATCCAAAACCATCCCAAAGCTTCCTAATTCAAAACCCATTAATCACAACACTTTTATCATGACTCTAACAACATATCCCAACAGAAATTCAGCCCAAAAACCTACAAAAACCCCATTTTGATTCTCTGAAACCCAGCAACTCTAAACACCAAAACCAGTCATGCAAAACTAGAATTTAAACCTCTAAATTACGAATTGAATCTTACCTCTTCTGCTGAACCACTTCCTGAACAGATTCCTGAGCTAGAATCCAAGCTTCTCAGCTTAATTCAATCCTTAAACATTAAAACCATAAACACCTCAATATTTAGCCACAACTCAGAATTTTAACTCCCAAAAACAAACTCAATTCTTACCTTGATCCTGGTTGAATTGCCTTAGCTGAGCACTGGATTTATCCTACAAGTTTCCAGCCCAAATCACTAAATTCCAGCTGATTTCTCTTAAGTTTTTCTGTGGTTTCTTGGGAGAGAAAAGAGAAGAGAAGAGGAGAGAGAGAGAGAGAGAGAGATAGTATGAGTCGATTTGTGTTTTGTTCCCCTGTTTTCATTAACTTAGTCTAATCCTAATCAGTTAAGTCAATCCCGAGGCTCGGGGTACCGGAAACGTCCCCGAGGGCAAAACGGTAATTTTCCCCAATACTCCCGCCTAAGCTTTCTATCCTCAAATATCTCCATATATTTATTTCCATAACCCAATAGTCTAAATAACTACCCGATACCTAAAATACCCCTGACTTATCCAACGTCAAATACTAAACCCCGTTGTGACTTTTCCCGCTATCTAGCTCCATAGGATCGCCTCAAGTCGCTCACTGCAAATCTACCCACATAATAATGTTGTTCCCACAGATATATTATTTAATCACATTTACCTTCAAATAATCATACAAACATGCATTGAATCAATAAATTCACTCATAAGTCAATTATGCCCTCATGGCACACTAATCAGGGCCCTTAAGCCATATTAGTGATTTTGGGTCGTTACAATTGTTTTACTAACTTTGGGTACTTTCCCCGCTAAATAAAAGATTGGGTATATGTCGGTTACAAACCCCAATCATTGGGTACTTATGCCGCAAATATCCCTTATTATAAATACTCATATCTCTTAAGCTTAAAAGATCATCCAGAATGTAAAATAAACAAGACAATAGTCTTATATATATAAAGGGATATTTGCGGTAAAAGTACCCAAATTATTACGTTGTAGCACTTAAGTACCCAAGTTATTTTTTTGCCGCAAAAGTACATTCTGTCCATATTTTGTTGCAGCCGTCAGTTCCAACTGTTAAATGTGTTTGTGACATGTTGGTAAAAGTACCAAATTAAATGAACATTTGTGGTGAAAGTACCTAATTTAATATATATGTGCGATAAAAGTACCCAAGTTATAATATATTTGTGGCAAAAGTACCCATGTTATAAGAAAATTTGACATGTGGTGGACTTGGCGTCAAAATAAACAACTGCAACAAAATATGGACGGAAAATACTTTCACTGGCAAAAAACATAACTTGGGTACTTAAGTGATAAAAACGTAATAATTTGGATACTCTCGCCACAAATATCTCATATATAAATAAAAGTTTGTAGTCTTGTGATTGAGAGTTTTATTATAATATTCTTAATTAAATAGAGTTTTGTGTTGTGTCTCCAATTTTGTGTGAATTTCTTCTTTGAGATATAAAATTTAGGATTATATATTCTAAATTTTCTTCAACAATTGTTATCAGAGCCACCGTGTATGATTTGTTAGAACAAGCTTGTTCCATTTAGTGAACTCTTGTCGACATAATGACTGATATTCAAGTAGTTGGAGGAATCAAGAAGCTTAACAATACAAACTACACCACATGGGTAACAGATATGGAATCTTACCTACAAGGTCAGGACCTTTGGGAGGTTTTCGGTGTAGTGAAGTTACACAACCGGCTGCAGAAGATGTCAATGGCATCTTGCAAAAGTGGAAAATTAAAACAGGCAAAACAATGTTTGCTTTAAAGACCACAGTTGAAGAAGAATTGTTGGAGCACAATCGTTATGCTAAAATACTAAAGGAAGCATGAGACACTTTTGTTACACTCTTTTCAAATAAGAGTGATACACGGCTAGAAATTCTCAAAAACGAGTTGATATTGATGGCCCAACGTGACATGACAATTGCCCAATATTTTCACAAGGTGAAAACAATATGCCGTGAAATTTATATTTTAGATCCAACAGCGTCTACTGGGGATGCCAGGATAAAGAGATTAATTATCCATGGTTTAAAACCTAAATACCGAGCATTTGTTGCCGCTATACAAGGATGGCTGACACAACCATCACTTGTTGAGTTTGAAAAGTTGCTTGCTAGTTAAGAAGCTATGACCAAGCAAATGGGAGGGGTCTTGTTGAAGAGTGAAGAGGAAGCCCTCTACACCAACAAAAGCAACGGTAAGCGGCAAAATAATGGTTGATCTATAAATGATGGTGAAAACAAGCATCACCAAGGAAAGGAAGATTCTCATCGATCAGGAGCTTCAAAGAATCGCAATAATATTAAAAAGTTTGATGGTAAGTGCTACAACTGCAAGAAAATTGGCCACATGGCAAAGGATTGTTGGTTGAAGAAAAATCATGTTGAAAGTAATAATGTTACTTCTACTTCTAAGGACAGCGAAGATGGTTGGGATGCGGAAGCACTTTTCACTATGAAGGAAGAAGAGTTAGCTCTCGTGGCAACAACATCAGAAAAGATTAACTACAAGACTGGTTGGATTGTAGATTCATGCTGCTTAAATCATATGACGGGAGATAAATAGATGTTGCAAAATTTATCTGAGTATAAAGGAGGTCGTGTGGTTGTGACAACTAATAACTCAAGATTACCGATAGCCCATATCGGTAAGAATACAGTTACGCCTTGTTATAACTATAACAAGGTGCCACTTCAAGATGTTGATTATGTCCCATGAATGAAGAAAAATTTGTTATCTGTAGCTCAATTAACATCATTAGGCCATTATGTTATGTTCGACCCTCAAGATGTGAAGGTGTATTGTGACATCAAAATCTCAGAAAAACCAGCAATGGAGGGCTGACGAGTGGAGTCAGTCTACATGTTGTCAGCAGAGTCTGCATACGTGGATAAGACAAGAAAAAATGAGACAACAGATCTATGGCACATGCGGTTAGGTCATGTTAGCTATTCCAAGCTAAAGGTGATGACGAATAAGTTGATTTTGTAAGGACTACCACAACTTGATGTGCGGACAGACACGATATGTGCAGGGTGCCAGTATGGTAAAGCACACCAACTACCATACATTGAATCAAATTTTAAATAAACAAAACCATTAGAGTTAGTTTATTATGATATGTTCGGACCAGTTAAGCAACTTTTGATTAGTGGTATGCGATACATGGTAACTTTCATTGATGACTTCTCAAGATATGTGTGGATTTTCTTTATGTAATAAAAATCTTACACATTCTCAAAGTTTAAAGAGATAAGAGAGATAGTTGAAGGAGAAGTGGGAAAGAAGAAGACTCATTGCTTGCGCACAGATAATGGGGGAGAATATAGTTCAAAAGTGTTCTCTCAATACTTGAAAGAATCTAACATACGCCATCAATACACTTATGACAATACACCACAACCAAATGTTGTAGCTAAACGGAAGAATAGGCATCTTGCATAAATGTGTCATAGTATGCTACATGCAAAGAATGTACCAGGAAAATTTTGGGCTGAAGCAATGAGGAATGCAGTCGTTGTGATCAACAAATTTCCTCAACAAAGTTTAGAATTTGTTTCACCTTTTGAGAAACTATGGAATATGAAACCTACAGTTAGTTACTTTTGAGTATTTGGTTGTGTTTGATATATTTTCGTTTCTGATCATTTACAGAACAAGTTTGACAAGAAGGCTATTAGATGTATCTTTGTGGGATACGATAGCCAAAGAAAGGGATGGAAATGATGTGATACAGCAAGTAATAGATGCTACACTTCAAGAAATGTGGTGTTTGATGATGCATCTTCTTGGTGGTCCTCATAGAAGAAAGTGTTACCTGACACAAGAGATTTCGAAGAGAAGCACTACTACAAAAAAGGCTTCTTAGGACTCGCACTATTTGAGAGCCTTAAAAAATGAGATTTTTTTAGGACTGCAGAATGCTTTTAGGGCTCACATTGCGAGCCCTAAAAGAATGACCGGAGTAAGTGGCGTCGCCACCACTCGACGGTGGCCATTGGGTCTTATTCTTTAGTGGGTTTTGAAGCCCAAGATGCAAGGAATATGGTGGTGGTTCATCTCGTGGTGGCTCGAGGTTGCCAAAACGTGGTCCAAAAGTTTGGGAAAACCCAAAATCGCTGAAAGTTCAAGAAGCCATTTGAGGGCCTTAGGCTGGGCATGAGGGGCTGAGCTCCTGGGGTTGGGGGTTTCAGGGGGCGGTGCGTGGCAATGGGCGGCGACGGCAAGGCAGGCATTTGGCCTTGGTAGAGACAACCTAGAGAGAGAGGGAGCTTCGAGAGAGAGAGAGAACCGAGGAGAGAGAGATAGTGATTTGAGTAATTTTTGTGTTTTTTTTTATATTATTGAGTGAATTGAGGGATTGGAGGGAATTTTTTATTTTTTAAAATTCAAACTTTTAGGACACACATAAGTTTTTAGGGCTTGCACCACGTGTCCTAAAAAAATATTTAAGGACTCGCAATGGGTGTCCTAAAAAGTCCAGGAGGTGTTTGTTAAAAAAAACTCAAACTTTTAGGTTACACATAGTTTTTAAGAAATTCTTTAAGGAATCGCAACACGAGCCCTAAGAAGTCCAGGAACTGTTTTAGGGCTTGCATCTAGGTGAGTACCCTAAAAAAGTGTCCTAAAAGCATGTTTTTGTAGTAGTGAAGTTACAACAAAAGATGGGGGAGCATATTGCTCAAATTCAACCAAGTTTAGATGAATCAGAAGATTCAAATGGAAGTAATGTCGAACAAACAGTGACTCAGAATCATTGGCAAAATAGTGTATTGAACCAACAAAGAGGAGATGGTGGGCTTAGTGAAATACGAGATTCATCTCAGCAATCTCAACTCCGAAGGTCAACAAGAACACGAAGGTCGAATCCCAAATATGCCAATGCAACTATAGTTGAAGAAATAAGTATCATAGAACTTGAGACATTTAAGGAAGTCTCACAAAGTTTTTAGTGGATGACTACAATGAAAGAAGAGATTGGAGCACTTGAGAAAAACTAGACATGAGATTTTATGCCAAAACCAAGAGATGTGAAACTACATCCATTGTTGTTGCAACAACCATGTACTTTCTTGAGCTGCCATTGCTGTTGCAACAACCATGTACTTTCTTGAGCTGCCATTGTTGTTGCATCAAGTGGTAGATTATGCAGTTCCATTGTACTGTGACAATCAATCAGCAATTTGTTTGACAGAGGATTTGGACTTTCATGCAATAACTAAGAATGTTGAAGTGCACTACCACTTTATCAAAGAAAATGTTTTGCAAAAGGAGATTAAAATGAGACAAATCAACACAAATTATCAAGTTGTTGATTAGTTCACGAAGAGTTTAACTGCTAGCAATGTTGAAAAGTTTCGTTATCAACTTGCCACTACTAAGAAGATGGGAGCTAACATTGAGGGGTGTTAAAAATCAATAATAGCTCATAAATTAAAACAAAATCTAATTTAAGTATATGGCTAATTTAGTAAATAAAATGAATGGATGTAAAATGTGTATGTTGGTAAAAATAGATGACTTATATAATGAATGAGTTATTATAAATACTCATATCCCTAAAGCTTAAAAGATTATCTAGAATATAAAATAAATAAAACAAAAGTCATATATATATATAAGAGCTTATAGTCTCGTGTAAAATAAATAAAATAGAATTTCGTGTGTCTCTCTAATTTTGTGTGAATTTCTTTTTTGAGATATAAAATTTAGGATTATATATTCTAAATTTTCTTCAACATCTACTAATTATCAAATATTTAAAATAAATAAAAAAAATACAATCTAATCCAATTTATATATAACATCTCAATCAAATAGTAATTGAACAGTGTGATTTTCCAATTGGATTTCAATATTTTATAATAAATGTGTTAGTGTTTTACAAAAAAATCTAACACCTTATCATAAAGATATATATTTTTTCATTTTTATGTAATATATAATGAGTTCATTAATTCGTAATAGATAAATTAATTTAAATGTAACTAACATTTGTAATAATATGTGATTCAATCTAATTAGAATTAATTTTTTCTCGTCCAATTCAATCTAATTAAAATTAGATATTCAATTTTTTACAATACAACTAACATTATTGTTTGTTATTATTTTGTTGGTGGCAGCGTATTGCCAGAGGATGACTGGTTTGCAGAAGTGGCCCAAATAGCAATAAAGATGTTAAGTGGTAAAGCCAACTTATTTGGCAATGGAGAACGAGATGTAACCAGCCCTACTTCATCTTCCATCTATTTTCATGGGAGTAACTTAGAGTGAAATCTATGAATGGTCAGCTCAAACTTTGTCTTAATTGCCTCCTCAGATACTTTGTTTCGAAGACTTCATTTTATGTTTCTAGATTATAGTACTTAGACCATATCAACTTTTGTATGGTTAATAAGTTTTCATAAGCCATTGATATATTCCATCGCTATGAATCAAGTGTTAAAGAATATTATAACAATAGAGAAACCTCAAGATTACAACTCTAAGCACAAAGTTTACAATATAACTTATAGAGAACAACATGAGAAGGTTACAACTTTAAGCAAAATCAATACACATGAATAGGACAATAGTTGACAAGATATATAGAAGAAGAAAGTAAAACTCTTACTCGCACTACCAAAGTAAAGAGTAGTGAGGATCACTAGAATTGAACAAGATTCAAAAGTTTATTTATCCGGAAATAGCTTTCTTGAATTATTAAGTCTTATTTTTTCTGGTCAATTTTTATAGAGTTTTTTATCACCATTTGATTTTCAAATTTCACCAACTCTTTGGTTGTTACCAAATAAATTGTGTGTTTATGGAATTAAAAGGATAATTTGGGGGTTGCTTGAGAAGTTAAAATGTTCAAAGCATTAAAAGATACTTCAAAATCGAAACTGTCACGTTACTGATTTGTAATTCCAAGTAACAACTTTCGTTACAAGCTGTCAAAACGTCTCAAATCTTCTCCCATGCAATTTTGTAACATTCAAACACTTATTGGCTGTCAAAATAACATCCCTAACTATAACATCAAAATCAAATGAACAATATGTAACTTCATTTACATTTTGATTGTGGTGATACTCGGGAGTTACAAATCAGTAACCAAATTTGCAACTTCCCTTATATGTTACAAATTGACAAAAATAATATTTTCTCACACTTATTTTATTTATCACATTCATTTAATGAACATTATATTATTTTTTAAAATAAATAATACATCATTAAGCTAAAACATCTCTCACACTCGTTAGTCATTAAGACTTTTAGCTATAATGTCACTACAACAAATTCTACTTTCAATGACTCCCTACAATGTCTTACACCATTGGTGTAAGACATTAAAAATTAGAAGGGATTTTAAATGTCTAATGGTGTAAGACATTGAAAGTGCATATTAATGGCTACAATTGGAAGACATTAAAAATAGTGGAAGACGTTGGAAATAGGCTGGGGTGGTGTTTAAGGGCACATCCAACATCTCCCAGTGGGAGACGTTGGATGCCTCCCTTTTATTATACCCATCTTCTTCCTCTTCCTCCCCACACCAACCCGAGAGCATATGCACAAACCAGAGAGGCGATTTTAGGGCTCTAAGGTAAGCTTTTTTATTTTATTTTATTGATTTTTAGTTAATTATTTTGCAAATAAATCATAGGTTTTGCATTAGGATGAGTAATATACATGATTTTGTGTTAGTTTTACATTTTTATGCATTTTTTTATATACATTGTAGGATTTTATGGTTTTTCCATGGAAGTTTTTAGGGATTTATGATTTTTTAGTTTTTTTTTAATTTAACCTATCACATTGTATAGATTTCATTAGAGTATATATGTTCATGATTTTTTTAAATTTTTATCATTTTTTATTTCGAAATTTAGATATATTTTTGTATATATTTGAATTTTTTTTTTTAAATTGTAACTATTTTGTTATATATATAGTTATGTTAAAATAAATTTATTAAATAATTTATAAAATATAAATATATGAAAATTTTTATGTTTTTGTTTATTATTAAGTTTTTAGGTTATGAAATTTTATATTGATTTTTTGTTGAGGTTATAATTAGCGGCACATTGAGATTTTTTTAATTTGTTTACCAATATCATTTACTATTATTAGATATTTAGTGATATTTGTTTAGTAATGTTTAAGATATTAATTAATTTAATTTCATAGGTTGTGATTTTTGTGGTGAGATTTTAGAGAGTATTTTGCATCAAAATTCCTATATCAATCACACATTTGAGGTAATTAAGTTTCTAAAATTACAATAATACGATATATATTGCTAGATATTTAGTGATGTTTTATTTATTATTTATTAATTTAATTTTATTGGTTTGTGGATTTAATAGCGAATTTGATTACTAAGTGAAGTAATTTTGCTAGCTTTTGGATTAAAGATTGCAAGAGGTACATATATATTCTCTTACTTCTACTTTTAATATTATTAAACAAATGTTAGAGGAGTTTGAATATCTTAAATATTCATCCATAGTGAAGTAGGTTCTGAGATTAAAATTGTGTGCTGCGGTGATAACGGAAGGTTGAGAACTTGTGTGTATTAGTGAAGTAGGTTCTGAGAAATTTGACTGTGTGCTGCAGAGCTATAAGGAAGAAACTTATTGTATGTTGTTTGAATTGTTTGTTTTGCTATTCACATGCAGATGGTTAGGTCACTATTATAGGGGAAATGCTGCCCGATTTTATCTAGGATAATAAACAATTAGTTTTATATAGACATTCTATAATGAAGAAACTTATTGTATGTTGTTTGAATTGTTTGTTTTGATATTCACATGCAGATGGTTAGGTCACTATTATAGGGGAAATGCTGCCCGATTTTATCTAGGATAATAAAAAATTAGTTTTATATAGACATACAACTTTATCACATGCTTATTTAGTGTTGTTTCTTTTCTTTTCCATAGACATAGGAGAATATATGGATAAACAGTGGATGTCAGCGAATAGGTTATCTGCGGAATATAGGAACGGGGTCGATTTGTTCTTAAGGTTTTGTTCGGAAAATGTGAAAGACCCAAATTTTACTTATTGTCCATGTCTTAAGTGTGGAAATGTTAAAAAGATGGATCTTAAAAAGATTAAAGAACACTTATATTTCAATGGGATCAACAAGAGTTACACAATTTGGTATTACCATGGGGAGATAGCTCTGATTGCTCCAACTCTGCCAAGTAGACCAAAAGGAGTGAGGAGGAATATAGTGGAGGAGAACTGGGATCCATTAGATGAAATGATTGACGACGCACATTATGGATCAGGAGTAGACCCAAATAAGTTTGAGACACTCCATAATGATGCCGAGAAACCAATTTACCCTGGTTGTACAAGATTTACAAAATTATCTGCGCTTCTTAGGTTGTACAATCTAAAAGCTAAACATGGCTGGAGTGATAAAAGCATTACTGAGTTATTTGGTTTCTTGAAGGAGTTATTGCCTGAAGTTAATGAAATTCCAATTTCATTTTATGAGGCAAAGAAGACGTTATGCTCATTAGGCATGCAGTACGAAAAAATTCATGCATGTCCTAATGATTGCATATTGTATCGAAATAGTTTTGCAGACGCAAAATCGTGTCCTACTTGTGGTGAGTCACGATGGCAAAAGAAAAGAAATGGTGACGATGTCAAGGAAGGAGTACCTGCCAAAGTTTTGTGGTACCTTCTGCCAATTCCTCGTTTCATCCGATTGTTTAGAAATTCCGAACATGCTAAAAGTTTGTCGTGGCATGCTAATGAAAGAATAAAGGATGGTAAATTAAGACATCCAGCTGACACCCTTGCTTGGAAGAGAGTTGATTTGAAGTGGCCTTCTTTTGGAAATGAATCTCGTAATATTCGTCTTGGTCTTTCGACTGACGGGTTTAATCCACACGCATCCCTTAGCAGTAAGTATAGTTGTTGGCCTGTTATGCTTGTTATTTACAATCTACCCCCATGGTTGTGTATGAAGAGAAAGTTTACGATTTTGACCTTGTTGATATCAGGACCTAAACAACCTGGTAATGATATTGACGCTATTTAGCTCCTCTTATAGATGACTTGAAAACTTTGTGGGATGAAGGGGTTAAGGTTTATGATGCGTATAGGCAGGAAGAATTTAATCTTAGAGCGGTCTTATTGTGGACAATTAATGACTTTCCTGCTTATAGAAATTTATCTGGGTTTAGTGTGAAAGGATATAAAGCTTGCCCCGTTTGTCAAGAAAAAACATGTTCTGAATACTTGAAACACTCTCGGAAAATATGTTATATGGGACATAGGAAGTTCTTTCCTAATACGCATAAACTTCGGACTTGGAAGAAGGCATTCAATGGTAAACAAGAGTTTGAAGAGGCTCCTGAGCCATTGAATGGGATCCAAGTACTTGAGAAGATGTCTAAAATTGTGTTCAAGTTAGGGAAGCCCAAAGTCCGTACACCTACAAAGATGAAACGTAGTCGCAAGGCCAAGGTTGTGGAGGAGCCAAAAGGGTGTTATAAAAAGAAATCTGTTTTCTTCGAACTTGAATATTGGCCTTTCTTACTTATACGTCATAATTTAGATGTTATGCACATAGAGAAAAATGTATGTGATAGTTTGATTGGCACTTTGTTGAATATTCCTGGGAAAACTAAGGATGGAATTAAGGCTAGAGAAGACTTGGTTGCAATGGGTATAAGGGATGAATTGACTCCAAAACCAGATAAGAGACGAACATATTTACCTCCTGCAGCTTACACTCTTACTAAAGAGGAAAGAATGGAAATTTGCAGATGTTTGTTTAATATAAAAGTTCCAGACGGATATTCCTCAAATATAAGGTCATTGGTAGACATGAAAAGTTGTATTCTGACTGGCATGAAATCTCACGATTGTCATATTCTAATGCAACATTTGCTACCAGTGGCCATTCGATCTGTGTTGCCTAGGAGAGTTCGAGATGTAATCACAAGGTTATGCTTGTTTTTCAAGTCACTGTGTTGTAAGGTGATTGATCCGCTAAAGTTACCTAAGTTAAGAGATGAAATTGTTGAGGTATTGTGTGAGTTGGAGAAATATTTCCCGCCGGCATTTTTTGATATAATGATCCATTTGACAGTTCACTTGGTTAGAGAACTAAGATATTGTGATCCAGTTTATTTAAGATGGATGTATCCATTTGAGCGATATATGAAGATTCTTAAGGGGTATGTTAGGAATAGAAGTCGGCCGGAAGGAAGCATCGTCGAATGTTATATTGCAGAAGAGGCAGTTGAATTTTGTTCTGAATACATGACTGGTGTACAGAAAATTGGGTTAAATGATGTTGAAAATGTTGAGATTCAGAGTCGTCGTGGTAGCGTTGTATGCACAGTAAGTCGAGATCTTCTAGATGAAGCGCATCGTCTTGTGTTGCAGAATATAAATGAAATTCAACCTTATATCGAGTGAGTTATATTCATATAATACATTAAGTTTAAGTTGTGTAATTTCGTATATTCAATTGTTTAACAACATATTTATAATTGAAGGGAACATTTTAATTGGATAAAGACCAAATTTCCATCCAAGTCAAGGAACTCAAAATGGTTACAAGACGAACATTATCGAACTTTTAGTAGTTGGATAGAACAAAAGGTAAATTGTGTTGATTATTGAAAGTTGTCATTAATTAGTACTTAATTACAAGGTGACATTTTTGGTTGTTTTTTGTATGTTGATTTGATAGGTTGTGTCAGAATTACAAAACACATCAAATAAGGTTTCAGACATTTTTAAGTGGATTTCTCGAGGACCTTCAGTTAATGTCATCAAGTTTTCATCATACATGATTAACGGTACTCTATTTAACACTAGGGAGCGCGATAACAACAGAAACACACAAAACTGTGGTGTTAGCCTTGTTGCTAAAACTGTGCAAGTCTCTAGTGCAAAAGATAAAAATCCAGTTGAATGTGATATGACTTTTTATGGAGTAGTTAATGAAATTTGGGAGTTAGATTATATCACAACTCGAGTACCTGTTTTCTTTTGTGATTGGGTGAAAAGTTACAGCGGCATAATATATGAAGATTTTGGTTTCACATTAGTTAATCTAAATCGAATTGGACACAAATCTGATCGATTTATATTAGCTTCACAAGCGAAACAAGTATTTTATGTGAATGATCCTTCAGACAACCAATGGTCAATTGTTCTTCTAACGCAAACAAGAGAATGGAACATTAAAGATGGTGATTTACATGATATACCCCTCGAAGAAGAACTTGTCACATTCACCGCAATAGAAGACAATGACGAAGTTGATGATGATTGTATTTGTTTCCGTGAAAATGGTGAAGGATTGTGGGTTGATGATAATGGGTCTTGAGGTACCATTTAATAGGTTTCATATGTTTATGGTATGTGAAATTCTTAGTTGTTATCACAATGTGTTTCATCTTTTGATTATGAGTGTCCAAAATTGTTATAATAATGATATTTATGTTTCACAGATGGAGGCTGATCCTTTTGGTGGTAGTTCTGATGAGGGAGAGCAACACCCTAATTCTCAATCAGTGGAGCAAGAAAATAAATCTGTGAGAGGACGTACATGGATGTCTAGAAACACCAAAAAAAGGAGTGAAGGACATCTTACTCCTGTTGAATACAATGAGTATGGTCAACTAGTGGGTGGATCTAGAAGTAATGTTTCATCACAGCTTGGATCAGTTGTTCGAGCAACTGTGTCCATCAACATTAACAGTTGGAAAGATGTTAGTGTGGTGGATAAAAATAAAATATGGGACACAATGAAGGTATATTTTTATTAATTATATTTCATTTAATGTTTTTAAAATATATATTATTTTGATAATATGCTTCTTATTACTTTCAAACTTGCAGAAAACTTATGATTTGGACCCCAAACAAAAGCAACAGATGTTGAAGGATGCGGGAAAGTACTTCCGAAATTGGAAGACTAATCTTACTAGGGTACACGTTTACGACGCTTTGAAAAAATACCCAAATGAGTTCCCGCCAGCTTTGCCATTTGGATTTGAGAATGTCATAACTCCGGATGAATGGTTAACGTTTGTGAACTCAAGATTAACTCCCGAGTGGCAAAGAAAGAGAGAGGAGATGCAAAATTATCGAGCACTGAATAAATACAATCACAACCTCTCTAGAGGAGGCTATGTGCGTATTGAAGAGATGTTAATGGAACAAAGTGGGAAAATTCTGACTGAACTTGATAGGGCAGACTTATGGAGCATGGGTCGTCGGAATGCAAAAGGAGAGCTAATTGGAGAGGCCTCTGAGATTCAAAAAAATATTGTAAGTGCTCATATTTAATAATGTTGATATGTCAAATTATTAGCTTATATATATAACTTTCTGTGAATATTGTTTCACAGGATCATTACCGGCAACTCCAAGCTGAGGGTAAATGGGCACCTGATGGCCCTGATGATGTGCTGACGAGGGCGTTGGGCACTCCTGAGCCTCGAGGACGTGTTAGGGCTGGAGGACACGGTGTGTCCCGCTCAGTTTACTGGAATACTCCAACACCTACCTCAACGAAAAATAAATCAAAAGCCTCTTCTTCGAATGACGACATTAGAAAGGAATTTGAAGAAAGATTTCGAAAACAAGAAGAAGAGCATCGTCAACAAGCACAACGCCTATTAGAGCGCCTTCAACAACAAGATGAGCTCTTAAGAAAATTATTGGCCCAACAGAGCGGGTCAGGATCTAACGTTGGAGTCCCACCAGCGCCATCATCATACTATGTGCCCGACCCACCAGTGCCACCAGCGCAGGCGTCCTACTATACTCCAGACCCAGTAGTGCCTCAAGCAGAACACCACATTGTTGCACTACAACCGCTTTTGCAAGAGGTAATTAAACTTTCTTGAATATTCTGAAACCAAATGAATTTCTTTACTGCTTCAACATGATTATTTGTATATAATATGTTTCTTATGCAGGGCTGAGCATGCCAATTAGCAATTGGTTCAGTTTCAAACATTGTTGCATCAGGTACACTCATTGAAAGAGAGGCAGGCAACAACTTCCAAGTTATGATTACGAGTGTTCTTAAGCCAACCTGTCCTCTCCCTTTTGCATATCCTGATTTGGACATGTACATAGTTGCTCAGGCCATTGGGACGCCAATAGCGTGGCCGAAGGATTTTGTCATTATATTTGAAGATGTAACTCATGAGGTGATGCCATGTTTTTACATAATTATCTTTACAATTCTATATTTGTTTGTAATTTTTTTAATTGTTGATATAATTGTATACAGACTCCCTCTACAAGTAGGACCAAATCACAACGACCAAGAGCTCCATCAACACAACAACCTCGAGAAAGAAGACAACAACAAACTCCTCCAACACAATTGGCCCACACTCCATTGGAACGATTACAGAATATCGTATCTCATTGGGATGATGGCGAGTGTGTCAATCTAGGCATAGAGTCTGAAGTTTTTGATCAGGATATGTCTCACTGTTATATATTTAAGGATGACATACTTCAGTTTGCTCGAAAGGAGAAGATTGGACAAGCAGTACTCGTCAGCTACATGAGGTATATATCTCACAAATAAGTTTGTTCATTTAATTTTCTAATTTGATTTATTCATTCATATAACAATTTTTCATATTTTTGTATTAGGTTCATTTACAGATATGTGGTACAACAAGGTCGCCAAAATAAGTTTTTATTTGTCAATCCTAATATCGTCGCCACTCAAGGGAGTTCATTCGACGATCGTGTTCAGAATCTGTTCAGACGTTGCAATGACGTAAAATCAAAAGAACAAGTTATGCTTGTCCCTTGGAACCATGGGTAAGTTTAAAAACTTGTCATTTTTTCGACCCATATCAATAATTCATTTGTTTAACATTTGAGCTATAATTTTTTTGTTTTTCTTATACAGTGAACATTGGATGTTGCTTATTTTGGCACCATATGCATATCATGTTTATTGTTGTGATCCGGTGAATTCAGAGCTAAATAACCGTGAGGAGATTGTATCAGTGATCGTCAGCGCTTTCAATCTTTTTTTCTCTATGAATCTTCCTGATGTCGAGATCCCTGATACTCTACGCATTAAGCAACCTCAGGTAAGTAACTTTAGCAGAAATTTTTGAACATTTATAATAATTAAGTAGAATAATATGTATGCATTTTTTAAAAAGTTTCAATTTAATAATAAATTACTCATATTTTTAAATAATTAGTGTCCACACCAACCGGACAATGTGGCATGTGGATACTACTTAATGAGGATGTTGAAGGATTTGATTGAACATGCGAGTCCTGGGCATTAATTGAGAACGGTATTATTAATTAAAATTTACAAATTATTTTTGAAACTATAAATGTAATCAAATAATTAATTAATATATTTTACTTTATATTTCTTGCAGCTAACAAGCACATCATATACAGAGGCACAAATTGATGAGTTGCGACAAGAATGGGCGACATATATGTTGTCGATAATCCAAAGTAACCGACCTCATTGATAGGTTTTTTTTTTTAATTTTTTAACTCTTTCTTCATACACAATGTAATATTTGTTCATTTTGAATATTTCTAACAAATATTGTATTTCTTGTATATATCTAACAAATATTTTTTTTTTCTTTCAATTTAATTGATTATTAAATTAATTTAAATTTAGATTAAAATAATTTCAATTTAAATTAATATTATTTCAATTTAATTAATTATTAAATCAAATTAAAATAATATTAATTATAAATTTATTTAATTTATTTTTTTTAAATGTGGGAGACTTTCAATGTCTCCCATTGGGAGAGGTAGGATGTCTCCTAGGGACTTCCCACGTCTCCCATTGGGAGATGTGAGTCACTTCCCACGTCTCCCAATGGGAGAGGTGGAAAGTCAACGTTTGACTTTCCACCTCTCCCAGTGGGAGACGTGGGAAGTGAGGCACGTCTCCCAATGAGAGACGTGGGATATATACCTACAATGACCCTAGCAACAACGTCTCACTAAGTGGGAGACATTGTAGACTTCCAATGTCTCCCAATTAAAGTCATAAAACATCTATTTTATTGTAGTGTGTAGACGATGTGATAGTCAGACTCCCGTGATCCGTAAAGGGAAAGACCGGGTAAGCTGTGATGATTAAGTGTGATGATTCTAAGACTGTGTAGGTATGAGACTACACATTTGAAGATGGC
Source organism: Humulus lupulus (assembly GCF_963169125.1). Lineage (NCBI taxonomy): Eukaryota > Viridiplantae > Streptophyta > Magnoliopsida > Rosales > Cannabaceae > Humulus > Humulus lupulus. The sequence continues at coordinate 134,425,516 of NC_084795.1, forward strand.
TTAAATGGATTGATGAGTACTACCTATATTAACAAGATGCATCTTCTTTTCCGTAGCCCATCACTTGAGAACTCCAAAGTTAAGCGTGCTTGACCTGGAGTAATCTCAAGATGGGTGACCTCCTAGGAAGTTTTCCCAGGAAGCGTGTGAGTGAGGACAAAGCATGATGAAAAGACTCGTGTTGGTTTGTAAGGCCAGTCGTCATTCAAGGAAGTAGCAATAAGTGACGTGGGGCGTTACAAATGGTATCAGAGCCTTGACCCAGCCAGAAGTGTGGCTGACTGGGACGTTGGGCCCGTAAGGGGGGGTGATTGTGATAGTCAGACTCCCGTGATCCGTAAGGGGAAAAACCGGGTAAGCTGTGCAATCCCACACTGCCTGGGGAAGGTTAAGTGTGATGATTCTAAGACTGTGTAGGTATGAGATTACAAAGTTGAGGATGGCTTAAATGGATTGATGAGTACTACCTATATTAACAAGATGCATCTTCTTTTCATTAGCCTATCACTTGAGAACTCCAAAGTTAAGCGTGCTTGACCTGGAGTAATCTCAAGATGGGTGACCTCTTGGGAAGTTTTCCCAGGAAGCGTGCGAGTGAGGACAAAGCACGGTGGAAAGACTCGTGTTGGTTTGTAGGGACAGTCGCCATTCAAAGAAGCAGCAATAGTGACGTGGGGCGTTACAGACGACCCCAAAATAATATGTAGTGTAAAATGTACTTGATATATAGAACTAGAAGTAGTGTGTTCAACAAGCATAAGACACTAAAATAGAATAGTTATGGACGGACGAGTGTCTTCAATTTTATTTTCTTTCTTTGATGTCTATATAATATCATGTATAAAATTTCATTATATTCAAATAAATGGGATTAATTAGATTTTTATCCAATGATTGTTTTTTCGTGAGCGTGATTCACTCTTTTTTATGGGAGTGCATAGCAAAATTGCTGATATATTTAACTAGTCTTTGCGTGAATTTTCTGTGCATGGCTATGTTGGCCCTAGTCTTTGCATGTTCTAGTTTCATTAGTACCAACTCCTTTATTTATTTATTTATTTTTATTCTTTCTAGTTTGGGGGTTTGTTTAATCAACTGCCATAGAAATCGGCCGCATAGACACTCTTGCAGGTTTTAGGGTAATTCAAACAGGGTTCATTATCATCATCATCATCTGTTCGATCAACATCATTATCATCATTTAGATAGTGCGCAATGAAAAGGTCAATCTCAAATTCCAACCGTGAATTTTTTTTCTTTTTCATACAAATCGTATTTTATTTTCATATTTATGCTTCGATTATGATCGGTTATTGGTTATTAAATTGTGATTGGTTTCAGTTATATGTTATTTTGTGATAGTTGACTTTTTTGAGAAAAAATTGGTTAATTGGTCTGATGATTTGTGTCAGTTCTCCGTTTCTCGACAATTTCCTTCTTTTTAAAAAAAAAAAAACACATTTCTCAGTATTTCCACCACCATTATCACACGTATTATGATCGTGTTCTTCATTCCTACAGAATGTTAGGGCCATAACATTTCAGTAACCAGTTGTAAATGTTTCCTTCCTTTATAAATATACCATTGCTAGATAATCTTTCACTAAGTCTATGTCTCTGATAAAACTCTCTTCTCTTTCGGTTCACATTTCTTCTTTTTTTCTTTTTACTATGATTCGTTGGTCATGGCTTCCTCATCCCATCCATCTTCTTCCATATCTCGCTCTAAGAAGGAATTGCACGTCCACCAAATCATTTCTTCAGATGATGATGATGTTAATATGTGCAACGTCCCAATTTTTTTAATAAGGCTTAGTGCCTTAATTAGGGGGCCAGGAGGACAATAATTGAATTAATTGTGTGATTATATGCATGATTATGTGAATTATGTGAGTTATATTATAATATAATTATGTTTACATGTTTAGGTGTATTACGCATGCATGTGGACTCGTTTCTTATTAGAAGAGCATCTTTGTAATTTTGATATGTTGAAGACATATTTGTAAATATATGCGTTTTATGATTGAGGACATATTATTATGTGGATATATTTGATTTATTCGACACGAGGCGATCCTAGTGATCAAGTTAGTGATTTAGTCACATCGGGGTCCAATACCTGGCGCGGGGTGAGCCCAGAGGTATTTTGGTAATTTAGTACATTACAGGGATTCATTGGGTAATGGGAAGTTATTTAGAATTAATTGGGAAATTAGGAGGTGTAAGGACATAAGCAAGGGCATTTTAGTCGAGCAGCTATTAGATTAAGGTGTTGCATAGGGTTGTGATTTCTCAACTAAGGTATGGATTTATACTCTGTTCTAGTGAATTTCTATTTGGTTTTAATGTTCTTGAGTTTTCAACTCAAGGGTGGGATTTTAAGTTATGATGAGGTTTTAGCTTAGTTCTTAATGTTTATATGTTGGTTATATTGTGTTGTTATGAAGTTAAGTATTAATTCTGAGTTTGGTTGAAGTTTGGGGATTGATTGTAAGGGTTTTGTTTTGGAGAAAATAGCTGGAAATCGCTGGGAATCTGGGTTCGCAGGGTCACGTCGAGACCTCATTCTTTGGGCACCGCGACCCTCATGAAATCAGAAGCAGGGGAGGAGCCTCAAACAGTCTTGGCACCGTGACACTAAGTAGATTGCGCCGCAACGCTTGTCTTGTGATTTTGGGGCACATGCTCTTTGACTTGTAGAACGTCGTGGCTCAAATTGGGGAAAATGGCCAACTTAGGTTTTGAGTTGCGAGGACTCAAACCTAAGGGCGAGGGAATGGTTCTACTACCCGACTTAGTATAATTCGAGGTCCCGGAGGCTAGGACTCAGTCCGGAAGCCTTTATTTACTCGATATTGATTGATATCATTTATTATGGCTGTGACTAGGATACTGCTAGGGATCGGAAGGGGATCGTGCCCAAGGGTCATTTTTAATAAGCTTGTGCTTAGACCAGAGGTAAGAAAACTGCACTCAATACGTGATATATGTGATAAGGCTTGGCCTAGTTGCTGAACATGGTTATGATTAGGGCTTAGGCCCCTGTGAATGAGAACGATTATGATTATGTCTTTGATTGTTTGATTAAGCATGCTTAAATTCTCTGTATCTGGATAATTGTTAGATGATGTATGCTTGTCTACATTATCTAATTGAAAAGGCTCGACTTATAAGTCAAGGAAGGCAATAACGTGTTGAGCGCTGGTTGAAAGGCTTGACTTACAAGTCAAGGGCGGCAATAGTGCGCTGAGCGTTGGTCGAAAGGATTGACTTATAAGTCATGGGCGGCAATAACGCACTGAGCGCAGGCCGATATGGTTAGGCCTAATCAGGAGCATGGTATACGCTTGACTAACCCTATGGTCGCTTAGAAAATAAAGCGACAGGTACGCTTGGCTTACCCTAAGGCTAATTATACAGAGGATAGGGCATTGGGCCCTAGGGTAACTCTATTGTAACACTCCAAACTCCAGGGACTGTTACAGTGTGCCTTGTAAACAGTGCTAAACTCGCTAATCGAGTCATTTGGCCAAAATCGTGTAACTAAGTATGATTAGCGGGTTAGGGATTAAAAATTTTGGTTAAGATATAACGTTTCATTAGAACGTTTACTGTATACATTGGGATCCCAAAAATATAATTTCAGAGTCTATTACAGGAAAATATTTATAACAGGCCGATCTAAGCGGCAAAACAGGGTTTAACCCTAGTTCCTCTTTCAACCCTCGGCCGTGGCGGTCGAGCAGCCGCATATGTACACATCGTCACCTAATAAGCTCTCCAGCTCAAGGATGGTCCAGCTTTCTTTTGCCTTTACCTGCATCACATAGCACCTGTGAGCTGAAGCCCAGCAAGAAAACTTAATATGCTCATGAACAGTAATAACATGTCATCAAATCATAAGGCTCACGCCTAGCATATATAGCCCTATTCCAGCAGGCAAACAAATCCACGTAATGTTGAGTATAACACATCAACCAATGACCATAATAGTTATCCAGGGCTTTTAGCCCCAAATAGAAGAGTGACAGTTGTACTAGTCACTGAGGTGGGTTCCATTCCCAATAGCCATGTGACGATAGGGTCATCGGGGCTTATAGATAAGTGATCCTTTCACTAGCTTATACAAGATAGGTATCTGGTGAAATAATCACTAGCATTAACCTGTCGAGTAGATAATTGATCCTTTCACTAGCTTAAATAGGATAGGTGCATGATGACTAGTCACCAACATAAACTTCCTCATGACCATAGAGTCATAACCATGGAGTACTGCTCCCTAGCCATGTGACAAGCTGTCACCTAGGCCTTTGGCCCCGGCTCTGAGTAACTAGTCTTAGACTAGACAAGCGCTTATAAGTTTCATCGACCTTAGGGTCGGTCCAGCATTAATGCCTTAGAGTCATTCAACGTTGATATCGATTAGATCTAATCTTCATTCGACCCTGCGTTCAGGAAGCTATGCCGTTTTCAGCTATTAGGTCTGTAGTACGCGACCAGTGCCAACCCTGACTAGTCAGTGCTATATACAAGTAAGCAATGCCACCAAACATATAACATATGTCAAGTATTCGAATACAGGGAGTTCAACATGCTTACTTAACAATTACTAGCACCACTAGGATCATGCATAAACACAGAGGCTCGAGCTCTGAAAAATATCATATTCAGGATATATAGCATATCCTAATCACATGTTTCTCGTGCATTACATTTAAACATTATACATGCATCAAGAATAACCATGCATGTCCCATATACACAGGGTGCAGTTTTCTTAACTCTTGTTCGAGCAAGAATTAGAACAAGAACGACCCTTGAGAACGATCGATCCTTAATCCTTTAGCGGTCACCTAGTCATTACAAAATAAAATCTCCAATTAATGAAAACCAACCAAGACAGGGTCTTGACCTAAACCCCACTCTCGGGACCTCGAAACATGCCCACACGGTGAGTAGATTCGATCCCGAGCCTTAAGGATTGAAACCCCGAGCCAAAAACCCTTAAAAACACTCAAAACAGGGTTCTGAAGAAACAGAGTAGCGCTACAGCGCTACTCTCCTAGCGCCTCATCACTCTTCTCAAAACCACAAACCACCCTTCACTCCCTGCAGGTAGCGCTGTAGCGCCCTATACTGGGCGCTGTAGCGCTACCTTCAACCAGAAAATTCCCAGAAATCTCCTCCTTCGATTCTACCATTTCTAACCCAAACCAAAAGCATCCAAACATCAAATTAAGTCCCAAATGAACCTAAATACCACCTCCACATGTCCCAAGCATCACAACCCCAAGAACCCTAGCCAAAATTCCAACCAATTCCCCACTTTCCAACCCAAAAACCAACTGGAACTCAACTAAGAAAACATAGCAAAAGCAAAAGTTCTAATGGCTAAAAACTCACCTCAATCTCAGCAACACACCCTCTTCAATGGGGGAGCATAACCCTAGCTTATCCCAGCTTGATTCCTTGGCTTAATTCCTCAAAAAGAGCTTGGAAATTCAAAGAGAAAATGGAGGAAATACCATCAGGAGAGAAGGAAGGCAACACTCTATTTTCCTCTTCTTTCTACAGCCTTAATGTCCTATATCAATCTCTAAGGGTGAAAAGACCTAAATTCCATTAAGTCTAAAATAAAACCTTAACAAGCACCAAGGGAAAAACTGTCCTTTCGCACCTATGTCGTTAATCATAATTAACACCCTCCAATTCCCGCTATTCTCAATAATCTCAAACACCAATAAATCATATCTCATTACCCTTTAATTCCCGGTAATGCTGTAATCATTAAACTCACCCCGAGACTCACCCCAAGCCCCGAACATAATCTCGTTATGACCAGACCAAACACTTGCATTTCATGATCGTCTCATGCCGAAAGGCTTGAACAAATCCACATATAGTGTGGTACCATCAAAAACTCACCCACTTGCACGAAAATACACAATTACGCCCTCAACGGGCCAAATTACCAAAATGCCCTTATAATTAAAATACACCAATATGCATGCATTTATCATTATATAATAATATAATTTACATAAACAGGCATATGATCACTAAATAACATAATAAATCAATTATGACTCTCCCGGCCTCCTAATCAAGGTCCTAACCCTTATTAGGAAATTCGGGGTATTACATCTATAGTCTCTTATCCTAGGGCATCGAGCCCAAGGGTGACTTTATAGTCTCGTTTCCTAGGGAAACTGGCCTCGATATGACTCTATGGGCATTTATTTAGGGAAATGGGTCTCTGGTGTGACCTTGTTGTAACTTATTTGAATAGAATGCATGTGTGATTAGAGTTACTATTGCTAGGCATGCTAATTATGATTATGCAGTATGTTGTTAAGTGCTTATGATCATGTTTAATTTTTTTGTTGAGCCTTAGCTCACAGGTGCTATGTGGTGCAAGTAAGGAGAAAGGGAAGTTGGACCAGCAATGAGTTGGAGAGCTTCGGTGGCGGCATGTACATATGTGGCTGCTCGACCACCATGGCCGAGGTTTCTCAAAGGAACTATTGTTAAATCTTATTTTGCCGATTAGACCGGCTTGTTGTAACATTTTGAGTTGTAAATAACATTTTTAAATGTTTACTTTGGGATCCCATTTATGAACTTAACGGTTTAATGAAATGACTATTCCTTTCGTCCAAAAATTTTAACCCTAATCTATCAATCACATTTAGTTACACGTTTATGGTCAAATGACTCGTTTAGAGAATACACAATGTAACAGTCTTGGCTATCCAGGACGTTACAATATGTGTGTCAACTTATGTTTAGTTGGTAAGTTGCTTACAAAAAAATGGATCACCAAATCTGCTATTAAGAATGAAATGCTTCGGGTGTGGCAGTTAGAAGATAGACTTCGTATCCAGGATCTACCTGATGATCTACTCTTATTCCACTTTGATCGTGAAATTGATCTTCACAAGGTGGAATCTGGTTTGTCGTGGAATTTTGATTGAGCACTACTCCTCTTTCAAAGAACAGATGGTTTGCAATCTATTGACCCTGCTTCTTTTAAATTTTCTCCTTTCTAGATTAGAGTCCTTCGGGTTCCTTTTAGGGGTATGAATGAATTGACCACTAAGTTTATTGGGAATGAGATTGGGCGGGTTTTAGATGTTGATAAGGGTTCACTCTGTAAAAATTGCGGTCATTTTATGCTAATACGAGTATTGCTTGACATAACTCAACCTTTACTTAGAGGAATGACTCTAGCATTCAGTGCGAATGGTCCATCCTTTGAAGTTGATTTTCAATATGAAAAAACTCATTGATTTTTGCTTTCACTGTGGTCTGACACACAGTCTTTAGCTGTGATGTTTACAATGAATTACAGGAGAGGGGAGAACAAGTCATTTGCCACTATATTGCTGCACTTCGGGCACCTAATGATTGGTACCTTTCTTATCGAGTAGTCTCCCTCTCATCAAGTTCAACAGGTCGATCTATTATGCCAACTGCTCAAAGGGTTCCACTGCCTACGTTTGTTATGGCATCTCCTATCCAACGTGTCCAAAGTGAATTTTCTCTTCAACTTCCTAATAATAATGCTGAGATTCCAACAGACCAACCTATCATTCAACTAGCTAAAGATTCCAAATCGACTGGTAAACGAACAATGGTTGAAATCACTCAGCAAGCAATCAAACTTCCAAAGGTTACTTCACCTGCCTATCATGGTTTTGTACAGAAGAAAGACTCTCCTACGTCTGTCTTCAAACAAACTTTTGTGGAACCTAAGAAAAAGAATTCTATATAATTCTAGTGGTGGTCAGCGTCTGTATGGAGTTGTTAGTGTTTGTGTTCTCTTAATATTAATTATGTTTTATTTTAATATTATATTGTTTAGGCTTATATTGCTTCCTTATTAAATGGGTTCTTTCTCTTTTGGTTAGAAATGTGGTCTGTGAGTCCTGTTGTTCTACGTGAATTATTGTTAGTATTATTATTATTTAGCATTTCTCCCTGACTACTTATTTAACGACACGTGTAGCCATTTCAATTTCATTTTAATTCTACTATATTATTTTGTTGCATACTTAATGGACATTACCAAATAACGTTTGGTTTTCCTTGTACTTTATTATTAATGATAATTTTGCAACATGGGAAACTAAATATTTTGAAATTTAAATTTCAAATTGTATGTCTCTTCTTTCTTTAGGACTTTTAGTTTTCGGCATGGGTAACATGTTTGGTTATTTTGTTCACTTTTTAATGAGGAATTAGTGGCAAAAGTAGTCAATGTCTAACAAAACTTGTCATTTAGTGTACTCAATCTTTTTTTCGCGGGAAAAATATCCAATGTCATGTTCTGTTTGTATCGATCAGTACCCAACCATTAGTTGCTGACTTGGTATACGCGTGTCGCACTTCGATTGGTCCAACTCATAATATTTTTAAATTTAAATTTGAATTGAATTTAACAAAGAAAAAATCATTCAAAATACATTTCAAAGATATTTAAAACAATTAAAATACAAATATTATATAGTTAAAAAAATAAACTTTAACTCATCGGAAAAAAAAACTGATTTAGAGTTTTAGAGTTTCATAAACCATTCTAAATCCATTTTAAAAAAAAAATTATTTTCCAAAACCCTAAATCTTAAATCATCGACACATCTTTTATCATCCTCCTTTCTTTCTTCATTTCGAAAATCAAGAGCTTAGCAGGGGTGAGGCGACTTGGGGCTTTCCACACGACGGTGGCAACATGTTGGACACAAAGATGAATGATAGAGGTCACAGAGGCACAGGTCGGGGATGAGTGCCTAGGTCACCACAAATATGGGCTTCAGCGGTTTGGAGCAACGGGAAGGTCGAAATCTGGCTAGAGGTCGGATTGATAACAACGGGTTTGGATGGGCAGTGGAGCAACGTGCCAAAGATGGGCTTTGCAAGCATGGAAGAACATTGACGTGGGGCATGGACTTGTGAGGTTGAGATTGGCGCGACAATGGCCTTCGACAATGTTTGCTTCTGCAGTTTTTATTTGTGAATTGAAGAAGATGAAGAGTAAAATGTTAATGTTATGTTTTTAATGAATTTTAAAAATGGGTTAATAACCATGTACAAATGAAGAACTCTAATTAATAAAGTTAATTTTATTTGATGGGTTAAGTAATAAATTTTTGTTTTAATTTTTATTGTTTAAGAATTTAATTATTTATGTTTAATTTTAAGAATTTAAAAATGATTAAATTAATTTTTATTTAATTTTTTCTTATTTGAAATCAATATAAATGATTTAATTTTAATTTTTAATTAATCTACTTTAAATTTAATTTAAACTAATTTTTTTTAAAATATTATAAAATGGATCAATTAAATTGAGACACATGTACACCTTGTCAGCTTTTAACGGGACTGATAAACTGGGTACTGACAGATACAAAGGGAACATGACATTGGGTATTTTTCCCGCTAAAAAAATGGGTATTAAATCGTAAATTTTGTTAAACAGTCGGTATTTTATTGCTAATCCCCCCTTTTTTAATTGCTAAAAAATACTTAAGTCAGGGAATTCATCTATTTCTCTTAAGACTCTTTTTTTTCTCTCTCTCAATTCAGTGTTCTTTGCTTCTCATTTTCCCTCTGTTTTGTCATACTAACATTAATCATGATTTTTTTTATCGTGGAATGCATGTGGGTTAAATTGTCTAAAAGGAAAGCGATTTTTACGACTTCTTATTAAAGACTGCCATCTTGCTCTTCTTTTCATCTAAGAAACTCGTTTACAACAAGGATCCTTGCCTTGAATATGTGAAAAAAAAACTCTTTTCCACGGGGGTTCGAGGCTCCAAGTAATGGGTTAACTAGTAGTCTACTACTTTTATTGGTATCATCTCTACAACTTACAATCCATTCATTTAATATGCATCACATAAGTTGTTTTATCATAATACAAGATAGAAACTTATTGTTCAATTTTTGTGGATTTATGGTGACCCGGTTCAGTCCAACATGCATCTGTCATGGGAACTCCTCCAAAGAATACATTCTCAAGTTACTAGCCCTTGGTTATGTATGGGTGATTTTAATGAGATGCTAAATCATTGAGATAAAGTGAAAGGTCAATTGTGGAGAGAGTCACACTTAGATCATTTCAGACGAGTAATTTCAGATTGTGACCTCATCCTTTGGACTATGAAGGAAATCGTTTTACTTGGAAGTATGCTCTATTGACAGTGATATTTTTAAACGTCTTGATTGGGCTTTTGTTAATTTTATCTGGTCTGATTTTTTTACTTCTGTTGTTTTGTCTCCTTTAGATTGTAGTAACTCATAAACAAAAGGGATAATAGTGGCAAAAGTACCCAAAGTTTAGGTTTTGTACGCGGCATAAACCCAATGTTTATTTTTAGTGGCAATAGTACCCATAGTACCAAAAAGTGTTATTCCGTTTGGTTCCGTTTGGTTTCCTCCGTTGGTGGCATTTGGGTGTACACGTGTACGTACCAGATAATTCAAAACCTTTATTTAAATCTATTTCCAAACTAATGAAATTAAAACTATTTCCTAAAACAAATGAAAATAAATAAATGAGAGCTTTCCTTTTAAACCTTCCCCTTCACATCAAATGAAGAATAACAAAAAGCCCTAAAAAACCATTCGAACATGTCTTAGGAAGCCATTTCCATCGACTTAAAGCTCATAGAAGAAACCATCAGTCGAGGGTCTGTGGCATTTTAAATGGTAGCAAAAGGTTCATTTTCATTTTCTTCGGGTGTGCACAATCGAGGAAGGAATAGGGATGAGTTTAATTGTGTGAGCTGCGATTGTGGATTGCAATTAGTTGTGAGGACTTCATGGACCAAGCGAAATCCTAGGAGAAGGTTCAGAACTTGCTCCAGAGTGAAAGTAAGTTTCAATTTTTTTTTATTGCGTGTTGCAATAGATTGGTGATTTTTGCTTTCTGTTTTTTTTTTTAAAATTGTTGCATATATTGCTGCAATTGTAGAAATATGAAGCAAAATAGCATACTGAAATGTAAAACTAGATTGCAGCATTAAGACCAAAATCAAATTTAGATTACAAGTCATATGTCTAAACCTATTTTTCGGTGGTTGTTGTTATAGTTCTCTTTCATTTTTTTTGTTCTTAACAATCTTACAGTCTGATGGGGGTTGTGATTTATTTCGGTTGGTCGATTCAAAGTCTTCATCATCTCGAAGAGGTATGGTTCGAGGATGGGTGAAAAGGTTCGAGGCAGAGGATTGAATACATGTTAAAAATGATGTTGCTTGTAATGTTTGTGCTCATTGTAATAATGGGATAATAGTTATTATTACTTGGGGAAAAATAATTTGTATTGTAATTGTTTTAGTTATATTATGGATCCTAAAGTAGTGTTGGTGTTTGGTTTGTAAAATGTAAACATTTGAGGCATCCTTATTGGCCTCTGTATTGTAATTATGTTAGTTTTGAATGAATGCAATTTGGTGAATCTTGTTAGTCTTTATATTTGGTGCACTAGATAAAAACTCAAGTGTTATATATTTTGCAAATTGGTTTTCTTGTTTCTCAATGGAATTGACAGAGAAAAGAAGTGCATTAGTACTATTTCTTAATGATGTTCAACAACCTCTTGTAATGTTAAAAACATATTTTTTTGCAAGAAAGATAATGCAATATATATTAGCTTCCTCTTGAAAAAATACATGATGTTTTTGGTTACAAACCAGAAATTATAGAGGAGTGACCTAATAACATATGTCATCTATTACATCTGTTATAGTTCAGTAAAAAGGCTATTGCCTAAACCCGATTACATAAAACTAAACAGATACAAAAACTTAGGCTATTGCATAAAACAGATATGTTGATTACAAAAAAAAAAATTGTCCATCTGGTTTTACTGTTGCTGAGATTGTTGTGGTTTGGTTTGTGAGGTTGAACCACCTTGTTCAGCCTCCCTTGCTTGTTGCTTAGCTCTTCTAATGTTTCTTTTCACAATTGATGGGGTTGGATTTGTCTTCGGTGGCCTTCCCATTATTTTTCCTTTAACATTCTGCATGAGTATGAAAGGTAATAACATTAGTAGCCCCTCTATTTTGCTTCAATAGATTGCTACAACTGTAGCAATTAGAAGCAGTAAGATACCATATTTCAGATTACATATCTGATTACTAAACCAAATTACAAGCAATAATTTCATACCAACTTAACATACAAACCAGATTTCACCATATTTTAACATAATTAAACATTTATACCTGATCCTTTACTGGATTCTTACAAGAACGCTTTGAGTGCCCTACTGACCCACAATTGCTACAATGGTTAGGCTGGCCTACACTACTTGCTTTAGTTGCAGTGGCTGGTGGAGGCTCATCTGTTTCCCTCCTTCGAGATTTTTTTGGCCTCCTAGGCAACACGGTTTCTGATGGTGGGTATATGGAATTTTGGCCTACATCTGGCCATTTATCAAGTGAGGGCATTGGTTCTATGATGCCAATGTATTGAGCCAAAAGGGTGTCCTTCTTATAAGCAACATCAACGAAGCCCATGATATTGAGATTACCACTCCATATGGCAGATAAGGCATGCCCACATGGTATCTCAGAGAGTTGGAAAAGTCTGCAAGTGCAGACCTTCTCAACCAGATTCAAAGAAAAATAATCGAAGTCTTTATACTGCACCTGGAACCTATGAGCATCAGCCCTCGTGCATTGACAATCCCTAGCAACTAATTTATTCTTTTCTCTCACTTTCATGATCCTTTTCCCCACAGGCTGCACCCATTTTCTTACACTCTCTCGTTTCACATAGTACCTATTCATCAACCAATACCTAATTTTCTCAAGCAAAGTGATAATGGGCTTCTCTCTTGCATCCAATATTGCAGCGTTGAAGCTTTCACAGAGGTTGTTCAATAGCATGTCGCATTTAACATCGGTTTTGAAATGACTTTTGGACCATTCAGAGGGACTTTTCTTCATTAGCCAATCAAAGGCCTTCTCATTAACACCCTTCAGTTCAGCCATCTTTCTCTTGAATTCTTCAGGTGTGGATGCTCGCACACATGCCCATAATATTTGTAATAGCAATAAACCAGGGAACTCCTTCTTGAAGTTAGAATGTAAATGCCTCACGCAGAATCTGATCTCTGCACCTTCAAAGAGAGTGGACAAGGAATTTGATAAGCCTTTCTGCCTATAACTGATCATTGTAAAATTTCTATGATCTACCTCACACAAATCCTCCTCCAGTAGAGTCAGAAACCATGTCCATGTTTCAGTGTTTTCCTTTTCACATATTGCATAAGGAACTGGGAACATAGAGTTCTCAGCATCAATACCAACAGCTGGAAGTAGTATCCCTTTGCAATACCCCTTTAAAAAACATCCATCCAAGCCAACCAAAGGCCTACAAGACTTAAAGCAATCTTTACATGCTTTTAAGCATATGTAGACCCTCTCAAACACCCTCTTATCAACCACCATATTGCTTTTAATAATGGTAGTGCTGCCTGGCATCAATTTCATTAGTTGTTTGCAATAATCATCAAGCACTCCATATTGCTCAGCCACAGATCCCTCAAGCATTAGCCGAGCCTTATTCTTTGCAGCATAAAATATGTGTCTACTAGTGTGAGAAAACTTACTGTTTGAAGTGAGTTCCTTGAATTTTGCATAGTGCATGTTTGGGTTCACTCTGAATTGGGGTAAGAAGTGTTTTTCCAACCAAGGTGTAACGCCGTGGATAGCCAGGACCACTACATTGTGTACTTATAAAAGTGCAAGACTTGCTAATCAAGTCATTAATTTAAAAACGTGTCACTAAACATGTCTGAGCTAGGGTTAAAAAGGTTTTGGTCTCAAAAGTTTCATTTTATATAATTAAGCAGTTATATGCATGGGATCCCAAAAGTAACAGAGTTTAAAAGTTGGATTACAGACTCCCAAAAATACAGTCAACTGTCAGCCATACTCAGGAAAAATGAACAATTTCTGGGTCTCACGTCCCCGCCTAAACCTCAACCATGGCGGCCGAGCAGCTGGCCATGTACATTCCGCTCGCAGAGCTCTCCTACTCAAGGCTGATCAAATTTGCCATTGCCTTTACCTGCACCACGTAGCACCCGTGAGCCAAGGCCCAGCAAGAAAACATGATGTGCAACACAAGCAGTAATAACAGATAATAAACTCACTAAGCATTAACTCTCATCATATAATCCACATTACTCATTCAGAATAAATTCAGAATCATGGATGCAATCAAACACTTATAACACTCTCATATCACATAATAATCAGGGCCGACAACTTAGGCCGCACCCTCTGTTTACCCCACTGACTCCGGCCCGCTTAAACCGATCTCAGTGCATATTAAGTTGTCCTTGGCTACCAGTGGCCAAGTCGCGCCCTGTGCGCTAGTGTAACCCTTGGCACTCTTAGGCCGTTGGTTCACTAATTAGCTTGCATGGCATAATACCATCTTTTCAAGCATACATAATAGGGAACCCTTAGTCCCATCACAGATATTCAACCAGGTGCAGTTTTCTTACTTTTGATCTTTGTAGTTTTGGATTACGAGCAACGCTCCTCAAACACGATCCGTTCCCGAGACTAAACTTTTATCTCCTAGTCAAAACCAAGGTATAGGGTTCCATTAATATTCAAATAAGGGTTTCCAGATACAAAACTAACTTCCAGATATCCGAATTCCACCAAGCACAGTGGTGAAATCAATCCCGAGCATTCTAGACTACATTCCCATGCCTAAGATCCCCAAATGTTCAAGTGTGAACCCAAGGGCTGCAGCCCTTGAAGCTTAGCCGTGGCCCTATCCTCAAAACAGAACCAAGGGCAAGCCTAAAAGAAGACACGCATTGCGGCCCTTGCCTTGGGCGCCGCGACGCTCACCCTTGGCCGAGCCCTCCTGGCTCATCTTCATCCTAGGGCCGTAGCGCTCTAGAACAGAGCTGCGACCCTTCCCTTCGTGCCCAGAAAAACCACCATTACCAACATCTAAACCTCATCTAAAGCCATCCCAAAGCTCTTCAATTCAAAACCCTTTAATCACAACACTTTTATCATGATTCTAACAACACATCCCAACAGAAATTCAACTCAAAAATCCACTAGAATCCCATTTCCAATTTCTGAAACTCAAGAACCTCAAACACTAAAACCAACCATACAAACTCAGATTAAAACCTCTAAATTACGAATTGAGACTTACCTCTTCTGCTGAACCACTTCTCCAAGCCAAATCCAAGCTAATTCCTAAGCTTTTCCTCCTTAATTCTACTCTTAAACATCAAAACCACAATTACCTCAATACCCAGCCAAAACCCAGAATTTCTAACCACAGAAAAGGAAACTCAGTGCTTACCTTAGTCCTAATTAATTTCTTGATTGATTCTTGAGCTAAGCCTCTAAATCACTCCTGAATTCCTCTGAGTTCCCAGCTCAAATTCCAGCAAATTTCCTTTGTTTCCTTCTTAAGTTTTCCTTGAGAGAGTATAGAGAGCAAGGCTGAGAATAAAGGTCGATTTTATTTTCTGTCTACTGTTTTCTATTTCTTTAGCCTAATCTTATCCCATTAAGTCAATCCTGAGGCTCGGGGTGCCGGAAACGTCCCCGAGGGCAAAACGGTAAAATTCCCCAATATTCCCGCCTAGACTTCCTAACCTCAAATATATCTCCATATATTTATTTTCATAACCTGATAGTCTAAATAACCACCCGATACCTAAAATACTCCCGACTTATCCAAAGTCAACTATTAAGCCCTGTTGTGACTTTTCCCTGCTATCTAGCCCTAGGATCGCCTCGAGTCGTGCTCTGCAAACCTACCCACATAATAATGTGGTTCTCACATTACCATATATATATCACATTAATACCAATACAATCATACAATCATTATTAATCATATAATTATGCATTTAAATCAATATATTCATGCAAACCATATTTAACCCAATTATGCCCTCCCAGCACACTAATCAAGACCCTTAAGCCTCATTAGCGAATTTGGGGTCGTTACACAAGGTGCATCCACCAGCTTGCTATTCAACCTAATCCTGTAGCTGTGTTCATCCACCAAGGTGTTAATCTGAAATGTCAAATTATCTCTCTTTAGGACTCGAGCATACAAAGACCACCCACAGCCTGTGGCCTTACAAATAGCCTTTAACTTTGTATGATTATTGAAGAGGTAGTTGAATTCTCTGTATTTGCTTATGAAGTGTTCCTTTAGAGCTTCTCTAAGCTGTTCAACACTTGCAAATTCCAACCCAACAATAAACTTGAAATCAGCCCATTCATCAATAGGTACAAATTTCCTTCTACTTCTCCTAGGAATAAGCTCATCATCATAACTGTTTAGGCTGTTTAGATCTTCCTCATCTTCGTATCCATCTGAAATTTCCCCATCTACTTGAGTGTATACTTCATTCACAGTGCTCCACCATTGACTTGTTGGTGTTATGTTGTTCTCTTGCTGCCTAACTTCCTCTTCATCTAGGGCATATTCTGGTTCCATAAAGTAACCTTCATTGGGCTGAGGTATATTAGGCCTCGATGACTGACCTAAATCACCAACTTCTTGGGCTTCTGATAGGGCCCCATGCTGACCATGGCCCAAATTCTCCACTTGTGTATCCACTGGCTCTTCCATATCATCACCATCATCCTCACCATAATCCTCATTAGCAACATCTTCATAAACAACCTCCCTAGTTTCATGCTCATTAGGAATATTAGAATCACTAACATACACACTCACACAACTATAACCCCATAACTGCATATCATCAAACATCTCCAGTACATCTTTATCACTGCAAAACTTTTACCATCTTTTATTGCTTGATTTTTTTGATACAAACCAGAAATTAAATGGAAGTTGGTATCCAAGCTCTTTCACCAATCTTTCCATGTCCAATAGACCAAAGAGGCCATACTCACAACCATCAAAAAAGGACACACGTCCACCCTCATATTTTCTATCCCCATCAATATTTGACCATGTTCTCCCATGATGCACCACTAAAGTTAACATTCCAGAATTTATTCCTATCCATTTAAAACAAAAACCAATGTCAAAATTTATCTAGGTTAGTCAAACATTAATGCATTCACCTAACTTTGACTATTACACATAAAACAAAACCAATTAAAAACAAAAAAAAAAACTAAATAAATAAATAAAACCACAAACACCCAAAACAGAATATGTGGGACATAACAACATCTACTTTTGTTTAGTTTTGGGATAGCACACCAAAGCATCTGATGCTACAAACCATGAAAATAACAAAAAAATATGTGTCTACTAGTGTGGGGCAGCACACCAAAGCATCCCATCAAATAGAGCTTCGACAAAAACAAAATAGAACATAAAAACTTACCATATCTGGGACCAGGCTCTGAAGCAAGCCTCCACGGCATCGTCAGGAGAAGTCACTGTCGAAATGGGTTAGGTGGTGGTTGGAACAGCTCGAGTTTCAAACTCAGGCAAAGTTACCATCGAAATGGTGAAGGTGGTGGTCGGTCGGAACACTTAGAGGGTTTCAGACACAACTTTGGGTATTTTGGGTTCCTATCGTGTTACAAAAGGAAAGCTACCATTTATTTATTTTCATTTGTTTTAGGAAATACTTTTAATTTCATTATTTTGGAAATAGATTTAAATAAAGGTTCTGAATTATCTGGTGTGTACACATGTACACCCAGATGACACCAACGGAGGAAACCAAACGGAACTAAACGTAATAACACTTTTTGGTAATATGGATACTATTGCCACTAAAAATAAACATTGAGTTTATGTCGCGTACAAAACCCAAACTTTGGGTACTTTTGCCACTATTATCCCTAAACAAAACAAAGCTTAAAAGAAATAAATTATCAAACACATACAAAGTAGTAATGTATATGCAAACCAAAAAAATATGAACAATGAAATGGCATAAATTAATCAAAGAATAGAGAAGGAGAGACACAAAGATTATCCTGGTTCAGTCACCAATATAGTGACCTAATCGAGCTCTTCCCAATCTGGGAGTTCCGTTTTGTATTCAGTTAGTTACAGACACCAATATTCTCGAGTACACCTCCGAGCTACTCCAATGGAGTTGTCTTCAACACCTCTGTTCTAATCTCAAGAACAAAGTCTCTCACATACAACTCCTTTACTTGCTCATGTAAACACACTCTATCTCTCTCTATCAATACAAACAGATGACTCTCTCTCAAGCTGGTTGTTACTCATATTTATAAGGAGAGTAACAGAACCAGTTACAAGAGTCGACTAGTAACAGAAAAATAGATGAGTAGGTGAACTCTAACTAACTAACAATCTAACTGTTTAACAATCTTTTTGTGGATTACAAATACTACAAATTCTTCCTTAATTCATAATAAGATGAGAAAAAAAGGGAAACTAGTTGGGAAGGAATCCAGTTTATTAGCTTGCTCCAAAATTCATCAGCTCTAAACAAAGTTGAAACTTGCTAATACTTAACACTTTGGTTCCAATATCTGCGGGGTTCTCATCACTTGCAACCTTTTCAAGTTCAATTTCTCCACTCTCTATCTTGTCTCTTATCCAAAACAATCTCATGTATATATGTTTGGATCTTTCATGGTAAACTGGATTTTTACTCAAATATATAGCAGATTGACTATCTCAGTATATCACTGCTTTGTCTTCTGTCATTTGAATTTCTCTAAGAAATTCCTTTATCTAAATTACTTATTTGAAGGCTTTAGCTGTTGCAATAAACTCAACTTCTGTGGTGGAGAGTCCCACTACGAGTTGGAGCTGTGATTTCCAGCCAACACAACACTCATTCGACAAAAAATAGAAGTTTTTTAATGATTTTCTTGTGTCCTTATTGGCAACATAATCAGAATCCACAAATCCATTTAAACTTATCTTCTCTCCATTATTTCTAAACAATAAGCCATGATTCAAAGTTGACATCAGATATCTTAGTAACCATTTCATTCCATTCCAATGCTCTTGACCCAGATTTGACATGTATTGGCTTAGAGTGCTCATTGCATACATTAGATATGGTTGAGTGCTCACCATTGAGTACATTACACTTCCAATTGCCTTTGCATAGGGTACATTAGTCATCTTTCTTCTCTCTTCAATTGTCTTAGGCAATTGTTTTGTAGAAAAAGAAAAATGTCCTGCTATAGGTAAACCAATCGCTTTAGCATCTGTCATGTTGAACTTTCTGAGTATATCTTTCACATACTTCTCTTGCGATAGCATTAACATCTGTGCCTTTCTTTTCCTCATGATATGTATCCTCATAATTTTTATTGCAACTCCTAAATCCTTCATTTAAAATTCACCTTTTAGCACATTCTTCAGTTTGTTGATATGATCCCAATCCTTACTCATTATAAGCATATCATCCACGTAAATGAGAATAAAGGTTTCAGGTGAAGTGTTCAGGTTTGAGTAGTATAAAAAAGTATCATATTTTGATCTTGAGTATCCAAATCTTGTCAACACCGAGTCAAACTTTTTGTACCATAACCTTGGTGACTGCTTGAGACCATATAAGGATTTTCTTAATAAGCAAACTAGTTCTTCCTTCTCTGACCTCCTCTCAAATCCTTCTGGTTGGCTCATAAAGATAGTGTCTTCAAGCTTTCCATTTAAGAAACTAGTCTTGACATCAAGCTTCTCTATTTCCCAATCCTTTTGAACTGCAAGGGCAATCATTATTCGGATTGTCTTCAATTTAACTACTGGTGAGAAGATCTTTGTGTAATCCACTCCTTCTTTTTTATTGTATCCTTTTGCCACTAAGCAAGCCTTATATCTCTTTGGTTCATTCTCTGACATTTCATCTTTAATTTTGAAAATCCATTTGTTGCTGATAACCTTCTGCCCAGCTTGTCTTGTTACCAATTCCCATGTTTTGTTCTCCTTTAATGAGCTGAGTTCTTCAAGCATTGCTTCTCTCCATTTGTCTGCATCTTTGCTACTGACTGCTTCTTTAAAATTCTTGGGTACTTCCTCCTTAGACTCATGCTTCATTGACAAAGCATAAGCTATGATGTCGGCTTCAGCATACTTGGTTGGGGGTCTTATTTCTCTGTGTGTACGGTCTCGAGCCAGCAGGTAGTTACTAAGGTCATCTTTTCCTTCTTGAAGTTTAGCTTCCTCCTTCTTTTCTGTCAAGGTGTATTGGCTGTTATCTGGCTGTTCTAATATGGCTTCTTTCCCATCATGGTCTTCATGTTCTGGTTTAGTTTTGCCACCTGAAACATCAAGAAAAATACCCTTCTCATTTCCTTTAAAAGGAAAATTTTCTTCATTAAATATGACATCCCTACTAATTACAATCTTATTTCTTTCTAATGACAGCAATCTATAGCCTTTGACACCATTTGGATAGCCTAAGAAAATGCATTTAAATTGATCTCTTACTCAATTTGTCTTCAACATTATGAGCATATGCATCACAGCCAAAAAAATTTAAATGAGAAAGAGGTGGGGGCTTACCAGTCCATAATTCTTCAGGTGATTTCATTTGATTTACACGGCTTGGACTTCTATTAATTAAGTAACATGCAGTATACAAAGCTTCCCCCAAAAAATGTTTCTTTAAACCTGATTCAAGCAACAAGCACCTAACTTTATTTAATAGAGTTCTATTCATTCTCTCTGCTATCCCATTTCGCTATGGGGTTCTTGCTACTATTTTATGTCTTTGTATACCATGTTTTGAGAAAAATTCATTAAAATCCTGGTTTACAAATTTAAGCCATTGTCTGTCCTAAGAGTTTTTATTTGTCTATTAGTTTGAGTTTCTATAAACAATTTCCATTCTTTGAATTTTTTTTAAGCATTCATGTTTATATTTTAAAAGAAAGACCCAAACTTTTCTACTGAAGTCATCTACAATAGAAATGAAATATTGATTACCTCCTTGTATTTTGATTCGACTGGCACCCCACAAATCTGCATGTATATATTCCAGCACATGTTTTGCTATGTAGTGGCTGTTGGTAAACTTGATTCTGTGCTGTTTACCGTGCACACAAATTTCACAGAAAGTTAAGTTAGCATGTGTATAGTTTCCTAATAATCCTTGCTTAGATAACTCTACCAATCCCTACTTACTAATGTGTCCCATGCGTGCATGAAAAATCTTTGTATCTGAATTGCACTTGTTAATTGTTGCTACAAGTGCTGGTGCCACAATTTCACCATCAAGTATGTATAAGCCATTTCTCTTGGTCCCTTTCATCACTAACAAAGCACCCTTTGAGATTCTCATATTTCAATTATTGATCTTGTAACCATAGCCATCATCATCCAAAGTCCCTAGTGAGATGAGATTTCATTTTAGATCTGGTATATGCCGAACTTTAGTTAGTGTCATGATAGATCCATCAAAACTCTTTATTACAATAGAACTTATTCCAATTACTTGGCACTTGTGGTCATTTCCCATTACCACACTGCCACCATTTATCTGTATATAATCAGTGAACCAATCTCTTCTTGGACTCATATGGAATGTACATCCACTGTCTAAAATCTGTTCATTTTGATCTTTCTTGAACGTGCTAGTATGTGCCACTCCATTTGTCTTTGTTGATTCTAACTATGTTGATGTAACAGTGAACACATCTCCATCAAAGTTGTAGTCTTTATCTGCTAATGCGGAAAAATCCTCTTCATTTCGTCTTCTTCCTTCTTCTTTTTCTTTTTAAGTTCCCAAAAAAATTTGATCAAATGACCTACTTTTCCACAGTGATGGTACTTTCTTGTTTCTCTGTTTCTTCACTTAGATCTTGAAGAATTTATGTGTGGCCCTCTTGAGTGATTTCTTTTTGTGAGCCTTCCTCGAGCCATCAAGGCCTCATCTTTGTTTGTCTCTTGCCTTGCTGCCTTTTGCCAAGTGAGTTCAAATGCTCCCATAACATCATCAAGCGTAAGTGTGCCCCTGCTGTACATAATGACTGTTCGAAGCTCCTTGAACTAATCAGGTAGTCCGTTGAGGAGAATTACTACCTGGTCTTCTTCCTGAATGTTTTCACCCATGTTTGTAAGAGCCAAGACAATTTTATTTAACTCATCAAGATTTTGATCTAATGAATTAGATGCATTCATTTTAAATCCATAATACTTCCCTTTCAAGAAGATCTTGGTTGTTGTTGTCTTTGCCAAGTAAAGTTGTATCAGCTTGTTCCAAATTCCTAGAGTTGTCTTCTCGCTAATGACCTGCCTCAGAACATTATCTGAGAGATTCATTATGATTGCTTATCTAGCTTGTTTGACGATAATATTATCTTCATCCTTTCCCTCTATCTCTGGTTTCTTCTCTGGCTTTTCTTCTAGAGCCGAGTTTAGTTTCTAGTAAATCAAGATTACCATTATCTTTTCCTTCCACAAGCTAAAGTCTTCGGACTTGTCGAATTTCTCTAAATAAAATCTTGCTGAAGATGATGCCATTCTTGATTCTTGTTTTGATTCAACTGAGTTCTTGCTTGCTCAATAAGCCTGGATCTTTGATGCAACTGTAGTAACTCAGAAACAAAACAAACCTTAACAGAAACACAATATCAAACACATACAAAGCAGTAATGTATATGCAAACCAGAAAAATATGAACAATGAAATGGCATAAATTAATCAAAGAAAAGAGGAGAGACACAAATATTACCCTGGTTCAGTCACCAATATAGTGACCTAATCTAGCTCTTCCCAATCTGGGAGTTCCATTCTGTATTCAGTTAGTTACAGACACCAATATTCTCAAGTACACCTCCGAGCTACTCCAATGGAGTTGTCCTCAACACCTGTGTTCTAATCTCAAGAACAAATTCTTTCACATACAACTCCTTTACTTGCTCATGTAAACACACTCTATCTCTCTCTATCAATACAATCAGATGTCTCTCTCTCTCTCTCTCTCTCTATGTTTCTAAAGCTGGCTGTTACTCATATTTATAAGGAGAGTAGCAGAACCAGTTACAAGAATCGACTAGTAACAGAAAAACAGATTTGTAGGTGAACTCTAACTAACTAACAATTTAACTGTTTAACAATCTTGTTGTGGATTACAAATACTACATAGATTTTTAGGAATCTGATCATCGTCCTCTCAAATTGAATATGGGTTTTTCTTCTGAGGATGTGTGTCTTCCAAATCGTAAGCGTAAACAATTTCGTTCTTGAGAATATCAAATCTTGCTATGCCCAGTTGGCTACATGGCATGACCATAAATATGATTCCTTACCCAAGGAAATTAAGGACACTAAAACGAGACTGTCTCAAGCTCAACATTTGATAGGACAATCGTATGAATATTCTAAGGCCTTACATTTGGAAAAATCACTTTCTTACTTATTGGAAAAAGAAGAAATTTTCTAGAAACAACGCTCACACGTCCAATGGCTTTAAGCTGGTGATCAAAATACAAAAAAAAATCATCAATATACCAGGACAAGATCTCATAATAATTCTATCACAGGTTCGGTTTAATTATTTCTTTGCATCCTTTAGTTGTGTAAAAGTTGTTCATTTTTTATACTTTCCTAGTTTATTGTCTTCTTTAAATATCACTAAGTCAGGATCTTATTATTTTTCACCTTGAGAGGTGTATTTATGCTGTCCTTTTTTATTGTTACGATGGATTACTGTCTCTCTTTTGGTTATTATTAATTCATTTTCTTATTGGTTGCTATAGTTTAATATTCCAATCTGCTTCAATTGAGTTGTGTTTTTTTCAACGTGTTTGATAAATTTTTTAGTCTCTATGAGATGTTGGTGGCTTGTCTGTGACTTATAATTGTTTAGATTATAGTTAGAATTCTATTTGGACATTTTTACTGTCAATTACAGGCCTATATTGTCCTATCTAATTGGTCTTTTTATTAATGTATTTATAGTACATAATTAATCTATATCCGCTATTGTTTTTTGTTGTATCCTCACAACTATCACAATATAAATTACCCTATGAGAATATGATATTCTCACGACTTAAAAAAACTATTTTGGCTCCATATGATGCTTATGCACTTTTCTTTATTTTAGTTCAAAATTCGTTCGTCTATATGCGAGAACCTAAGGCCGTCGTCAGTAATATTTTAAAATGCTTTATCTATCTTATGAAAGAACTAGAATTTCCATCTGCTCTTGCTTTTTTGTGGCAATCTGTTCTTGTTTGTTTTTGATACCACTTATACATTTATTTCAAAAAAATTATTATATAAATTATTTTCTAATCTTCTGCTTCTTTTGTGTGTACATTTTTTAATATCATTATAAAAAGTCATTCCACATCATTTATGATAATTATATGTTAATTATATGGTTCCGATTATTTTTATTTTTTCTCTTTAGCTTTTGCTATTTGGTATCTGCTTCTAAGTTCTATTTGTTTTTTTCTCTTCCTTAATTAAATGTCATATTTGTTTTATTTCTTTCTCACTTTATGATAGGGCTCTATAATTCCGAAGGACTTTGGTGAACTAGTTCAGAAGACATCTTGTGTATCATTGAGACTTATTATACTAATCTCTTTATGTCTTCTTTTCCTTCTGATGATGATATCGCACTTGTAACATCTTCCATTCAACATAAACTTACGGATGATGTTAATAGTTCATTGTTGCTGCCATTTACGAGAAATGAGCTGTGTGGGAGTAGTTTCTCCAAATCCTAACTAATTCTGTTAATGGGTTGTTTGGTTCTCAACTATCATAACAACCTCATAAACTTTCAGTCATTAGTCTATAAAATGACATGTGGGATTCACTTGTTGGAAGACACATAAACAGAGGAGAAAAACAAAGAGAGAAGAACACAGTGAAGAGCACAACACAGATGAAACAACAGAAAAGCCAGATTAGACGGGAGAGCTCAAGTGTAGAAATCAAGATTGAGTATTGAGAAAGGTTGTGAGAGCTGGGTTTGGGGAACTGTATTGAGAAGCACAACTGTTGGGAAAGTACTTGCTCAGGGATTGAGAGGAAAACTCCTGTGTAATTGAGTGTTTAGAGAGCTCGATCCAAGATTGTTCCAAGAAGCTCCATTGAAGTCTTGTACTCATTTCGTTTATTGAATAAAGAAGAGATAGTGGTTCCTAAAACTGGATTAGGTTCAAGATCACATTGATCTTGTTCTGAACCAGTATATATACTTGTGTTGATTTATGCTTTCATATTTTTTCATTTTCTAATTGTTTGATAATTAGTCTTACTGATTTGTGTTCTTAGATTCATCTCTAGTTTACCGAGATTCACCTGAGATTCTTGAACAGGGAAATTTATCCTCATTTCCAACAAAATCAGAGACAGGTTTCAGATCAAAACGGGAGAAGAAAGTTCAAGATCCTAGAGCTTCTGCATTACAACTGATACAGAACACAAGTTAGAAGACTATGTCAACAATGGCCAAGTTCGAGCTTGAGAAATTTGATGGTACAAACGATTTCTCATTGTGGAGAGAAAGTCTTAAAGGAATTTTGGTACACCAAAAAGTAGCCAAGATTCTTGGAGATCAGAAGTTGCTGGCTGATAAGAAACTTGAAGAAATAGCTGAGATGGAAGAAATGACCTATTATACCATAATCATGTACCTATCAAATGGAGTATGAAGGAAATTTACATCAGAGACTACGACAAAGGGATTATGGGATAAGATGGAAAAATTATATTTAAAGCCTTCTGTTTCTAACAAAATTAATTTACTTGAAAGCCTTTATGGTTTTAGAATGAATCTTGTTATGTCTCTAGATGAAAACATTGACAAATTCAATGAAATCATTGTAGGTTTGGAAAATATCGAGCACAAGGTGGATGAGGAAAGTCATGCAATAATCTTGTTGCGCTCATTACCAATGGCATACCAAGAAGTGAAAGCTGCAATAAAGTATGGAAGAGATATCATCTCACTAGATGGAGTTCTTGGAGCATTGAAGTCCAAAGATTTTGAACTTCAGTTGGAGAAAGAATCCAAGAAGGATAAAGCTTACTTTGTTCGTGGAAGATCAACAAAGAGAAGCTCTTCAAGAAGCCATACACCATTTCACTCACGTTCTAAATCAAGAGGAAAGGATTCAAGAACATGTTACCACTGTGGAAAGGCAGGACATATCAAGAGATTTCGCAATCTATTAAGAAATCAAGAAGGGTCCAGATCAAACCAGGACCAGAGAAGACCCATCTATAATCAATTTCATAATGAGAACAAATACTAGCAAGGAATGAAGTCTCAAAATGATTTAGCTGCTGTAGCAGAAGGAGAAGATGAATGTGTCTCAAAAGGAGAACTTTTCTCCATCTCAGAAATCGCCATGACAAGAGAGTGGATTCTTGATTCGGGATGCACATTTCATATGTGTCCCAATAAAGAATCATTTTTTGATTATAAAGAAATTAATGGTGGTAAAGTACTAATGGGTAATGATGTTTCTTGCAGGTTCTATGACATTGGCAAGGTAGCTGTTAAACAATTTAATGGTGAGGTCAAGGAATTGACAAATGTGAGGCATATACCAGAATTGAGGAGAAACTTGATTTCTCTCGGATCTTTGGAAGATGAAGGATACTGCTACAAGTCTACAAATGGCATCTTGAAAATCACTAGTGGCTCTCTAGTAGTGATGAAAGGGAAGAAAGTTAATGGACTGTATGTACTGGAAGGAGAAACTGTAGCAATTGCTGAAGCATCTGTTGTTAAGACCCAGGAAAGTGAGATGCATCTGTGGCACCAACGGATGGGATATATCAGTGAGCAGGGGCTGAGAGAGCTTCACAAACAAGGAAGCATAGACAAATTGAAGACCTGTGCATTACCTTTCTGTGAAGCATGTGTATTTGGAAAGCAACATAAAATTAAATTCACTGCAGCAAAGCACAATACCAAAGGAGTCTTGGAGTACATTCACTCAGATTTATGGGGGCCTAGCAAAATACCAACACACTCAAGTAAACATTACTTTCCATCTATAGTAGATGATTATTCTAGATGTGTTTGGGTATATTTACTTAGGACTAAAGATTAATGTCTAGAAAAATTTAAAGTATGGAAAAATCAGGTGGAAAATCAAACAAACTCTAGAATTAAGACTCTTAGAACCAATAATGGTTTAGAATTTATAAACCATGAATTTGACATGTTGTGCAATGAGTATGGTATCACTAGAAATAGGACAGTAGTTAGTACCCCAGAACAGAATGGAGTTGCCGAGAGGATGAATCGTACTCTACTGAATAAGGTTAAGTGTATGCTAGTAAGTTCAGGGTTGTCTAAATCTTATTGGGGAGCTACTGCTTGCTATTTGATAAATAGGAGTCCTAATAGATCTATAGATTTGAAAACTCCATATGAAATGTGGTATAGAAAAGCCCCAAACTTGAAACATTTGAGAGTTTTTGGTTGTGCAGCATATGCACACCAGTCCAATGATAAACTAGGCACTAGATCTGTCAAGGGAATTTTTCTTGGTTACCCTATAGGAACTAAAGGTTATAGACTTTGTGTTAATCAAAATGGTAAGCCTAAAATTATAATTTCAAGAAATGTTATCTTTAATGAGCATGATTTTCCTCACTTGAAAGCCGAGATTGGTAGTGTTTCAAATGATGCAGGTGGAACAATTAAAAGGAACATGGTTGAGTTTGAAGTTAAGATGAGAAACTTTGAAGGAAATACTCAAGCTACTACTGATATGAATGACCAAAGTGAATCTGAAACTGAGCTAGATGCAACAGAACAATAACCTGATCTATCTGGGTATCAACTGGCAAGAGATCGAGAGAGAAGAGTTATACAACCTCCAGCAAGATATGTTGAAGCTGACTTGGTGGCTTATGCACTTGCATCAGTGCAGCAAACTGACACACCAGAACCCAACAGTGTTGAAGAGGCTCTTTCAAGGAAGAACAAGGCTGAATGGAGTCAAGCAATGAAGGAAGAAATTGATTCATTGAGAAAAAACAGAAAATGAGATTTAGTTGCAAAACCAAAAGGTCAGAAAGTGATTTCATGTAAATGGATTTTCAAGGTGAAGGAAGGTCTGAGTAAAGATGAGCCTTTGAGGTTCAAAGCAAGGCTTGTCGCAAAGGGGTTTACACAAGTGGAAGGAATCAATTTCAATGAAGTGTTCTCACCTGTAGTAAAGTATAAGACTATAAGATTGATGCTTTCTCTTGCAGCACAACAAAATTTAGAAGTAGAACAACTTGATGTCAAGACTGACTTCTTAAATGGTTTTATAGAGGGGGACATTTATATGCATCAACCACCTGGTTTTCAGGTGGAATCAAGCTTAGAAGGTCACTGTATGGGCTTAAACAGTCACCACAACAATGGAATAAGAGATTTGACACCTATGTTCAAGACATTGGGTTTGTTAGATCAAAGTTTGATCATTGCCTATACTACAAAAATCTGGAGCAATCTACATCAGTTTTTCTCTTACTATATGTAGATGATATGCTCATTATGGGGAAGGACAAAATAGTGATAAAAGGCATCAAAGACAAGTTGAAAGATGAATTTGAAATGAAGGAGCTCGGTCAAGTCCAAAAGATACTTGGGAGAGAAGTGACAAGGAACTGAAAAGATGGGATTCTGAATCTTAAACAAGCAAGTTATATTCAGAGGGTACTTCAGAGATTCAACATGCAGGATTCAAAGAGTGTTTCAGTACCTCTAGGAGGACAATTTGTACTTTCAAAACATCAAAGTCCAAAGACTATCGAGGAGACAAAGGAAATGGCAAAAGTCCCTTATGCTATGGCACTAGGGTGTTTAATGTACATCATGGTTAGCACTAGACCAGACATAGCACATGCTCTAAGTATTCTTACCAGGTTTATGTCCAACCCCGGATTAGAGCATTGGAATGCTCTTAAGTGGCTACTTAGATATCTAAAGGGAACTACAGAGATGGGACTGAGATACAAGCAGATGGATCAGAAAGTTACACTTGAAGGTTTTGTAGATGCAGACTATGCAGCAAGTAAGGATACAAGGAGGTCAACTACTTCATATGTATTCACAACAAATAGAGATTGCATATGTTGGAAGTCCCAACTACAGTCAGTGGTGTCACTATTAACAACTAAAGCTGAGTTCATGGCCACCACCGAAGCATTCAAAGAGGCAATATGGTTACAAGGAATGCTACAAGAGCTGAAGATGATGAAAGGTAAAGCTAAGATATACTCAGATAGTCAATCTTCAATTCACCTCTGTAAAAGTCCAGTATACCACGAAAATAGCAAACACATTGACATTCGTTTGTTTTGGATAAGAGAAAAGATAGAGGAAGATGTGATATATTTGGACAAGATTGATACTGAGGATAATCCAGCTGATATAGGAACTAAGGTGCTACCTGTGAACAAGTTTAAGGATTGCTTAAACTTGCTCAACCTTGGTAACTAATGCTGGAACTCTAGGATCACTATCTCTACAAGTGGAATTCTATTTAGGTTGTGATTTGAAGAATCTAGGTGGAATTTGTGGGAGTAGTTTCTCCAAATCCCAATTAATTCTACTAATAGGTTGTTTGGTTCTCAACTATCATAACAACCTCGTTAACTTTCAGTCATTGGTCTACAAAAGGACATGTGGGATTCACTTGTAAAGTAAAAAGTTTGTGGTTTAATTACTTAATAATACTATAAAATAGGAATTTCAATTTTTACAAGGTTCTTCGCAAAAAATGCTATTTATTGTTTGAATGATTGCCACTTTCTTCAAATCATTGTAATTTTTGTTGAATATCTGATAGAGTTTTCACCCAATTTATGAATGCTTGCAATTATGATCACGTTAATCTTTGAATTAGTTGCGTCAATTTTTCATGAGCATTTCAAATATTTGTTATTTTTTCATGAACGTTCCCTGCTTTGTTACAAATATTTTATATTTTGTTATGAATGCTCGTTGTTTACAACTAACACTTAGAAACATGTTGAAGATCACTTCATATAGAAAACTTAAATTTTCTCATACCAACAATTCTTAAATTATGCATGTGAGAACACATGTTTTGTTAAGGAACATATTGATTCTTCGACGTATTTTTCAGATGTCGAGTGATAGCCAAGATACCACATTTGAAAGAGGGGCCTTTTCTCGGAGATTCTCCCACAAATATTGAGAATTCATCTAGTTCATTAGGTTTATCAGTTCTTGAGGATGATCAAATGAATTCTATCATAACAAAATCTCATGAAGTTGATAACGATGCCACCATTCCCGTGGAGATTACTGCAACGAATAGCAAATCTTGTATCCTTATGGAAGAAGTTATTCAGCTGGATGAGTATGCACCAGCTGCGAGGAGTGCTACTGAGGAGTCCAGTTGGGAATAGTTATGCATATATCTATAGTCATCTCTTAAACAAAAAGAGCACTCTAGCTCGCCAATTCACAGTCAAAATGGGTGCCACATTAGCTTCTCAGATTCGGGTCCTACATTAGTTTTTAGTTTTCTTAAAATATATAATTAAAAATTTATTAAGTTTTTATGAAAATTTTATTTTTAAATATTAGACTCATCAAAATAAGTGTGTCATCGTCTTTTCTTTAACAATTTTAATTCATTTAAAAATATGAAAAACTAAAAAATTCAATTAGTTCATTAAAAGGAATTGTACCAAAGTCGTGTCGAAGGTACCATTTGTTACTTATTTTACAAATATAGGGTACCAGGTAGGAATTTTTCATATTAAAGGGTAGCAAATCTATATTTAAAAGGGTGCTAAATGAATATATAAAAGGGAGGGTAATCTGGGCATTATGAAAGAATCATTGACTAATATAGTGCAAAAGGTGTTGTTTGTTATGATTTTACAAATATAGGGCACCCAATAAGAATTTAGAGGGTACCATAGTAATATTTCAATCAAATATAAGGTATCAAATGTGTATATTTCCTTTTTCTATTTTGAGTTTATTAGTATATGAATGTTTGTTTATACAACCTAGATCTGCAATTGAGTATGTTTTATTTAATTATACAACTGATTTGTGCACTGTATTTTTTATTTATTTAATCATTGTCCAACTTACTAACATGGAATAATTTGATGACTTGGTTTGATTTTTTCAATGATTTATGTTATAGTTACTTGTGAATTCAATTTTGTGTGTTGTGCTAATGAATAAATCAGATTATGTTGGTTCGAGGAGTGGAACTAAAATTGATGAAGATGAAGATCTAATTGAGATGAAAGATGAAGATGATATCGTGGTAGAAAAAATTGCTAGCAATGCCAATGTGAAAGGGAAGAAGAAGGCATTGAAGTCCATAGTTTGGAACTTTTTTAGATACTTCCTATTGGTTCCGATAATAAGGTGAGAAGTAAGTGGAAGAAGTGTGGACAAGAATAAATTTTCATAAGTTGATATGTCACATGTAATATGACACATTACCTTGTAAAAAAAATGATACATGGAACATAGGTCAAATGCTTATTTCTCATGATAATGGAGATGTGTCAGTTTTTAATGGTCGTTTTGATGTTGAAAATGGCGGGAGTTAATTGTTCTTATGTTTTTATGCATGATTTTCCATTCTAATTTGTTGAGTATAAAAGGATAAGAGAAATGTTTAATATATACATCTTGAGGTGGATTTAGTTAGTAGAAATATTGTAAAAAATGGCACTTGTAAGATGTACCAAACAGAGAAAGTTAGAATTAGAAACATGTTAGGTGCAACTCCTGGAAAATAAATTTAACATCTAATTTGTGGAGTTCTTTGACTACTGATGGATATAGGTCTCTCACAACCCATTCGTAGATAAGAATTGGAAGTTGCAAAAAAAATATTAAATTTTTTTGTTCTTTGCCACCTCCACACACTGATATTGCATTGTTTGGGAATGTTTTTTTCTTTACTGAGTAAATGGGGAATTAAGGGGACGCTTCTTTATTACCTTAAATAATGCTTCTTCAAATGATGTCTTTGTTGATACTTTGCAAACTCAATTAAATTTGACAGGTTTATTTTTATGTAATAAGATTTTTTTTTTTCATGTAAGGTGTTGTGCTCACATACTTAATCTAGTTGTGCAAGATGGATTGAAAGATATTGATTTATCAATAGAAAAGATTCGTGATAGTGTTAAGTATGTTAAGGATCACAAGTGAGAAAGCAAATATTTTTGGAATATGTTAAGCTAGTGTTTATGGGTGGTGTTTGCAAGAGAGGATTATGTCAAGATGTCATTACTAGGTTGAACTCCACCTACTCTATGTTGGATAGTACACTCTTTTATCATCGTGCCTTTCAAACATTTAGCTTTGAGTGATTCCAACTACAAACATTGTCCTTCAAGTGCTGAATGGGGAAACGTTAAGAAAGTTTGGAAGTTTTTTTATGATGCAACTCTTGTGTTCTGTAGCTCCAAGTATCCAACAACAAATTTGTACTATTCAACAATAATTAATTATTACATAACTTTGAAAAGGGCTTTGGAAGGTGAAGATAAGTAACAGCGTATGTCAAGTAAATTATGGGTTAAGTTTCAAAAACATTGGTTAGATTTTAGTCCCATTTTAATTATAGCAATTATCTTCGATTCCCAATAAAAGTTGGAAGTTGTAGAATTCTCCTATAACAAGGCATATGGAAGTAATTTCATAGAATTTAAGGATTTATATGGAAAACTATTGTTTCCCTATGAGCAATACAATTCTAAGGTTGAACAACACACTTTAACAATGGATGCCAAGAACAAGAAGAAATAATTAAGGACAAACATATACTAGGGATGTTGAGAATGAGTTTTTCCAGGTAATTTAGTTATTTAGCTTTTTTATTATTATTATTTACTATTATTATTTTTATAACTTGTATTTTTTATTTTATTTTGTAAAAGTTTCATAGCCTTTCAAGTGAAAATCGTTCAACTTCAGTCCAAACAGTTGGAGCTTTATTAAGATGAGCCAAGGTTGGATAGGAACGAGGACTTAGAAAAGGGGAGTGAACAAAAAATATTAGATATAACAAGTTCAAACATATATCAGAATATGTAAATTATGTTGAGGATAAAAATAACTTCGAGGTAAAGCCCAATGGCAATTTTCTCAGCCTAAAAGGCCCAAATACAATGGGCTCAAAGCGCCCAAACAAAGAAAATAAAATAAAAACATCAAAGAGGGCCCCCATCATCCCTAAGCTCCTGTCACTTGCTCTCGAGAGACACCTCTTTCTCTTTGTATTGTGCTGCAACTCCTGAAGTCTCCACTATCTCCGCAGGCTCTTTTGATAATCAGTCCTGGAACTTGGC
This sequence comes from Humulus lupulus, assembly GCF_963169125.1. Taxonomy (NCBI): domain Eukaryota; kingdom Viridiplantae; phylum Streptophyta; class Magnoliopsida; order Rosales; family Cannabaceae; genus Humulus; species Humulus lupulus. Next base: position 134,458,792 of record NC_084795.1, read on the forward strand.
GAGGTACCGCCCCCAAAGTTCCACGTCTAGGAACGAGAAATCCCCTTCCTAGTTATACGCTCGGCACCGATAAAATATTTCTTCCATAGAGCTCTCTGCTTTAGCAGTGTCCTCCTTGGCCTTGGCCTCGACCTTTGCAAGCTGTTGCTTTAGACTGTCGACCTTTGCCAGCTTCAGCTTAAGATCGTCAACCTCGAGCTGAAGCTAGTCCTGCTAGTGGATTACCTCTGAAACTTGCGCTCTGGAAATTCGCTCATTCTCCTAGAAGATCTTCAGTTCATCGTTGGCCTCCTCCAAGGCGACCTTCGCCTCCCCCAAGGTGGTACTGGCCTTGTCCACCTCAGCTCGGATCCGAGCAATACCACGGATTAGAGCCATGCAAGACTGCAACCAATTATTAAAAAGGGGTCAGTATTTGAAAACATGGAACTGGAGAAGGAGGATAAGGATAAGACCTACTATCAGATTCATCCCCAACACAAAGTCGAGGAGAGTTGTCGAGGGTCTCGCCTCTATGGCCTGCAGTTCTTTGGTGTTGGCCAAGTTCACATGCTTCATCAGATGGTTCACGATCTCCTAAAACGAACTACATAGAGGTTCTGGATGTTTCCCCGCCTCGATGGGAGGACTTGGGATCATGGTAGTTAAGGATGTGACTTGGATGACCTACGATATATGTGAAGGGTCGTGACTACAGTGACATGGGGCTACAGCTGCTTCTGGGCGGAGCTGGCACCCTTGTCTTTCGCAGGAAACCCGGCGGCGAATCCAGCTATAGAAGTGGCTTTCTTCAAAGTCCTCTGCTTATTTACAACAAGTTCTGTTTTGAAAACCTCCTTTAGAATCATGTCTTCATCTAAAAAAGGGCGAGCAGGAGAATTAGGTCCAAGAAGTGCTAGTCAAAATAATACAATGTAAAAGGTAACAGAACAAGAACCCTACTCTCTGAACTAGAGGAGGAAACTACTACGATCAATTCTTGATTATGGATCGGGCTGGATATAACCTCTAACTCTTGGATTATTGGGGGATAGGGAGATTCTAGCATTACTACTTCATGGGACCTACTAGGTTCAAGCTCCTCATCTAAACGAGGCTCATACTCGGCCTGCCTAATACCCTGGTAAAGGAACCATGATGCAAGGAATGTCATGACAGGAGGTTTGTACCATACTATTAGAAAATGGTGGAGCTAAAATGTTAAGTGTTATCTACTACTATGATATATTTAGGGTAGGAAAAATCATGGTGAACGACTAATTGGTTGACACACTGATGTAAAGTCACATTCAGGTCCATGTCTTCAAGATGTCGGCTCACAAGCTGCCTCAGATTAAATCAAAATACTCTAAAACTAGCAGCAGCCTAGTTTATTTCTCTATCTTGATTACCTTGGCTAGAGGTGCCAGCTGCTTCCCTAGATTCGGCACGACCTTGGTCGGAAATATATCTGCCTCAACGATTAGAGGAAGCTCCTTGCGAGGACCTCGAGGCTTGATGGCCAGTGTCTGAGCCTCTCTGATCAGCTTGAAGGCCACCATGGTGGCATCATTAACCACTGCCCTGAACTCCTTCTCCTTAGATGGAGTGTTGGCCAAAGTTTGGTATTGACCCCCAAGGGTCTCAGACTGCTCTGTTCTCTTATAAATAGTTGCACAAGATAACAACTCGATCAGAATAAATAAAACTTAACAAAAGTGAAGAATTCAGATGAATTATAAAAGAAATGATACTTACGGGGCTGGTTAAAATTACGGTAATCGCAGTTTTGAAATCCGTTTGACATAAAGAACTGGTTTTTGATGTCATTTCCTAGTAAAAACCTAAACTAAGCTCATGTAGAACCAAAGTAAGGCAAAAGCACTGGAAAATTTCATAAAAACTTATTGAAAAATAAGAAAATGAAATTTAAACCATGGATGAGCATACTTATAGATTGGTTTTTTGATCGACGAGTGAAGAAAGAACAGAAAATGTCTAGAAAATCCATGTGTGATGGTGTAAGAATTTATGGGAAGCAAAGGATTTAAGAGAGTTTGAATATTTTGAGAAGAAGAGAGATAAAAGGAAAATTTCGAATGCAAAGGTGGCTACGCACAGATTTTGACCTTCTATTTATACGTAAAGTTTGGGGACAAATCTGACCCACACAATTAAAGCAGGCAAAGATCCAAAGGTTATAATTAAATAAACCAAACAGTAGCAATAGTTGACAAGACAATTGTCACAGTGCTTGAAACTCGAACAGACGCCTATGACAAGCAGACACGTGTCTCATACTCGAGTGAGTGGATGGGCACATTTTCTCATAACATAAGATAAAAAGATGCTAAAAGTGATGTCATGCATGAGCAAGAGGTTGGGGGCAAATTTTGTACCCTAAAAACACGAGCTTAACTAACTAGCTCGCGGTATAGCTGACGCGAAATAAATAAAGGACCCAAGACTTCAGAGATGTGTCACTAAGTTCGGAACAGCCCAGGATCTTCCAGACCGTTAGAGATGGAAATGACAATGATATAGGTACCCAACGTCCAGATCGGCTGCATCAAGCCCAAGCATTATCTAAGTCAAGCCATCCTGTTCCAGTCATATCCAGCTCGAGAATGGAATCTAGCTCGGGGTGGTTCAACGACAAACATGGAAGAATCCCTACTGACTCGGATGCCCGATATGTGCAATAAATGCACGCAATCATTATATAGATTTATTGATTGATGTAAATGGAAATAGGCTTATTTAGGATATTTAAATGTGCATTAATTTGGGAAGTTACCTAATATTGTACGTTACCATTTATAGTACGATTACCCAATGTTGTCCAACATAATTTCCTATAAATACAAGGGGAATGGGCAGTAAAAAGGATCGACATTCTATATGAAAAAGCTCCGCTAAAATTGTCGTAAACAATTTCTTCTAGGGTTCCGAAACAAATCAATAATAATGAGTCATGGACTATGTGGATTTTAACTACTGAACAACGTAAATTGTGTGTGTATTTGTATTTCTTTACATTCGATTTACTGTAAACTTAATCTCTCTATTTTGGATTTCTAAATCCCTTATTTATGAAAAATTGTGTCAACATCTTTAATTAGACTAGATTGTGTGTTGGCTATGGATTTCAAGTTAGATATAAATGTTTCATGTTGTATGTAATTATTTACATTTTATGGTTCGGGTTGTGAAACTAAATTGTTATTTGTTAGTTAGATTTTTGTGTTTGATGTTGTAGACTTGATGCATAACATTTTGGGTTGTGAACTTGTGACTTTGGACTTTAATATTAGAGTAATTTTTTTATATTATGGTAGTGGCAGAATGTTCATATGGTGGTTTGAAATTTCAATAGATTTTAGGGTTAATACCTATTTGGACCCTGTCTTTTCCCCATTATCTGTTTGGGCCCGTGTTTTGCCTAATTTATTTTTGCACCTCGTATTTTCTAAAAAGGTTAAAATAGGTCTATAAACCTAATTTTAGTCAAAATATTTTTTCTTATGACCAAAATACCCTCGATTTTTGTTAAATATTAAAGATTAAATTATATTTAATTAATTAATAACTTTAAAAAAATATTTACAAAATTAAAACGAAAAAGAAAAAAAACAATACTAAAATTAAAATCAAAATTTTGTTCCCTCTCTATGGTATTCGAGCAAACTCCATGACTTGAAACTTCACCAGGCAAGTCCGATTTGGAGAGCGTGACCCAAGTTTTTTTATTTTTTTCCACCAGTAAACTCCTGTGAGTACGGGGGTGATGGCAGTTAGGGATGGCAAAATAAGATTTAATTTTGATGTTGATAACTATTTATTTTTAGCTTGATATCAAATAATTATTTTGTAAAAAAAAAAGGAATATGTTATATAAAATAACAGGCCTAATTGGCGGGTTATAGGGGTCATCACAATCATGTCACACAAAATTTTGTGTTGTGTGTGTGCGTGTCGTGTCGTGTCGAACGAAATTTATGCAAGTCGTGTTCCTATTCGTGTTTTCTCAACCAGTCATGTTACAGGTCATGTTCATGTCAATAATTTTTGAGTAAATTTAAGGCTTCAGCACGACATGATGACACGAATTGTCACTCCTAGAGTAGATGAAACAGGACAGGCAAAAGATCCAAATGGTGGATTGATACAATTAGTATTAATGTCTTAATTAATGTTGATTATGCCAAACACTAAACTAGGAAAGCATGGTTGATGATTTTTAATTTGTAATATGTATTTCCCCAAATTTGAATGTGTTATAACAAATCGGATAGCGAATTCCATTATTTGAAGAAAATTAACTACTTTAGCCACTATAAATAAGAAAGGGTGCGACATAGTTTGTAAGCCAAATTTCACATGCAAAAATGTTGTTGAAATTCCAATTAAAATACTAAATAAGACTCAACAGTGGACATATAAGTCACTTTTTTAAGCTGAACTATTATAACTCCCAACCATTTTCCTTGCTTTTTTAAAATTTGAATACATTTTACCTCTACATTATCGTTGACGAAAACGATATCAATAATATGGGTTATGTATTCTCATACTATCAATAAATGTTTATTTTGGTAACATTTGCTCATTATAAGCAAAAGTGTATCAAAAGTTAGCTTTATTGTATAGTTATATAATATGCTTTCTTATAGAGAATATTGTTCTTAAATCTTTTTATAATGGAGAATCAAGAAGATTATTGTATGAAGTAGTGAGATGCCACTTTGAAGACCTAATGAGAGATTAAGTCACATCTTGAGTGGATATCAAGATTAAAGGCTTAGAGCACTATGTAAAATAGATATTCTTTTAAAATATAAAGAAATTGGTTGAAAGGGCACTCCATCAATTTGTGTATGATGAGTAATGATTGACACACTCAATAAACACACCACAATGCACTATGAATTTTTAACCACATATTAGTGGGGTCCCACCTTAATAAATTTTAATAGTTGAAAAATAAGTCATATCATTGTCTGTACTTTGAGTATGTAATATGAGTGTGTGCCTAGCATTATTTTTTTAACATATTACTACAACGTCTTTTCTACATTTAATGATTTATATTCTTCTTTTAAACTTTTTTTTAAAAAATATATCATTTATTCCTTAATATTTGAAATGGATAAAAAATTTAAAAATAACCTAAAGTAAAATAGAGAAGCAGATAAATGAGATATTATAAAAGTTGGATGAGGCTTCTTTGGTGCACCCCTATTTTAAAAGGTATGATAAATAATCAGTGCTTTTAAGGGAGTTCAACAACATTATTAGAGAGAGAGTGGGTGTTGAAAGAGAAAAAAATATTTTTATTGAAGATGGAGATATTTGCTTACAATATTTAGAAGCAAATGAGAAGGGTTCTTATGTTGTTTATTTCTTGGTTATTAGTGTTGATATTTGGCTATATTTTATTATTAGTAAAAATTCTTCAACAAGATAAGTTCTTAATGATTAGAGTTTGTAAAAGAGTTAGTATGGTTTGGTTTCGTTTTTTGTTTTTGTTTTTGTTTTTTTAGTTTTCCAGTGCTACATGTTTTGTTTTAATTCTTTAGTACGAGATGAAGTTTTTTTTTTAATTCTTAGTTTTAGATAGAGTTGATAATTTAATTGATTTTGAAACTCGATATTAACTTAAGTAGCAAAGCATCTGATGAACGAAAAAAGATATAAAAATATAATAATATATATTATTATATAAAAAGTGATATCAGTCAAAATTAGTGGAAGGAAATATCTCTACTTTTCTCTTCACTTTTCCACGTTCTACTCTCACCACTCTTCATATTCCCTACTCTCTTTTCCACTTAACGTAAAATAGAGTGTATAAAAGATTAAATAAATCAGACACAAAAAGGAAGGAGAAAACTCAAAATCTTGAGAGAGATTACGATAAAAAAAACACTATCATAAAATACAAAGAAAGTTAAGTTTTCATTCTTCAGGGAATTCTACAAAGTAAGTACTAGGGTTTGCCCCTATTTTTCTTCTCATTTTTTTAAGTGTCTTTTCTCCTCTAGTGATTCTCTTCTTTTGTCTTTGGTCCACTTTGAACTAAGCTTTTTAAGACACAAAAGATCTCAAAAAGTAAGATATAGCCAAGGGGGAAAAAAGAAAATCTGATTTCTTCATGCCATTATGCTAGTTAAATTTTCCTAAGGATTAAAATTGATTTTGTATGTTCTTCATAGTACACTTTGATTTAGACTTTATAAGTCACAAAATATCTCCAAAAAATGAGATATAGCCAAAGAGGATATAACAAATTATAAAAAAACTTAAATGTAGTTATGCTGGAAGATTGAAGAAATTCAGTCTAATTACATTTATTAAATCCTCCTAAATATTACTATCTAAACTCAAGTCATTTTAGATGAGGATGTTGGATTAATGTGAACTAATAATTTAGAATAACAATAACATTACATAATGTAGAATACAAAAAATAAATTAACACTGATTGAAAAACACAAGCAAAAATAAAAACATAGTATAAAAATCTTTTTTTTAATTCTAATTACTTAATTAAATATACTATTTTAATAATTAAAAACTAATATTTTAAAATAAAAATACCATTACAAATTACATAATCCATAATATAACAAATAAAAATTAGCACTAATTAGCAAACATAAATTTAAATAAAAATTATTAAATATATTTCAATAACACAATAATGAACTAATGTTGAAATCATTTGTGAAATAATTAAATTATTAAATTTAAAACAACAATAATATGTAATTAATTTTAGCATAATGCTAGGGACATATATATATATTAAACATAAAAAATACATATTATTCAAGTGACATATATTATTAAGAAACAAACAGAACAATACTCTCAGCCTCTCTTTCTCTCTCTCGGCTCCCTCATTTCCCTTGGAGTGGTTTGGTTTCCTTGAATTCTTGAGGTGATAGCTTGGGAGATTAAAGTTGTGAATTGGAGCTAGGATTGGGGTCAAGGTAGCTTGAGATAGAAGCTAATCAATTGAGGTAAGGACCCTTCTATGTTGTGATGAATTCTCTAACTAGTTTAACCTTTGGCTGAGGTTAGACTCTATCTTTGGTAATTGAGTGTGGGTAAAGCTTTTGGGTTGGTTTTTGGGGTATAAATGATGCCTATCCTGAGTTGATAATAACTATAGACTCAATTGTGGCTTGGGTTCATGTTTAGGGTGAATTTTGATGATTTTGGCTCGGGGAAAACGTAGGAAAAATGTTGGAAATTCTGCGTTCACAGGGTAGTGTTGCGGCGGTATTCCTAGAGCGTTGCGGCCTTCATAAACTCAAAGGCCTAGGGGGTTCAATGAACTACCGTAGCGTCGCGGCGCTGGGTGGGTTGCGCCGCGTCATTTTCTATGAAATTTGGGAATTTTGCTCTCTAACTTGTTGAAGGTCGCGGCGCTTGTGGGGGGCACCGCTACTCAAATAGGGAAATTTTGTCAAATAGGGATTTTAAGCTCTGGGAACTCAAATCTAAAGGCTTGGGAATGATTCTACTACCCAGTTTAGTAGAATTCGAGATCCTGAAGGCTAGGAATTTACCTTGAAGCTCTTAAATAGTCTAAGTGATTGATGGTTGTCAGTTATTGCGTTGTGACTAGGTTATACCGCTACGGCTCGAGAGTAGGGTTCATGCTCGGGATCGCAATACATTATCTGTTCGAGACTCAAGGTAAGAAAACTATACCGTGGTTGTAATTGGGGCTCGGAGCCCTGTTAATGGATATGATTGTGGTTATAAATGTGATTTTCGATTAGGCATGCTTCTATATATGCTGCATTTGATTGTGCGTTATGAAATATATATGTTTGATTATATTAATATGAAATGTCGGCCTAAGGGCCCCAGGGACGGCAATAAGCGTGTGAAATGCATGCCATTTGGCTAAGGATACCTCGAGGTGTGATATGCACTTGTCTAGCCCGAACGTCACCTAAATATTCAGAAGTGTCGTATGCACTCGTCTAACTCATTTATTGTTAACTTGGATTATGTGCTTGTTTGAGCAGATTATTATTGCTATGCTTATTGTTTATATTCTATTTCTTATTGAATCTTTTGACTTAAGTTTTCTTGTTGAGCCTTGGCTCACGGGTGCTATGTGGTGCACATAAGGGAAAGGGAAAGATGGATCAGCCATGAGTCGGAGAGCTTTAGGGGCAGCGTATACATTTGCAGCTGCTCGACCGCCACAGCTAAGGGATCGACAGGGACTAGAGCCAAAACTTTTATTTTGCCGCTTAGGCCGGCTTATGTTGTAATTAATTTTGGGAGTTTTAAATCCCTTGTAAACACTTATTTTTGGGATCCCATGTACAAACGTAAACTTTTTAATGAAAACATATATTCCTATGACCAAAATCTTTAAACCCTAATCCATTAATTATCCTTAATTACACGTTTATATCCAAATGACTTGATTAGCAAATCCAGCACAATTTAAAATACACAGCGTAATGGTCTTTGCTATACAAGGCATTACAGTTTGGGTAGTGATAATAAAGACAAAAAAATTCATTCTCATTTTTTTTTTGTCTTTTTACAATCTACTTTCATTTTCTTTATATACGTATATCCTTTATTATTCATATAAGTATAACTTAATTGATCCATTGAATGTACACGTGTAAATCTACTTTTACTTTCTTTATAAATATCTTTACTTTGCTTTTCTCTATATACTAGATACAAGCAAGCAACGGGCAATGCACGTTTGCTTAATTTTATTTATAAAATTTATTAATTATATATATTAAATTTGTATCATTGTCATATAAATATAAAATAAATAAAAAATATTATATATAAAATAATTACACAAACATATTAAATGAAAAATTAAACTAAAATACTATTTAAATGTAAAATGATAATTTTTTAATAAAAAATAATATTATGTATTATATATTATTACAATGATATTGCATAATATTTAAATTTATATTAATATAAGTATTAAATATCTAGTCTTGTATTAAATATTATTATAATAATAATAATATTTGAATTTCTATTAATATAATTAGTAAAAAGTTAGGATTATATATTATTATCATAATAATATTGTTACATCCACATTTCAAGATTAAACAGAAAGCCTCGAAATGCAGGCTCGAAAAGAGTAAGCTCAAGAATAACAGGTGTTAGCAGTACACTTGTACAAATTCTCGAACAGCTCTAGATTTGCTATTAGCATACGAGCATGATCTGCAGGCTCGAATGCATACCAACCTTCTCCGAGGAGTGAGTTTGATCGATTGGGCGAAGGAGGAAGAGGCAACAGCTGGAATGGTGAGCTCGAAGTTCGGTTGGTCTCGAAAGCGTGTTAAGGCGACGACCGAGCTCGATGACACATTTATCTTATAGGAATGCTATTAGGAAATCCCTATTTCTTAGGGATTGGTCAACACTCTATAATTAATCGCTATTTTTATGGGATCGTTATTTAATTAATGAATTTGATTTTTATTATTAATGGGGATATTTATTTTAATTTAAACATTTGATTGTAACTTCCCTAAATTGGGGGGAAGATATTCCTACAACCAGGTTTATAAATAGCATTGACGGTTATTTGTATTCACGCACAAATTTGTACTGAGAAGAGACTCTGCCAAATTGCTTTCATCTGAAGCTTTGAGAGAGTGTTCAAAATAATAGTGCCTTATGGACGTAGGCAGATTTTAACTTCTGAACCATGTTAAAATCTCTGCTTTCTTCTACTTTTAATAAATCATTGCTTATTTAAGTTGACGAAAAACGACGTCAACAATTTGGTGCTTTCATTGAGAGCATTAAGCAATTAATTATATTGTTTAGTAAAAACCTCTTGCACAACATCAATGGTCGCTTTGAACATCCCCAAAACTAGTGGGCGACTGTTATCTCAAATCCCCTAGGAGCATACTCTTCATACTGAGAACCACCCTTAGAGGCTTGGAAAGTAACCTATGGTAGATCAGAGCCCCAATGAGGGGAGTGCATCATTAGCCTCTAAGGGACGACCTGATCAGACCCCCAGGCCTGATGAAAAGTTATATTATAATCCTGAAAGGTACATACCAATCGTGGAATTGGAAAATCGCAAATTGCGTGAGCAGCTGGCTGAGGCTACAAAGAGAAATGAGGAGTTGGCAAGGCAAGCTGTTGAAGTACAGGTTCTGCCCCAAAAGGCCATAGGACGACCCTGAAGAAGTACGGTTACCAGGATGGCTGAGCAAAGGGCCCAACAGGCTCAACGGAGGCCCCGGACAAACACCGGCAACGGTCGACCTGGAGAAAATGCTCAAAACCCTGTTAGGAACAATCCTACTGACGGCGTCACTGTTATGAATAATCCTACGGGAAACGTCCCTGCTGGAACTGGGAATAGCCAAGCTCCTTTTATAGCTCGGAATAATAACCCAGAACGTGTCAGGAACAACCCAGAGCCTGCCCGGGCTAACTCTGGACCTTCTAGATCAAATAATGGGAGGCCACCACCATCGCCAATAAGACATCCACCCTCTCCAATAGTACATCCCTCTCCAACACATGAGGTGCCCCAGCCAGTTCCCAGTGGAAACTGGGCAGGGGACCGGGCACCGTTGAGGCCCTCTCAGAGCGCTCGAAGTAGGAGCCGAGCCAGAAGCCATAAGGCTCGATTTGAGCACGGGGGTGAACATGAGGCCCCGTGAGAGGATTTTCAAGGACATAGAGCACCTCAACCATCTGGAAGTCATATGTCAAGGTCACAAATTACCAGGGTGAGGGTGCAAGTAGAGAACCCACCTCGTAATAATCGAGTCGCGCAGCAACAGTAGCCAAAGAAGAATGTCTACTTCCCTAGTGGAAGACAAGACTACAGCTAGTCGGTGAGTGTGCATAACACCGAGCCCAAAAATAACGAGAATTACGAGAAAAATTATCCTGATCTTCAAGACCATCTAAATTAGAATCGGGGCAGTGGAATCTGTCAAACCTGAACTTATAGGCACACTTCAACAACCAGAGGAGAGAGCCATTGTTGCCAGTATATGGGAATTAATATAACCGTGTACTGAGACAATGAGTTGGAGTTCTTACGAACAATAACCAACTACCACTAGTGCAAGCTTCCCCTCCGGTGGATTTGTTCCAAGAAAGGATCAACCAGCTTGAAGAGGCATTCAAACTTCTTCAAGAAAGAAAAAATAAGGACAAGGCTTACGATTACGACGAGAAGCTCGAGCCTTTTGCTCCCCATATCTTAAATTCCCCATTTTCTGATGGCTTTAAAATACCCCATGTGTCACCCTACAATGGGACTTCTGACACAAGTATCCACATGAGTACGTTTAACACGGTAATGGAAGCTAGCTCTTCCCAACCACACTCACTTGAGTAGTGAAAAATTGGTTTGACAAGTTCTGAAGACACTCGATCTTGTTATGGGAACAACTGTCCTGGGAATTCAAGAGCAGTTCCAGGCCATGAAGAATATCAAACTCGAGGCATCATCCTTAACTAATTTCAGGCAACAGCCAGGTGAGTCGCTAAAAAGTTACCTGGCGAGATTTAACATAGAAGTGGCACAAGCTCAAAATATCAATGATAGCGATCATCTCATGGCAGTACGAGTTGGAGTATTGCCAGGGAGTCCCTTTTGGAACTATATGAAAAGAAAACCCGTGAGGATGATAATCGAGTTCAATACTCAAGCTTAGAGGTTTGTCATTGTAGAAAAGGCGAGGTCAGCACTCAAGCTGACTTCTCGGCCCGTAATAACTACAACAAAAAATGCTAACTCAACCACCACCTCGGTTATGCCCTCCACGTCGCGACCTTCAAAAGATAACCCTTCCAAGAGAAAGAAGAATGAAGGGAATAACTTAGACACTGATGGGGGAAAGAAGAAAAAAGGAGAAAAATACTTCTCCATTTACACAGTTTATACTAAGGTCACAGATACTTAGGAAAATATATTTTTCTCAAATGAAAATCAGGTCCTTTTCAGACGATCTGATCCGATGCGAAACCAGAAGTCCAAGAAGGATGCCAACAAATTTTGCAGATTTCATAGGGACGTAAGGCATACCACTGATTAATGCAGAGAGTTAAAGGACGAGATCGAAGGTCTGATCTCGAGAGGATACTTTGGGCAGTATTTCTAAAATAGAAATACGGACCAAGCTTTTCTTGGATAGGAGGCTGCTCATATACAGCCTGCCCAAAAAACTACAGCCCCACAAGAGAGGGAGGATAAATGACCTCCCCCAATCGATGGAGAAGATGTAATAACAATAGTGGGGGGGCCGCATATCGCAGGATCGGGTAGAAATTCCCAAAAGAGGTATGTTAATGAGCTCAAAATGGGGGATGGATCTCCCTATGAACCTGAACCACAAGCTCCAAAACAACAAAGGGTTGTGTCCCAACCTATTACATTCACCGAAGAAGATGCCTCACACGTCCAATTCCCTCATAATGACCCTTTGGTCATTACTTTCCAGCTCGCCAATAAGAGGGTGCACCGAGTCCTAATCGATAACAGGAGCTCAGTCAACATCCTTTATAAGGCCACTCTAGAAAAAATGGGACTCTTCGTTCAAGACCTAAAGGCATGTGCGACAACGTTGTACAAATTTCCAGGAGAAATGATAGCTAGTATGGGATCTATCAAGCTCTCGGTAACCTTGGGAGACTGTAATGACCCAACTATTTCTATGACCTTGGACCATTAGATCTACTATACATAACTACTATTTTGGGAAAGATACATAAGAAATAATATAACTTTATTAAATCTCAAAATATTGTATCAAATACATAATAATAGAAAATATGGCATGCGTACCCATTGTTTAAAAGAAAAACATAAACTTTAATTCAATTGTTTAAAACAACTAAATGCGGAAAAACATGATCTAAAAGACTAAATACAAATAACTTCATCCTCGATCGACACGCAGTCCACTCAGTCCGTTCATCCTCAACACACATGCCAAGCTTCCTAGAATCCTTCCGCCTTCGTATCTAGTTTCCTGCATCACACTAAAAAAATAAAGGAATGAGCCTAATGCCCAGCAAGGAAAACCTAACCCATAACTCATATGCATAAAATTCATAACGTAGCATATAATAAAACATATCATAAACATATGTCACACATACTATAATGGCCATTATTACTTGGGGTCCCATAACTAAACAAGTCATATGCCCATTAGATTTGTGGGGCTTGCTAGCTAAGCAAGTCATATGCCCATAAATTTATTGGGGCTTGTTAGTGTACAGGTCATATGCCCAAGTCTACAAACATACACAATATAACATTTCATAACACAACATAACATAAGATAACATATCACATATCATATAACATATAAAATCGTATCCTATTTTCCTTACTAATATACCGGGATGATGAGAACAAAGTCGGGATTTTGGAACACTCCTAAAAACCATAATATAGAGGTGAGTATACTAAAGAAAAGAGATGGAAAGAATAAACTACACCATCGAAACGATACTTACCAATGAAAACCTTAAGTTCGAAGAACTTAGATGCCTAACCAAGAATAGAAAAGACTGAGTTAGGATTTGAGTAGAGAAGAACTATAAGAATCAATACAGAAAGGAACTAGAATTAGGAATACCTTGAATGCTTCTATGATCGAACTATACCTCGAAACTGAAATACACTATAACCTTACTTCCCAAGTGTTTATTAAGCTTATAACCCCAATCCAAGTGTTTATCACTCTATAGTCTCACTAGCACATGGAAGGCTCTGATCAATGCTTGAAGAATGAATGAAAAGGCTTGGTGCTAGGTCCTATTTATAGAGTTTTAGGAATAAAAATCTTCTTTTTGGCTTTGAATAAAAATAATAAATTTAATTGAAAATATTTGAATATCCTTCAGCCAAAGGCTTAGGAATTGGTCAAATTTTTTTGAGAGATTTAAGGATTCAAAGCTTGATTTTTAAAACAAAAGTAATAAAAACAAATAGAATCCTTACTTCTAACTCCTAAATCTCGTAACTCTAAACTCACCTGCAGTAAAATCAATATATCTGAAGCTATATGACTCAGATTTAGACTCTCTTTATACCGTTAGAAATATAATTAAATTATCTACAACTTTCTAGAAATACTATTTTTCGAAATTCATAACATAACTGGGTCCAAAACAGGTCGGAAGTTACAGTACCCTAAAGTTATGAAAAATCTATTTACATCCTAATCCACAAATAAATAAAATTGTGACAAATATCATGCTCCTATCAGATTTTGGTGAAGACTAAGTCTTATATTTCTCTTATTTTATCATTAAAATAATAATTCCTTAATAATCATAACCTTAGGAATAACCATGCTCATGACAAGTGTCATATTCTTATTAGCTCTATCTAAACCTTAGGTTATAATAACTATCATATTAATAACCAGCAATATTAATCAAACCTTATGTTATAACTAATATTCTTAAACTATAGGTTAAACTTATAAAATCCATAACCATTGCTAGGAGTTTCCAACTAAGTCCCGGCTTGAACCAAAATCCATAGTAATGAACATACTATAACTAATACTAGCTATTACTACTACTACTACTACTACTACTACTACTACTACTACTACTACTACTACTACTACTACTACTACTACTACTACTACTACTATCTAACTAGCTAAGTTAATTCTGAGACTCTACAATTCTCCCCTACTACAAAGAATTTCGTCCCCGAAATTTACTTATCAAACAATTCCGGATACCGGGCTAACATGTCCTCCTCCACTCCCACGTTGCCTCCCGTTCAGAGCTATTACTCCATAGGACCTTGACTATCGAAAAACTCTTAGACCGTAATTTTTTCATCCCTCTATCTAGGATGCTAACCGGTCGTTCCTCGCAACTCAAGTATTTCTGGAGTGCTATCGTATCGTACTTGAGGACATGAGATGGGTCTGACACATACTTGCCTAGCATTGAGATGTGGAACATGTTGTGACTATCTGCTAGGGCTGGTGGTAGGGCTAGTCTATACGCAACTGCTCCCACTTTGTCCAATATCTCAAAAGGACCTATATATTAGGGACTAAGTTTGCCTTTCTTCCCAAACCGCTTCACACCTTTCATAGGAGATATTTTTAAGAAAACTTGATCTCCGACTTTGAATTCCACATCACGCCGCTTGGCATCCGCATAACTTTTCTAACGGCTTTGAGGAACGAGCATACACTTTCTAATCAGGGCTACTACATCCTGAGCTCCTCTAACAGCTTCAGTTCCAAGTAGTTGCCTTTCTCCTACCTCGTCATAATGCAACGACGATTGACACCTTCTTCCATAAAGCAACTCATAAGGTGTCATCCCGATCGTTGACTGGTAGCTATTGTTGTAGGAGAATTCTATCAGCGGCAAATACTCACTCCAAGATCTCGATGTAAACACCAATCCTCTATCGAATACTATTGTCTTAGAGATTCTATGTAGTCGTACTATTTCTTGGATTTAAATGTCTCCGTATTGATCTGTTGTGTATGAAGTTTTAACAGACAGGGAATGAACTAACGTGGTTAATCTATCTATTACTATCCAAGCCGAATCATGCTGCTTACTTGTTCGTGGCAAACCCGTCACAAAATCTATGGCTATATCATCCCATTTCCATTTTGGAATGCTAAGTGGTTGCAATAAGCCTGCAGGCCGTTGATGTTCTGCTTTCCTTTGCTGGCATACTAGACACTTAGACACAAATTCTGCTATGTCCTTCTTCATCCCTGGCCACTAATACATTGCCTTGATGTCGTGTGCCATCTTGGTCGACTCTGGGTGAACTGAGTACGGGGTATTGTGCGCTTCTTCTAGAATCTTCACCTTAATTCCTTGATCGCTTGGCACGCATACCCGATCCTTATATCTTAATAACCCTTGACTTGATATTGAGAAATCTGTGGCCTTCCCTTCTCTAACTGCATCTATATGTGTTACTAACGTGTCATCATGCACTTGCCCATTCCGTATATCTTCTAACAGACTTGACTAAATGGACAAGTTAGCCAGTTTACCAATGACTACTTCTATTCCAGCATTGATCATCTCCTATTGTAGCGGCTTTTCTATTCCAGCTAACGTTGCTAGATTTCCATAATTCTTCCTACTTAGCACATCAGCAACTACATTTTCCTTGAGGTGTAGGCTATCACCTTATCATTCTGCATCAGCACACAACCCCATCCTTAATTAGATGCATCGCAATAGACTACAAACTTATCATTGGGTGTCGGTACACAAAGTACTGGTGCTGAGCATATCCTTAAGCAACTGGAAACTCTCTTCACACTTATCCGTCCAGTTTAACCTTTGCTGCTTCTGGGTCAGGTTGGTAAGTGGAGTGGCTATCTTAGAAAAGCTTTCTACGAACCTCCTATAATAACCTGCCAATCCAAGAAAACTCCTTACTTCGGATGCGTTCTTTGGTCTTGGCCAATCCTTCAGAGCCTCTACCTTTGATGGGTCTACTGCAACTCCGTCCTTGGATATAATGTGCCCGAGGAATGCCACTTGTGAAAGCCAAAACTTGCATTTCTTGAACTTGGCGTAGAGTTGATGCTCCTTTAGTCATGACAAAATCAATCTCAAATGTTCCTTGTGATCTTCTTCATCCTTGGAGTATACTAAAATGTCGTCGATGAACACTACGACGAATTTATCTAAGTAGTCCTTGAAGACCCTATTCATTAAGTCTATAAACGCGGCTGAAGCATTGGTAAGACTGAAAGACATAACTAAAACTCGTAATGCCCATAACGAGTTCTAAAAGTCATCTTGGGATTATCCTCTTCCCGTACTTTGAGCTGTGATACCCAGTCCGTAGATCAATCTTTGAAAACACGGTTGCCCCTCGGAGTTGATCAAACAAGTCTTCAAGTCGAGGTAGCAGGTACTTATTGTTAATTGTCACCTTATTCAGCTCGTGATAATCTATACACATATGCATACTTCCATCCTTCTTCTTCACAAATAGAACCGGTGCTCCCTATAGCGAATGGCTCGGTGCCCGGTACTAGTTCGATTGTGAAGTCTATCTTCCAAGTCGGCGGCAATCCTGCTAGTTGCCAGGAAATACCTTTAGGAATTCCTTTTCATTAAGGAAGTCTCCAACTTTTTGTGGTGTTTCCTTTATCACATACGTAATGCTAGCTAAGAATGCTTGACACCCTTTTTCTATCATTCTTTGGGCTTTAAGAGTTTATATTAGCGGTGTACGTAGTCCTAAAACTTTTCCCATATAGCATCGTTTCTGACCGTCAGGAGTCTTGAACATCACTTGCTTACGTCTGCTATCGATGGTTATGCCATGCCTTGCTAGCCCGTCCATGCCTAATATCATGTCGAAGTCTTTGATTTCCAGCTCTATCAGGTCTCCTTCTAGTTCTACGTCCTCGATTTTGATTAGTACACCTCGTACTATCCGTGATGATAGGACTATTTTACCCAAAGGCAACTATGTCACAAACCTAGTTCTACAAGGTTTGTCTAATTTCTCTATTATTCCTAACGAGATATATGAGTATATTGCTCCCAAATCAAGCGATACTAGAACATATACTATCGAGGATATGAATCTGACCTGTAACTGCTAGTTACTAGCATTGGCTCCTCCCTGGGTCAAGGCAAAGACTTTGGTCTGGAACCATCGTTTAATCCCTTTTCTCCTTCTGCTTGAGCTGTGGACACTCCTTCTTTAGATGACTTTCCTAACCACAGTTGAAGCATCCCTTGATGTTTGCATGACATTCCCCAAGATGTTTCTTTTGGCCCTTAGAGCATTGCAGATATTCTACATAACCCGACTTATTGCCTACATTGTTTGTCCATGCTCTTATATCACCATTGGGCTGCTTATCATCTAGATACCTTCTCTAAAGACCATTACTATTACTATTGCTATGCTGACAGCTGTTGTTTTTTAACCATTTTGAGGTTGACCCTGCTGTTTAGGCTCAAGCCTACTAGCCTTCTCCTTACTAACATTCGCCTGAAGCCTTTCTACTTCTATTGTCGTTTCTAGAACATTGGCATAGGTAGTATTTCTTGGGTTTGCTAGCTTAACCCCTAATTCAATCTTTGGTCTAAGTCCTCTAACGAACTTGGTCACCCTCATAAATTCAATTGAAACCAACTCTGGTGAAAACTTGGCTAATCTGTTGAACTGCAGAACATATTCTACTACCGTTAAGTTGCCCTGCTTCAAACTAGCGAACTTTTTGACCCTTGTAGCGATGACTGCCGAGTTGTAATACTTCTTGTGGAACAACTCCACAAATCTTGTTCATATCATGGTGGCGATATCGTTAGTCTGCTGAACTAAGTCCCACCATATTCTAGCATCCTTCTTAAGCATAGACGAAACATAGGATATGCGGTCTGCGTTGCCGAGATTCATATGTGCTAGGATCGGCTCTACATTTCTGAGCCATTCTTCTGCTTCAAAGGGGTCTGTTGTCCCTTCAAATTTTGGAGTGTGTTGCTTACGAAACTGCTCATAGATTGGCTCCATGTGCTGGGCTGGGTATGGCGCATAGTTCGCCATTGGCCATCCCCCATAAGGACTTACTTGATGGGGTACTTGAGCCATCTACTGAGGCAGTGGTTGCGGCTGAGGTTGAGGCTGAGTCTGAGTCTGATGTCGCTGTTGCTGCAGTAATTCCTCCACTTGTTGTCGTAGTCTGGCGATCTCTACAGTGTTGTCAGCTGGTGGCGGTAGCGCATTGCGGCTAGCAGTAGCACGCACTCCCCTTCTGCCAACTGGAGGGGCTTCATTGTTCACCGAAGCAGCGTTGGAGGCGTTTCCATTGGTGCGAGAAAATCTTCTGAGCGACATCTTTAGCAAAAGTTCTAACAATTGAGAACATGTTAGAGCTTACCCTAATAGGCTCTAAGGCAAAACTTAATCTAAGCAAACATAACTCGGAAAAATTATGTAAGCCTTCTTTATGATTAGGGTATGTTTCTAAACTTAGAAAAATAAGCCATCTTTATAATTTACTAAGTTTGTTTCTAATCATCCTATATGACTTAATTCTCAGGCTCGAAACTCATCGTTGTTCCAAAGTTAACCATACTGAGTGAGGGCTGGGATCAGTAAAATCGTTCCCACTACTATGGCCCCCTAAACTCTCAATATAGAAACTTGGTTCATTGATTTGAATCCACCCTCACCAAACTTGATCATTATTTATTAAATTTATTATTTATTATGATTGTAAAAAAAATCAAACTCATACATGTCATTCAAAAATAACAATGATATTTATTTGGAAAAAAAAAAGTTTTCACTATGTACAATCATAAACGCAAAGATAAAAAATAAAGAAAATAAACTAATTTACAGGTATTCTTAACTAAAAACATAAAGGCTAAAACGTTTTACTAACACATAATCATAACAACTATAACATAATCACTTACATTGGCGATTAGATTCGGAGCTTGAGCGTGTGTATCAAGGAGAACTTCATGCAAATGGACCGTTGCTCTGATACCAACTGTAATGACCCAACTATTTCTATGACCTTGGACCATTAGATCTACTATACATAACTACTATTTTGGGAAAGATACATAAGAAATAATATAACTTTATTAAATCTCAAAATATTGTATCAAATACATAATAATAGAAAATATGGCATGCTTACCCATTGTTTAAAAGAAAAACATAAACTTTAATTCAATTGTTTAAAACAACTAAATGCGGAAAAACATGATCTAAAAGACTAAATACAAATAACTTCATCCTCGATCGACACGCAGTCCACTCAGTCCGTTCATCCTCAACACACATGCCAAGCTTCCTAGAATCCTTCCGCCTTCGTATCTAGTTTCCTGCATCACACTAAAAAAATAAAGGAATGAGCCTAAAGCCCGGCAAGGAAAACCTAACACATAACTCATATACATAAAATTCATAACATAGCATATAATAAAACATATCATAATCATATGTCACACATACTATAATGGCCATTATTACTTGGGGTCCCATAACTAAACAAGTCATATGCCCATTAGATTTGTGGGGTTTGCTAGGTAAGCAAGTCATATGCCCATAAATTTATTGGGGCTTGTTAGTGTGCAGGTCATATGCCCAAGTCTACAAACATACACAATATAACATTTCATAACACAACATAACATAAGATAACATATCACATATCATATAACATATAAAATCCTATCCTATTTTTCTTACTAATATACCGGGATGATGAGAACAAAGTCAGGATTTTGGAACACTCCTAAAAACCATAATATAGAGGTGAGTATACTAAAGAAAAGAGATGGAAAGAATAAACTACATCATCGAAAAGATACTTACCAATGAAAACCTTAGGTTCGAAGAACTTAGATGCCTAACCAAGAATAGAAAAGAATGAGATAGGATTTGAGTAGAGAAGAACTATAAGAATCAATACAGAAAGGAACTAGAATTATGAATACCTTGAATGCTTCTATGACTGAACTATACCTCGAAACCGAAATACACTATAACCTTACTTCTCAAGTGTTTATTAAGCTTATAACCCCAATCCAAGTGTTTATCACTCTATAGTCTCACTAGCACATGGAAGGCTCTGATCAATGCTTGAAGAATGAATGAAAAGGCTTGGTGCTAGGTCCTATTTATAGAGCTTTAGGAATAAAAATCTTCTTTTTGGCTTTGAATAACAATAATAAATTTAATTGAAAATATTTGAATATCCTTCAGCCAAAGGCTTAGGAATTGGTCAAATTTTTTTGAGAGATTTAAGGATTCAAAGCTTGATTTTTAAAACAAAAATAATAAAAACAAATTGAATCCTAATTTCTAACTCCTAAATCTCGTAACTCTAAACTCACCTGCAGTAAAATCAATATATATGAAGCTATATGACTCAGATTTAGACTCTCTTTATACCATTAGAAATATAATTAAATTATCTACAACTTTCTAGAAATACTATTTTTCAAAATTCATAACATAACTGGGTCCAAAATAGGTCGGAAGTTACAGTACCCTAAAGTTACGAAAAATCTATTTACATCCTAATCCACAAATAAATAAAATTGTGACAAATATCATGCTCCTATCAGATTTTGGTGAAGACTAAGTCTTATATTTCTCTTATTTTATCATTAAAATAATAATTCCTTAATAATCATAACCTTAGGAATAACCATGCTCATGACAAGTGTCATATTCTTATTAGCTCTATCTAAACCTTAGGTTATAATAATTATCATATTAATAACCAGCAATATTAATCAAACCTTATGTTATAATTAATATTCTTAAACTATAGGTTAAACTTATAAAATCCATAACTATTGCTAGGAGTTTCCAACTAAGTCCCGGCTTGAACCAAAATCCATAGTAATGAACATGCTATAACTAATACTAGCTACTACTACTACTACTACTACTACTACTACTACTACTACTACTACTACTACTACTACTACTACTACTACTACTACTATCTAACTAGCTAAGTAAATTCTGGGACTCTACAGAGACTATCCAGTCTCAGTAACCAAGATAATGGAATTTATCGTAGTGGACTCCCCTTCAGCCTACAATGTATTGCTTGGGAGACCAGCCCTGATTGGGCTAGGGGCAGTTTCATCTGTGAGGCACCTGACTATAAAATTCCCAATACCCAGTGGCATTGGGACGCTGAAAGGAGAACAACTAGCTGCCCGAGAATGCTATAGCATCTCGATGAGGCGAAAGAGCCAAACAAGTGCACATGGACTTGTTGTCATCCAAGAGATAAGTGAGATGGTATACGAGGTCGAAGAAGAAATCGATCCTATGTTAGATGAGGACACGGCCAATTTCGAGCCAATTGAAGAGCTCGAAGATATTGAGCTCGATGATAAGGACACCACTAGGGTGGTAAAAATAGGGAAGATCCTTCCAAAGGATACAAGATAGTAATTAATTTGCTTCCTAAGGGATAACCCAGATGTGTTCACATGGTCGCACTCGGATATGATTGGGATCAGCCCAAACAATAAACCATGCGCTAAACATAGACAAATGTTGCCCACCGAAGCAATAGAAAAGGAGGCTCCTAGACGACGAGAGGAAGAAAGCCTTGAAAGAGGAGGTCGAAAGACTAAAGGCAAATCAGTTTATCCGAGATACTTTCTATCTGGATTGGATAGCCAATCCATTGTTATTGCCAAAGCCCAAAGGCAAGTGGCGAACTTGCATTGACTATTCGATCCTCAACAAGGCGTGTCCAAAGGATTGCTTCCCCTACCTTGAATCGATCAGCTTGTGGATGTTACCGCAGGTCACGGCATCATGTCGTTCATGAATGCATATTCTAGATATAACCAGATAGTCATGCATGCACCCAATCAAGAGTAGGAGCTTCATGACTGTAATGCCCTGGTTACCCCAGAACAGTTACGGTGAACGGTGAACCGGAAATTTGACTCGCTACCCGAGTCATTTGGTTAAAAACGTGCTTCTAAGTGTTATTATCAGGCTAAGGTGGAAAAACCAATAAAAAGGAAAGGATATATTTTATTTAATACATAAAACTATTCATGGGCCCATCAAAACTTTTAAAAGTTATTTACAACTCAAAATGGTCATTACTATTTCAAATTTACAAACTAACCGACCTAGGCGGCAAAAATAGGGTAAACCTTATAGTTCCTCTGAGAACTCCTTGGCCGTGGTGGTCAAGCGGCCGCATATGTACACAACACCACCTAAGCTCTCCACTCAAGGCTGGGTGAGATTTTCTTTCTCTTTACCTACACCACATAGCACCCATAAGCCAAGGCCCAGCAAGAAAACACAATATAGCATGATATAATATCAACAATGATCATAATAATCATTCAGGACTTTCAGTCCAAAACAGATAAGTGACAGAGGAAAAGTCACTAAGGTGGGTACAACTCCCTTTAGTCATGTGACGATAGGGTCACCGGGGCTTAACAGATAAGTGGACCTTTCACTAGCTTAAACAGGATAGGTGCATGATGACTAGTCACCAACATAACCTTCCTCATGACTCTAGAGTCATAACTATGGAACACTGTTCCCTAGCCATGTGACAAGCAGTCACCTAGGCCTTAGGCCCTGGCTCTGAGTAACTAGTCTCAGACTAGCCAAGCGCTTATAAGTTTCATTGACCTTAGGGTCGGTCCAGCATTAATGCCTTAGAGTCATTCAATGCTGATATCGATTAGATCTAATCTTTTATCGGCCCTGCGTTCAGGACACTTATGCCATTTCTGACTCTCAGGTCAGTAATATGCGACCAATGTCGTCCCTGACTAATCAGTGCCATACACAAGTAAACAACGTTCGCTAGCATTTAATATGCAATCAATGTCCACATTTATCAACCAACATGCCTCAACAACACTCATGCATGTGTACACAGGGTGAAGTTTTCTTACCTCTGGTTTGAGTGAGAATTAATATAAGAACGACCCTTGAGAACGATCTGTCTTTTTGTCCCTTAGCGGTTAACTGGTCATAGCCAATTATGGGATTCCATCAATAAAATGAATAATAAAATATTCCCGGACCAAGACCTAGCCTCCGGGACATCGAATCCCACTAAACCGGGTAGTAGGATCGATCCCGAGGCCTAAGGTTTGAATCCCTAAGTCAAAAACACACTTTTGGCCAAGATGGCCCTCAAGCACCGCAGCCCTTCCCAAAAAATAGAGGCAACTCGCCTCAAGCATCGCGACCCTTCCCCAAGCGTCGCGGCCCTTAGGCCTCTTTAGCATTACCTTCTTCTTCAACAAGCTTGGGCCGCGGCGCTCTAGAACAGAGCCGCGGCCCCACCCAAAATTCATCCAAAAACCTCTATTTTTCTCCTTTAAACATATTTCAAAACCTTATAAAAACTCTCCCAATATCACTAACCAATGCGACCAATTATTACCACAACTTATCCACCATATAACCATCAAAACCCAAGCTTTACAGCAATCAAAACTTCCTCAAATTCCCCATTCAATTATCAAAACTCCAAACTTTAAAACCAGCTCAAAAATAGGGCAAAACACTATAAAATAGGACTAGAACCTTACCTTAAGCTTGAATCTAAGTCCTCTTCAATGGTTGAGCTAAGTCTATCACCTCCAAGCTTTGATTTCCTAGCTTAATTCTTCAATTTGGGATCAAGAACTCCAAGGAAGATAAATGAGAGATGATGAACGTGGGGGAGGAAGTTTGGCTCTGTTTTACTCTATTCTTTCTACAGGTGACCAAGGTCATATATATCCTAGGGATGAAATGACTATTTT
The DNA here is from genome assembly GCF_963169125.1 of Humulus lupulus. Lineage (NCBI taxonomy): Eukaryota > Viridiplantae > Streptophyta > Magnoliopsida > Rosales > Cannabaceae > Humulus > Humulus lupulus. The sequence goes on from NC_084795.1 coordinate 134,483,107, forward strand.
TCCCCTAGGTCATTTAAAAGCTTCTACAGACTCCCAAGGGTAAAACTGCCCTTTTCAACCTATCTCGTAAATCATAATTAACGCTCTCCAATTTCTGCTATTCTCAATATTCTCAAATACCAATTATTCTTATCCCGTTACCCTTTAATTCCCGGTAACGCTCTAATCACCAAAATACCCCGAGACTCACCCCTAGCCCCGAGCTTAAACCTGTTATGACCAAACCGATAGTTTATATTCAGAGATCATCTCATGCCGAATAGCTCGAACAAATCCACATTATAATGTGGCCTCAACAATTAATCACAAGCATGCACCAAAAAATACAAATATGCCCTCAATGGGCAAAATTACCAAAATACCCCCTGTAATCAAATGTGGACCCACATGCATGCATTTAACATCATATTATAATATAATTCACATAAACATGCATATAATCATTTAATGGCATAATAAAACAATTATGGCCCTCCTGGCCTACTAATCCAGTCATTAAACCACATTAAGGATTTTTTGGGGCATTACAATGACCGATAAAGGTTTATAGTACTACAATGTGTTGTCCTTTGGGCTCAAGAACGTCGGGGCCACTTATCAAAGACTAGTAAATAGGATGTTTTCCGAGAAAATAGGAAAAAGCATGGAAGTATATGTGGAAAATATGCTAGTTAAGTCCAAACACAATTGAAACCATGTTGACGATCTCGCATAATGCTTTGCTATACTCCGAAAGTACAACATGAGACTTAACCCACAAAAGTGCTCATTCAGAGTATCTATGGGAAAGTTTCTCAAATTCATAGTAAATGCTCGGGGCATAGAGGCAGACCCGGATAAGATAAAGGCACTAATTGATATGCCTTTGCCTTGAAAGCATAAAGACTTCCAGAGTTTAACTGGATAAATGGCAGCCTTAAGTAGGTTTGTATCGAAATCTACAAACAGATGCGTTTCGTTCTATAATATTTTGAGAGGAGGCAAGAAATTTGAATTGTCAGACAAGTGCGAGCTTGCTTTTCAATCCCTTAAAAATCACCTCCCTGAACCACCAATATTCTCCAAACTAGTCACAAGGGAAATATTATACTTGTACCTCGCTACAACCGAGCAGGAAATTAGCGTAGTACTTGTTCGGGAGGACAAGAAAGTACAAGAACATGTTTATTATGTTAGCAAAAGGTTACTAGGGGTAGAGTCGATATATCCATTAATGGAAAAGCTAGACTTGTACTTGATACATGCATCTCGTAAAGTCTGACCTTACTTCCAGGCGCATCATGTACACATATTGATTGATCAACCATTGAGACAGGTGTTTTTGAAACCTGAGGCATCCGAGAGACTGTTAAAATGGGCGGTTGAACTCAGAAAATTCAAGATCACATGTCACCCGAGAATGATGATCAAAGGATAAGCCTTAGCAGATTTCATAGTTGAATGTACAGGAATCACCAATGAGGAAGTCATAACCCCAACCTGCGATCTGTGGAGACTTTACATCGATAGGTCTTTGAACAAGAATGAATCGGGGGTAGTAATTATCTTAATCACTCTGATAGGAAATCATTTCCACTCAGCCTTACGGTTTGGCTTCGAGGTGTCAAATAACGAGGCTGAATAAGAAGTACTATTAGCAGGACTTCAGATAGCTTCCAAGCTTAAAGAAAAAGCCATCCACTGTTATAGTGATTCCTAGTTGGTTGTCGACTAGGTTTTAGGAGAATATCAGGCTCATGGAATCAAAATGGTAGCTTACATGGAGAAGGTCAAAGCAACAGTCGGACAATTCAAGTTTTACGCCATTGAACAAGTTTCGCGGAAGCAAAATTTGAATGCAGATGCTTTGGCTTGGCTCACCACAGCCAAGGAAGACGATACACTCAATGGAGTGGATCAAATATCTACCAGTACTGAGCATAGCCGAGCCTGAAGAAGATAACATCAACATGATAGACTCGCGGCCTACCTGCATGACTCCCATAATAGACTATCTCGAAACCGAGAGCCTCCCGGCAGACAGGAATGAGGCTAGAAAACTTATGTACAAGATACTAAGGTACACTATCTTGGAGGGAAAATTATACAGAAGGAGGTATTCTATGACATTGTTAAGGTGTGTAACTCCATCCGAAGCTAGAAAATTTTTAGAAGAAATCCATGCAGGCTTTTGCGAAGACCATACTGGGGGGCATAGTCTATCAAAGAAGGTAGTTAGGCAAGGATACTTCTGGCCTACAATAAAAGCAGAATCATTCGAATACGTCAAATGTTGTGACAAGTGTCAGCGATTTGCTTTAATCCCACGAGCTCCACCAACCAAGCTCACCATGATGAGTTCCCTGTGGCCATTCGCAATATGGGGAATCGACCTCATTGGATCCCTGCTAACAGAGAAAGGGGGAGTAAAATATGTCGTAGCTATTGTTGATTACTTCACTAAGTGGACTGAGGCCGAACCTCTGACCACCATCACCTCGAAGAAAGTCTTGGAATTTTTGGTAAAAAAAAATATAATCTACAGATACGGGGTACAAAGGAAAATAGTGTCAAACAATGGAACTGAGTTCGATAGAGAACTATTTACTCAGTTCTACGAAAAGAATGGGATAATCAAGAGTTTTTCCTCAGTAGCCTATCCACAAGGAAATGGCCAGGTTGAAGCTATGAATAAGACTCTGAAGAGCTCTATTAAGAAAAGGCTTGAAGAGGCTAAAGGAAAATGGCCATAAGAATTACTACAAGTCCTATGGGCTTACAGGACACCAACTCGGACCTCAATAGGCAACACCCTCTTCTGCCTGGCTTACAGTTGCGAAGCTATGCTGCCCATTGAGGTCGGAATCCCAATAATCAAATGCAAAGCATACAGCTGGACCTCAAACCAATTCCGGCTCGAAGAAACTCTAGACCTAATTGAAGGAAAACGAGATGAAGCCCAACTTCAAAACGCCGTATACCAGCAAAGGGCTACAAGGTACTTCAATAAGAGGCCCCAAGACAGACACTTTAGATTTGGAGATATGGTGCTTATGCGCATGTTTTTGGCCACACGAGACCCCTCTGCAGGCGTGCTCGGGCCTAATTGGGAGGGACCCTACCAAATTGAATCCATAATCTGACCTAGTGTCTATAAACTAGCAAGGTTAAATGGAGAATTGGTTCCACAAGCTTGGAATGGTGAACACCTATGACCTTATTACCAGTAATGAAGGAATGTTGTTTATTCATTTGTAAACAAGTTTGTACTTAATTCTTGTTTTCATTAATAAAGCACTAAATTTTGTTCCAATTTTATATTTTTATAGATATATTTTTTGCAAGCCCTCAAGATTCAATAACCTAAGATTGTAATCATAGGATATTAAAGGGGCATAAGTGGTATACAATCATACCATAGGCTCAAAAATATAGCATCAATAACAATAAAGTTAATAGCAATGTATGGATTATTAACCAAGCACGAATTAAACAATAGCAGTGTATGGATTATTAACCAAACACGAAGTAAACAATAACAGTGTATGGATCATTAACCAAACATGAATTAAACAAGTCTGGAACAAACCAGCAAACTCTAATCGGCATGATTAAAAGTTGGAATTCTAAATAAACCAACAAAATTCCTGAGTCGAGACTGAGCTGGAATTTTTTTGCAAATAAGTTTCGATCTAGCAACCTTGACACCCTACTTGAGGATGAGGAAAAATTACTATAGTAAAGCAAGAAATAACTAGACTAACGAGGTTACACGCCGATAAGTATTTTTTAACAAAAATATGTGGTAAAAGTAACATTCGACCTTGATAATAACGAAGTTGAAAAAGTGGAATCAAATGAACTATGTATGAATACATGGAATCTTGAAGCAAGACAGTATTTTTATAAATAAACAAATATAAATGCAAGTACTTTGTAGTATGCTCAAAATATTTTGAACTAGAAATATGACATATGCTATCAATGAAAAACGATAAAGGTTTAAAATATGCATAAAGATTTCGAGAAAGAGAATTAAGCCTAAGAAACTACCATTAAAACATAAGCTTGTCAAATAACTCAAACTTTGAGTTATAATTGTCTTTGCCCCAAGGGAATCAAAAAGTATGATTACAGAGGAAATAAAAATTCAAGCCTGACCTCTTCCTCCTCTAGTCAAGCTTTCCATCTGTTCACATACTCGGTCTCCTCTATAGACAAGAAGCTAGCATCAAGGTTAAGATTGGTGGCCCAAATGTGATACATCGCCATGTCAACGGTGCGAGCTTTCTTGGTCCTAAATTCCTCAAGAAGATAAGCCTTCTCACTCTCGATGAACTCAAAAGTCATCTTCTTGTCCTCCTCCAGCTTGGCATTTAGTTCTTGGACCCTCTTGATCTCTATCTCCTTGGCCTCCACCTCCCGTTGAATCGTTTCCAGCTCCCGCTGAGTCACCTCCAGTCCTTACTGAGCTGCCTCCTGCTCCTGCCAAGCCTTTTTAAGGTCGTCTTCAGCCCTGAGCTGTGCATCCCTAGCATCTTGGGCGTGCACTTTGCTCATCGTGACCTCATGATTCAGGACATAATTGTGTTGAACGAAGGTTATCAAGGTCTGCAATTAAAAACTGATGTTAGAGGTAAAGAAATAAAGAGTTGGCATGGAAACATGAAGCCTATCAATTATTAAAGAATAACTTACCGAAGAAAGAAACTCTACACTCTTGTAAAAAATAATGTTGGCACTCTTGCAGGTCTTTAAGAACTCCCACTGGGGAGCCTCGAGGTTGCTGAGGCATTGGCCCACACAAGCCAATGCATAAAAATCGAGCTAGACTCCGAGAGTACCTGCAGCATTTTCGACCACACACTCAGGGACATAGGTCGAAACAATCAGTTTGTAGTCTCGAATTGGAGGTTGGGTAGGGCGAACATGCTTTGATTGGCTCGTAGGAGGAGGGGCCACAACTTTTGGAAGTGTTGGAGGATCAGTGACAAGGCCCAAGTAGTTTCAGGGATTTTGGGTTTTCCCAAAATTTTCGACCACTTTCCGGCCACCTTGAGCCACCACGAGATGAACCACCACCACCACCATATTCATTGCTTCTTGGGCTTCAAAACCCACTAAAGAATCAGACCCAATGGCCACCGTGGACTGGTGGCGCCGCCACTTACTCCGACCATTCTTTTAGGGCTCACGTCAATTCTTTTAGGGATCGCGTTAGTCCTAAAATATCTCAGTTTTTAAGGCTCTCAAATAGAGGACTCAGACCCCATGAGTCCTAAAAATCCTTTTTTGTTGTAGTGTCGGGCCCCCATCGATCCTCTGAAGACAGCGACATCTAACACGAAAGAAAAAGGTGAGGGCCCATTATTTAAAAGAGTGGAAGAATTAAGGCTCGATAACTAGAGTTTGCAAGCTTGAGATAACGAGATCGCATTAATCAAACCTGAAGGCTCAAAATAGCGACATTGACTCAAATGCCAAAATCGAGCTATTAAAAGTTCGATGCATCGAGAGTGGACCCACGCAAGAGTGGGGCAGTTACTGTCAACTTGGGGTATCCCGAATTTCTAGGAAAAAATAGGCAGTTGCCCAAAATGGAGATATTATTGGGATACGTGCATTAAAACCCTAATCCAAAGCCCTTTTTCTTAAGCTATAGGAACATATAACCTATTACCCAATAACCTAAAAAAGGTTCCATTTTTATCTGTTTTCAGCAAACCTTTTGCCTAAACATATTTCTTATCACTACAAATCTACACAAATAAAAAAACTACCTCTTACAAAGAAAATTTCAAGAATGTAGTAAGAACCAAAGGAGTTTTCTTACGCATAAATGCATAAAAGGAAAAAAAAACATACAAGAAATGAGTTGTAAAGTCTAGTGAACTTACACAAGGTTGATCTTGAGAATGTAGAGATCGTAGACTGGAAAATAGGAAGCAGAAACGATCCCACTGAGCCGAAAGTGGTGAGATTGTGTTGCTTCTTTGGCTTGGAGAACATGCAAAGAGTTGAGAGCTTGAGTTCATGTTTTCTCTTCTAAAAATTAAAAAGCAAAGTGAAGAGGTAGAAGATGGCGAATGGATTCAAAATAATCATAAAGGTGGTACTCAAAGGTGAGTCTGAGCCCTTGATTTGGGTCAAAAAATGATCCAAGGGACCGCGTTTGATCTCAAGAGTTGGTGGCAAAAAGATAATAGGAAAGGACGTGTGCAGATAAAAGAGTGCTCGAGTACTCTCGGTATGCAATCCCCTAATAACACGTGTACACACTCGCGTGTGGTAGGTGGGCATGTTTTCTGGAAGTGAAGTTCAAAAGTTTCGTTCTCATAGTATTCGAACAACCTCTAGATCAGTGTAGAACTTTCTCAACCAAATCACCTCCTTAGCTGCTTCACAAGCCACTATGTATTCAGCATCCATGGTTGAATAAGCTATGTTGGATTGTTTAATGCTTCTCCAGACAACAGCTCCTCCACCAAGAGTGAACACTGACCCAGATGTCAATTTTCGACTGTCTTTGTCTAATTGGAATCAGAATCTGTGTATCCAGTAGGATTTAGCTCACCCTTGAATTTACTAGCATATAGTTTCTCGTTCTCCTAAGATACTTGAGAATGTGCTTTACTGCAATCCAGTGTTCCAAACCAGGATTTGATTGATAATGACTTACAATCCCAACTGCATAACATATGTCGGGCCTAGTACACAACATAACATACATCAGACTCCCAACTGCTGAAGCATAGGGAAAATTTCTCATATCCTCTTCCTCCTGAGGTTTCATGGGACATTGTTCCTTGGAGAGAGAAATTCCATGTCTGGTCAGTAATTTACCTTTCTTGGAATTCTCCATAGAGAATCTTTCAAGCCCCTTATCTATATAATTAGCCTGAGAAAGTGCCAAGAGCTTGTTCTTTCTATTCCTTAGGATTTGGATTCCCATAACATAGCTCGCCTCACCCAAATCTTTCATTTGGAACTTTTCGCCTAACCACTTCTTCACGTTTGACAATGTCTCTACATTATTCCTAATGAGAAAAATGTCATCAACGTAAAGAACTAAGAAAACCACCACTTTTCCTTTGATGTATTTATACACACATGCTCCGTCGACATTCTGTTCGAAGCCATATGTTTTAATTGTTTCATCAAAAGTGATATTCCAAGATCTAGATGCTTGCTTTAATCCATAAATGGATTTCAGCAACTTGCACACCTTTTGATCTTCCCTTTTCTTTATGAACCCTTCTAGTTGTACCATATAGATACTTTCATCAAGATAGCCATTCAGAAATGCTGTCTTGACATCTATTTTCCATATCTCATAATCAATGGCAGTCGCTATGGATAAGAAGACACGAATGGATTTGAGCATGGCCACAGGAAAAATGCTTCTTCATAATCAACACATTCTCTCTGAGTGTAACCTTTGGCTACATGCCTCGCTTTGAAAGTCTCTACTTTTCCATCTACACCTCTTTTCTTCTTGTATATCCACTTACACCCTATGGGCCTGACATCTTCAGGTGGATCCACAAGTTCCCAAACAGGATTGGAATACATCGATTCCATTTCTTGGTTCATGGCTTCTTGCCATTTCTCCTTTTCAGGATCATCCATTGCCTCTTTGAAGGTTAATGGATCATCCTTGTTTGTATTAGAAACAAGGACATGTGCCTTATGTTCATAGTGAACAGGTTGTCTCACAATCCTCCCACTACGACGTTGCACTAGGGTTTCTTTTCCAGGAGTCATGGTTTCCTCGGTTTGTCGTTTATCATTTAATGATAAAGATGATTGTGATGGAATCTTATCAGTTGTGAGTTCCTCCAATACTACCTTGCTCTGGGTTTATAGCTATTCATATAGTCATGTTATAAGAAGGTCGCATTTGTTGAAACAAATACCTTTTGATCCTTGAGACTATAGAAATAACCACCTCTTGTTTCTGAAGCGTAGCCAACAAAAATGCACACTTCTGACCTTTATTCAAGTTTCCCTGATTTAGATCTAAGAACATGAGCAAAACAGCCCCAAATGCGGAAATTGTGCAAACTAGGTTTGTTTTCAATCCACTGTTCCAATGGCGTCTTGCTAATGGTCTTAGATGGGACTACATTCAAAATGTGCGTCGTCGTTTGAAGTGCATATCCCCAGAATGTGAGAGGAAGTGAAGAGTAGCTTAACATAGACCTGACCATGTCCAACAAGGTCCTATTTCTTCTTTCAGAAACACCATTTTGTTGTGGTGTTCTTGGTGTTGTGAGTTTGGATAGAATACCATGCTCCAGCAAGAAGTCTTTGAATTCTAAATCCAAATATTCTCCACCTCAGTAATCGAATTGTCTTTAGAGTCTTACCTAACTGCTTCTCAGCCTCAGCTATGAATTCTTGAAACTTACTAAAGGTTTCAAATTTCATAAGCATTAAGTAAGTATGACCATATCTTAAGTAATCATCAATAAAAGTGACGAAATACTCATACCCACCTCTTTCTTGTACATTGATTGGACCACAGACATCTTTGTGTACAAGCTCCAAAGGTTCTTTGGCTCTATTGCCTTTCCTTGAGAAATGACGTTTGGTCATTTTTCCTTCTAGACAAGATTCACAAACCGGAAAAGTTCCAACTCTTAGTTGTCTCAAAGGTCCATCTTTTGTTAACCGATTTATCCTATCTAGACCTATATGACCAAGTCTAAGATGCCAAAGATATGTGTCATCCTCGTTTGAAACTTTTTGTCTTTTGTTACCTTGCAGTTTTGCTAATTTAAACAATTCTGAATTATTAAGTTTTTGATCATTTTAATGAAAGCGATAAAGTCTGAATATTCAATTACATGACTAAAGAAAAAATTAAGAATAATCAAATTATAAATAAAATATGCTAAAGTCATTACATGCAATAAAATTCCAAAATAACTAAAAAGGTGAATCAAACATTATTCAGAGAACAATAAAGTTTTCTTTTAATAAAACTAAAGAATTTTAAATAAATGGACTTTCTTTAACGCTTTCTTGAACTAGATGTTTTTTCTCTTTTCCTCTTCAACATTTTGTCTCCATCTGTAAGTTCCTCTTGATTGCTCAAGTGGATGTAAAGAAGAACAAATAACAAAAAATATGATTAGTGGTTTATAAATCAAATATTTAGAACTTTATGTATCATAATCCACTATCATTTGAAAAAATATCAATTTTTTTGGAAAGTAAACATGATGCATGAATGCAATAATTAAAACACATAAATTAACATTTACTTTTCCATGATAAAACTACCCAACAAATAAAGTGTCGTCGTAGGGTCGGTCAAGTTAAATTCAGATAGCCTATAAGACAATCTTATCTTTATAATTTAAAACATAAAATAACTCTTTATTTTCTCTTTTGAATATAAAGTACCACTAGTTTGGTCAAGATGCAATTATCCACCGCAAAAGCTTACTTACATCTTTGTAAGTGTAACCCGTTATTTCAGAATTCATGACTTAACTTAAAGAATGTCTCCTTAGAGTCGGTCAAGCCTGAAATACATCACTTCTTCCTATCTTCGTAAGAAGCCAACCTTCGTATTAATATGTCTAGAAACCTTCCTTAGGGAGACGGAAACAAAGCCAGCTCGAGGCCCTATTCATATCTCATGATGTTGTACTAATAATGGAGACCATAAGTCACATTAAAATATTCACCTTCTCTCACTTACTATTTTAAATGTGTTTTATTAAACTAATCAATTTATTCTAAATTAATTACTAGTTTATTAATAACCTTTTGAATGTAATTAATTACAAATTCATAATTATAAAAGAGTATGTTTCTATAATTAATGTGATCTAAATAATTACCCATTACATTCATCTAACTTTACTAAAAATGTTTTTTTTACATAAAGTTGGTTATCTTAATGGCCTATAAAATCTATTACCTTTATTATGGTGTGAGTTACCATGTTTTAACTAATTTAATACTTAGGGGTTGTTTGGTATGAGGAGTTTACAGTTTTCATATTACTGGGAAAGTTGAAGAGGGTAATCTGATAGTCTGGAAACTTACATCATTGTGTTTGGTAGTGCACTGTAATCTTATCTATGATTCCTGGGAATATCACTTTCTGTGTTTGGTTGTGCATAGGAATCTGTTAAGTTTTTATATTTTCATAAAATTAATATAATAATATATTTCATCAAAATAATTTATAAACAATTTTACTCATTAAATATTTTTTAACAGAATTAAAAAAATACATCTATTGAATACTAGAATCAAATATAATTTTTAAAATTACAAAAATACCCTTATTTATTTTAAATAATATTTCATTTGTTATTTTAAACTTAAGTAATGATATAAAGGCTTTACAAATCAATTTCTTTAAATAAACAAATATTATTTATTATTTTATAGTTTGATATATGTATATTTTTTTTTCTTCATATTTTCATAAAATTAATATAATAATATATTTCATCAAAATAATTTATAAAAAATTTTACTCATGAAATATTTTTTAACAGAATTAAAAAAATACATTTATTGAATACTAGAATCAAGTATAATTTTTAAAATTACAAAAATACCCTTATTTTATTTTTAATAATATTTCATTTGTTATTTTAAACTAAAGTAATGATATAAAGGCTTTATAAATAAATTTCTTTAAATAAACAAATATTATTTATTATTTTATAGTTTGATATATGTATATTTGTTTTTATATTATAAGCTTTAAAAATAAAATAAGTCATTAACTAAAAAATTATTGGTTTAAGATTTTTTTAAAAAAATAATAATAATAATTTTTAAGTGTTTCACATTCCTGGGTATCTGAAAACCACTTGTCAGATGGGTTTCACTTGAACCTAGAATCAGGAAAAGTTAAAACCCCTGGAGTACAGATTCCCAGGTTAGAAAAACTCAAACCCAGTACCAAATATGGGAAAGTGTTCAGATTCTCATTCCCATGTCCAGATTCCTGCATACCAAACGGCCCCTTAGTATCTTACATGCAATTGGTTTCTCCAAAATATATCATATAAACAGATAGGACAAACCTAGATAATCATGTTTCTAAAAGATTCATGATTCATGAGAAACCGTGTGGGGTTTCATGAATGACATGTAATTGACTAATGCATAATCATGTTATCAATCAAACATCAATTAATATTTATTTAAATAAATACAATAAATAAACAATAAAGGATGAACCGAGTACTAACGTGTATTTCTAAGATTTACAACCCTTTGAAAAATTTAGAAATAAAATTGCAATCTAAGCCTATGTAGCTTTCAAGACTCTCCAAGAATGCTCTTCCTCTCCTTTAGGCTTTCTTGCTAATCTTTTGGGAACTTTGTTTTGCTCAATTTATTAATTAGAAACAAACTTTCTAATTAATACTAACTTTTAATTAAATAATTAGTTTTGTCATATTTTTAATTTAGTTGAATTTAAATAATTAAAGAATCAAAATCAAATAATTATTTAAACTTAAGATATTAAAATAACTTAATCAACTAAAAGATATTTTATTTTCTAATAAAATAAAATAAGATAATTAAACTTTTAAATTCAAATAATTTAAAATTAATTAAATAGAAGATATTTGCACCAAAAAAAATAGGAATTACGGTTCGGGCACCAAGATGGTGCCCTAGGGCCGGCGGCACAAGGTGCCAAGCTTCAGATGGGCTGCTGGGCATGTAGGTGTTGTTAATTGTGCCCTGAAAGCATATGTAGTAGATATTGTTTTAAGAAATAAATAAATAAATTGAATTTGTTATGCATATATTTTATGGACTATATTATTTAGTGATAATATTATGTAAATATCAAAAAAAAATTCTAAGTTCATATATGTGATCTCAAACACGTATTGGTATGGGAGGATTGTGTTTGAGAAAAATGAACTTGAATAGTTCGCAGTAAAATAAAGTTATGGAATCTTTAGATTAATTACTACAAGTACGGTCAACTAGTACTATGAATACATGTGATCTAGATTCGGATTACTAGTGTAGTAGGATACTTTAGTGGATGTACTTTATATATTAGAGAATATATAGAACTGGACCAGATATGTTTATTAATACTTAGTTAAATAATGTTTCGAAGTATTAATTAAATATATCAACTGATGATCATATACAAATAGATCTTAATCCTGAAGTTACTATGAACTCCTGTTTATGTTATATGAGTTTTTTGATTCACTCGTTAGGGTCTGTCAGAATGATCAAGCTAGAAACTTTTGTTTTGGGAACTCATTAATGTAAATGGCTGGGGACATAGTATACAGACATAGAATCTATACCTTCTTGTAAGAGATTGAATAATGGTTCTCTTATGGGGTTGACTTTTGGGACTGAAAGGTTATTAAGCTCAAATTCATAATATAGTTATGAATTAACCTTCACTAGTAAAGTCAATGGTACTTACGGAAACAAGATATAATTAAAAGGGTAAAACGGTAATTTTATTCCCAATTAATTATGAACCATTATTAGAGGTTTAATTTGTATGTAATGATTATATCAATGGACGCTTTATTTTATAAAGTACTCAGTAAATGAAATGTCTATAATTACAAGAGAGCAGTCTCATATTTATAGTGGATTAATCATGAGATTAATAAATTAAGATTATTTAATTAAAGAGTTTAATTAATAATCTCAAATTTATTGGAGCTTTTAATTATAGGTCCATAGGTCCCCACTGCGGCTCTATTAACACTATTCAAGGCAAGAGTTGATATAAAGGGAAAAATTGTTGAAAGACATTTTTAAGAAGATATTTATTCTTCGGGCCAAATATGCAAGTATGTGATAATAGAAATTAATTAATTAATTACAAATTAATTGTAATTAATAAAATTAATTAATATTTAATTATTTTATAATTTTTTTAATTAAATAATTAAATAAATTTTCAAAATTATATTAAATAATTAATTAATTATCATTTTTGAAATTATAATAAATTAAATATTTAATTTCAAATTTTATATTGGTTTTAATTAATTGGTAGAATTAATTAAATATCTTTATTTGAGTGGGAGATAATAATCTGATAAGTTCAAATTGGATTTGAATTTAAAAGATTGATATTTATTCAAATAATTAATTATATTTGATAATTAATTAAAAAGATATTTAATTCAAATTTGAATTAATTATCAGGTTGTTAGATTTTTATATGACAAAGTAGTTTGGATAAATAATTAAATAAAAATAGAAAAATCAAATATCCCTAAAATATAGGGTGGTACACACAGTCCATGTGTACTGCATAATTTTCAGGGAAATATTTTTCAATTTTATTTATTTAAATAATTAATTAACAGAAAATTCAAAAGTTAGCTTTTGGATATTTTCATTAATAAGATAATTAGTTAATTAAAAGATAAATTGTAAGTTGGTTACAGATTTATTTTTTAAATTTAAATATTTCCTTTTTAAGTAAGACTTATAAGAAAATAAAGATATACTCAAGAATTTGCTCTGTGAAAAATAACGATACTTTTCTATCTCTCCTTGAAAAAGATAAAGAATCAATCTCAAGTCTATTCTCTTGATCTCATGTGTTGAGTACATCAAGTTGAATAAGAAATTAACCATCCATTATTCTCTAAGTGCACACACACTTCTTGAGGTGTAGAGAACGTTGTGGAAGATGTTGGTGTCAGTACCAGGGAGCAGCTTGGATAGGAAGTTCATTCAAATTACAAAAAGATAGCTTGGATAGGCATTAAGAGGTATGTTTTCTATTCTTTTCTTGCTTATGATTAATGTATGTATATTAATGGATTTGCATATTTAAAAATAGTTTAAATATGTTACAAAATTTTTGTTGTACACTAGGCCAACCCACCACCATTCCGCTACGTATTAGGAAACTCAATCCTAACAGTAGGCGCATTAAGTGCATCACATAGGGGCTCGCGCAGGGGGCCAGGCAGAGATGCGCAGGCGCACACACAGGCAGGCAGCAGTGGCTCGACTCGGGTGCGTAGGAGCACGAGCAGGCAAGCGCGGGGGCCAGGCGTGGCTGTGTGTAGGTGGCCGAGAGGGCTCGGGCCGAGTCCTTCTCCACTTGTGTACAGATTTTTACAATACATATTTTATAAATAGAAATTTACAAAAATCATATGCCCTTTATGGCTTACACAAGATCTAGAAAAACAATAAAATTCTTAACCCAACAGCACCATATAATTAACGATCCATCATTCAACCATACATTCAAAAAAAAATATTCATCCATTCAATATACATATCAACATACATATAACAAATGCAAGAAACACACACAGTATTTAATATATTTGTATAGACTGCTCTATTACCAATTGTTGTTATTAAACGATCAAATCAAAGCTACCCAGCATAATATATAGACCCATTTTAATAAATATTAATACCATCCAGAATCATACACATATATAAATATTAAATCACATACAAATAAACCAGGGATTACCTCTTGTAGCATATCAAGTGTCTTTGAGTCTTTTTGTATAAATCAACAATCTTCCTATCCAGTGTTAAGAGATCTCACACCCTGATCTTCCAGACCAATCCTTAAACACACAAGGACGTGTGTGGGCACGTATGATTCAAAATGTTGATTTATGTGAATCCCTTGATTTACTCATCACATGAGATCTAAAGAGTTTTTGACAGAGAGAATGTTTAGAATAGTTTTTCAGGTTTAGTGAAAACTATCGCTTTATAGAGTGAGTCTATATTTTTATTTTTCAAAATAATAATCAAGCCTTATTCTGAAAGTCAAGTACTATATCAGACTTGTAACGATATTTAATATAATTAAATAATCTTTATTTAATTCAAATAAAAAATGATTAGATATTTTCATTTAATTATTTATTGAAATCAAATTTAAAAAGAATAATTGAATAACCCATGAAACAAAATTATTTGAAATTCAAAATTCAAATCGTAGGGATTAAATCCCTGATGCTAGGCGCCACACACTGTACAATACAGTGTGTGTTGCCCAAGCCTATATCAAGTTTCCCTAATTTTCTCATTTGTTTGTTTAATCAATCTTTAAGACAATATATTTATCGCAACAAAAATATCAGTTAATTCAAAATTATCTTTATCATGAAATATCCATTTTAAATTAAATAAATAAATATCATATTATAAATAAGATATTTATTATTCTCTCTCTTTATATTAATCCAAACAAGATTAATATTCATTTTAACCTATAGTTTTTCAAAATAAAAACTATATAGTTAAATAATCAACTAATTCATAATTAATCAATTACCCATAGATATCACATAATTATTTCCTTGCCCTTGCAATTTAGTCATTTTTCTTTACAAATCTTTCTTTTGACATCCTTATCCTTGATAGTGTAGGACAGAGGTGATCTAGGGACCATGGACCTATAATACGAAGCTCCAATCAACCAGGTTATTAATTAAACTCTTTAATATAATAATTTTGTGATTACTCCACTATAAATATGGAATTGTACTCTAAGTATATATAGAATTATATTTACAGAGTTTTCTCTAGTAGTCCATTGATATAATCAATGTATGTAGTTATGTCCTCCATTATTGGTTTGTTAATTAGAGTTAGTCAAAATTACCGTTTTACCCTTCCAATTACCTATTGACCCTTAAGTACCATTAATTCACTAGCGAATAATTAATCTATAATTTAATTATAGATTTAAGCTCAATAACTATTCAGTTCCAGAATCAACCCTTGAGGCATCCAATAATCGATCTGTTAGGAAAGCATGGATTACATTATTGTAATTCATGTTCCCAACCATCCATAATATTGAATCTCCAAAACAAAAGTCATTAACCTCATTATTCTAAGAGACCTTAACGAATGAATCAAAAGATCCAATAAACATAAACATGATTTCATGAATATTCAAGATTTAGACTAATCTATAAATGATCATCTATTATGATAAGAATGAAATCTTTTAAGTCAAGCGGCAAGTTTTTAAAGATAATCAATTATCATCGATCCTATCATGTTTAATCTCTATTATATACAAGACCTTTACTAAGATATCTATCCACATCAGCAATCTGAATCTAGATTACTTGCATCTCGTATGCTTAGCAAATCGTACTAGTAACCATTCATTTAGGATTCCTTACTTTAATATGTTACTGACTATTTTATTCATTATATATGATCTTGTTGACCCTCGTTTTGGTCAACGACACGGAGTCAAATAAACGACAGGAGATTAGTACGATGCTTGAGACAACAATCTAATGGAAAGTAAAGAACACAAAGAATTATAGTGGTTCAGCCCCAGTGATTGGTAATGACCTACGTCCACTTGATACTATTGTTAATATTGAGCTTCAAAGGTGTGATCAAAGAACTAGGGTTCCTGAGTTTCACAGACCTTAGAAGGAGAAAAAAATACAAACGATGGATAATAGTGATGTAATTCGGAAAGAGATCAAAAGATCCCCCCTTGAGCTCTTTCTTGTATATTTATAGGTTGAAGGAGGGTTACAGGAGTCAATTAATTATATATTTCCTTAATAAACGGATCTTCAGGTTATAATGAAGGGATATTCTCACATATTATTATAACTGTACAGATTTACACATAAATAAATGGAGTATACGACCAGGCTGGTCGTATATAAAACTTGAACCTTGCATACGGAAATATCTCTGGTCAAGAGGCGAGCAACATCTCTGCCGCGTGTCGGCCACGTGTCAAAGATTCTTGCCACGTCATCAACAGGTGTTTTTTGGATAAACATTTGCCCCCCAAGTTTATTTATTCCGACCAACAATAAGTAAACTTAGGAAACTAACCTTTCGTATGCCCCACGAAATCTATCAGAGTCCCTCGTGCGTTCTCAAAAACTGTGACCTAATCACGTCCAATCACGCCTTTTCAGTTTCCAAGTAATCCCTCTGACGGCTATTACACTCGCCCATGCCTTGAAAAAGGTAACTCATGATTACCCCTTTTCAACATATCTCAGCCATTACAAATAATCCCCAAATTTACCTTTTAACTTTTTACTAGCCATTTTCTTGCCAAGAACCTTCAAGAACTCCATCTCAGAGCTCAAAAATTTCGAAGATCTTCCATCGCTGTTCTAAGGATCCTCCGTTCGCACGTCCAAAGTCGCTTCATTTCAGAATCTCCAACCTTCATCTAGGTAAATTTCTTCAACTTTCAAGCTCTTTGACATGCCATGCATACTGCTATACGCCTGTTTTGATTTCTGAAATTTTTCGTGTTCTTGGGTAGAAATGCATGAGGATTGTGGGAATACCGATTGATGCTTGATAGGGTAGTGTAGTTTTTCTCTGTAGGAGTTAGGAGCTAGTTTGATAGTCAAGATCGTAAGCTTAGGGCGTAAAATCGAAGTAAAAATTTGATTTTTAGGCTAGCTAAAAAACTGGGTTTTTCCCGCCCCTTCGGAGTCAAAAAAGCTTTTTTCTAAAAACTTTTTATTTCTGCTTTTTGATCTGTTTTTCAAACTGCTCGCATAGAACTTAGTGTTTCTGTTAGAATGTTGCTGGTCATAGACGCGAGCAACGTTATTCCAACTTTCAACATAAGCTCCCAGGTTGTGCGTCTTATCTCCTCCTTTCTCTGTTCGCAGTTTACATGCAAGATCTGTGGGGAGGAGAAAGACCTATAGACGAAAACTTATTGGCTCAACTACTCGAGGATGAAGAGCAACCATCGTCACTGATACCTGATATTCCATTTTCCTGTGTTACTCCAAACACTTCACCTATCCCTGCTCAAAATATGGCTTGTGCTAAAACCAAAGCTCAGAAAAAGAAAACCCCCACTCCTTCACATCAGCCTGCTCCTCGGGCTGAAACTCCCTCGACCAGTGGTCGAGCTGAAAATGCTCCTGACCCCAACATCGAAAGACATGCTCGACCCCGACATGCCATTCAGCCAGATGTTGAGTGGCATTTAGTTCCTGAGAGCAGAGTGACGATCAGGATGATCGCCAACTGCATCAGGAAGTACGGTCTCACGGGGGTGACCTTAGTCCGTCCTAACCAAGACCAAAGGGCTAACCTGCTCGAGGGCACCTTCAGCGCCTGGTCGAGCTTTCACATCGAGGCAGGGGCTACCTTGCCTCTTCACTCATTTTTCCAAGGGGTGGCCAACTATTTCGGAGTTGCCCCTTTTCAAATAACTCCAAACAGATATAGGATGCTCGCTGCACTCTATATCCTGTACAACCAAAAGAAATGGCCCGTGCCAACTCCTCATGAGGTCAACTACTTGTTCGACCTCAAGTCTAACCCCAACCAAGAAGGCACAGGTTTTTTTCACTTCTGTCATTAGGAAACCGAGCGCACCTTCCTGACTGACACTACCCATATATCAAATGTGGGGAGGTACTACCAGGAGTACTTCCTCACAACTGACATGATCGCGGACAACTTGGCCTTTTCTCAAGGAGGTAAAACTTTCGTACCACTGGCTGTTGATATTTATTTAGTGTTCTTCTCCACCATCTCTTAAACTTTTAATGTCCTCCAGTCCCATGGCTGCGACCAGACCCAACTCCAGATATGGAGTTGAGGTCAGTCCTCTTGGGCAGCATGACTGACGTAGAAAAAAGCATCAAACATCTGGTCAAAGAGGCAAATCTTAGGTTGGTTGGCCTCTTGGCCCCTCATAAGGACATGAGGGAGTCAACTGCAGGGAGTGCCACAGCCGAGGAGGAACCCGAGCGGCAACCACCAGCGTTGCCTCCACGAAGGAGACCAACCGAGGTCACAGTCAGGGAACCTGCTGGCACACCTCCGACAGAGAGGCCCTCAGTCCCCCTTGGAAAGGGGAAAAAGAAAGCCATCAAGCCTGTCGAACACTCGGACGAGTCTTCAGGCGAGAATGGTACAGTTATTTCGCTTTTAGATAGCTTGCCAATATCCTATCATCTATTCAACGGGGACGGAAATTTTAAATATGCTCCAAATTTAGGTCCAGACTTCTTCATGTCAGAGAGTGAGTATAAGACTAGTAGAGTCTATAGTATAGCGACCAGTAATAATAGCTCGGGTATTTGACTTTGTAATCTTTCTTTATTTCTTTTCCTTATGTTATATACTTAGTCATTTATGCTATCTCACTGTTCGACATTTTGCTTCTTTTCCAGACATGGACTCCGTGAATGTGTTCGACATTTACAGCACTCCTGAGGCTGCCGCGGCTCCCCTGAGCAAACAAAAGGCAAGCAATAGGCACCATGGGGAAAGCAGCAAAGCGCCTCAGGCCAAGAAGGCTCGCAATGCAGGCCCCCCGGAGGACAGGCCCTCAGCCAATGCAACTCCAGCCTCTCCTTGCGAGCAGCAAACCCCCTCTGCTCCAGCCAGATCAACTCCACCTCCAGCGGCCCCAACCGACCAGACTCAGCAAGCCGGTCCTGCTTCGACTGGGGGCGATATAACTGGTCGAGTCTTCAAATCGGTCAAGGACAGGGTCGCAAATATTGTAAAGCATGACCGCTGCCGAGAGGTGATGACCGCGACCGAAGCGATGGAAGTCGACTTGATCTTAAACCGTGCTTTGAACGAGTTTACCAATGTAAGTCATCTTTTTCCGCGGAGACAACTCTTCTATTCTTTACAGTTAGCCTAACTTCTGCTCTGATCGTAGGCAATGCTGACCTTTACCGCTAGCCGCCTCCACTCGTGTGCTGTTTCCGAGGAGGCCAAATCTTTGGAGCAAAGGAACGCTGATGGACTTAAAGAAGCTGAAGCAAACTATGCTGACTAGCTTGCAGTGGTGCTCGAGGAGAAGAATAAGCTGGCAGAGGAGTTGAAGGAGAAGCACAAGTCTCTGGACAAGGCCATTACTCAAAGGGACCAATTCAAGGAGTCTAACCGCTTCAATTTCTGCGTGGCCCACCAGCTCGAGGAGGAACTGGTTACAAGTAGACAGGAGAATACTACCCTGGAAAGGTATAAGAATTCCACTCTCCGATGCCTCTATGATTTCTGGAAGCACAACCAGGGTGCCGACTTCAATTACCTTCTTGAGAATGCATGAACCGCCGAGCTTGCTCGCTGTGCCGCTCGACTGGCAGAGGAAGAAAGGGCGAGGATTCCTACTTCCCCTGAGATCTCGCTGGTCGCTGGGATGGATGGGGCAGATAATGAGGCTGCAGACGTCGTTGATCAAGGCCCTCCTCAAGATCCCCCGACTCCTCAAGATCCTCCGGCTGCTTAAGCTTTTTCTAATTATATTTTATCTTTTTAACTACACGACCTACTGGTCGTGATGTCAAGACAATATATATTTTTTATTGCTGCATGGGCAGCTTTACTTTTATTTGAACAATTACATCCGAGCAGCGACTGCTCGCGGTGTAAAAGGATACATTTTGACATTATAATATATTTGAATATTATTATAACATCTGTTCGCATGACTGTAATGCCCCAAATTTTCTAATAAGGTTAGGACCTTGATTAGGAGGCCGGGAGGGCCATAATTGATTAATTATGATATTAAATGATTATATGCATGTTAATGTGAATTATATTATTATATGATGATGAATGCATGCATATGGGTGTATTTATAATTATAAGGGCATTTTGGTAATTTGGCCTGTTGAGGGCATATTTGTATATTTGGGTGCATATTGTAATTTGTGAATGAGATTTCATTATTATGGAGATATATTCGAGTTATTCGGCATGAGACGTTCTTATATTATGAGTTAGCAGTTTTGTCATAATGGGGTCAATTATTGGTTAATAAGAATGTTTATTTGATGATAAATTGGGAGTATTTGAGGTCAGGAGGAAATTCTGGAAGTTTTGACTATAATGTCCTCGGAGGTGTTTTCGGGACCCCGAGCACTAGGTTTTATTTGAGGTTACTTAAGCTTTAAGTAGCTTTTCAGATAGAACGTACGTTAGAAAACATTTCCTCTCTCCTTCGTTAGCTCATTTTACCGTTCGAAGCCTTTTTGAAGAAATCTCGAGTTCTAGGAGTCAGAATCAAGCGAGGATCGAGACATAGCGATCCTAGGAAAGATTAGAAGCTTCTTAACCGAAGGATTCGATGGAAAACAACCCAATCGAAGGTAATCTAAGTTTAAGTTTTGAGTTTTTTTAGAGTTTCTAAGCTTTGAATTGGATTTTGTGAATCGTTGAGTTTTTGGTTCAATTGAGCCTTGGGTTTTGATGGTTTTGGATCATTAAGAAAGTTGGGAACTTAGATTTGATGATTTGGTAATGTTTATGCATGATTTTGGAGGCTTTGGGATGTTTGAAATCGTGTTTAGGGATGGCTCTGGGTTGGGGGCCGCGGCCCTGTTCTTGGGCGCCGCGGCCCTAGCTCGAAGAAGCAGGTGAAGCAATTTTGCCCTTGCTGGGAGCCATGGCCCTTGGTGTTGGACACCATGGTCCTTGCTTCTGGAGTGGCTGGGGGCCGCGGCCCAAGGTGCTAGGGCCGCAGCCCTCGAGCAGGGTTGAGCCCGTTTGTGTGTTTTGGCCCCGGGAACATGGTTTCAGGCCTCTGGATCGTTCCTACTACCCAGATTAGTGGGGATTGATGTCCCGGAGGCTAGATCTTGGTTTGAGAACCCTTGATTATCATTTTATTGATGGTGTCCCATATTTGGTTATGACTAGGTGATCGCTAAAGGACTAAAAGTTGATCATTCTCAAGGGTCGATCTTTTATTCATTCTAGCTCGAATATGAGGTAAGAAATTGTACCCTGTGTATGTATGAAATGCATGGTTATTCTTGATGCATGTTGGATTATTAAATGTGGCATGCATGATTATTGTTGAGGCAAGTCAAGTGGTTAAATATGATGCATATGATGCACGAGAAACATGTGATTAGGGCATGCTATGATTATTGAATATGAGAATATTCAGAGCTTGAGCCTCTGTGTTTATGCATGGTCCTAATTATGCTAGTAATTGTTGAGTACACATGTTGAATGCCTTGTATTTGAATATTAGATATATGTGATATATGTTTGGTGGCATTGCTTACTTGTTTATGGTACTGAGTAGTCAGGGAAACTGACCTAAGAGTCAGAAACGGCAATAGCGTCCTGAACGCAAGGCCGAATGAAGATTAGATCTAATCGATATCAGCTTTGAATGACTCTAGGGCATTAATGTTGGACCGACCCTAAGGTCGATGAAACTTATAAGCGCTTGGCTAGTCTAAGACTAGTTACTCAGAGCCAAGGCCTAAGGCCTAGGTGACTGCTTGTCACATGGCTAGGGAACGATGTTCCAGGGTTATGACTCTATGGTCACGAGGAAGGTTATGTTGGTGACTAATCATCATGCACCTATCCTATCTAAGCTAGTGAAAGGATCACTTATCTACTCGACAGGTTTATGCTGGTGACTATTTCACCAGAAACCTATTCTGTTTAAGCTAGTGAAAGGATCACATGGCTATTGGGAACGGAACCCACCTTAGTGACTGTACCACTGTCACTCTTCTATATTGGGCTAAAATCCCTGGATGATTATTATGATCATTGGTTGATGTGTTATACTCAACATTACGTGAACTCATTTGCCTGCTTGAATAGGGCTATATCTGCTAGGCGTGTGCCTTATGATCTGATGGCATGTAATAACTGTTCATGAGCATATTAAGTTTTCTTGCTGCGCTTCGGCTCACGGATGCTATGTGGTGCAGGTAAAGGCAAAAGAAAGCTGGACCATCCTTGAGTTGCAGAGGTTAGGTGATGATGTGTACATATGCAGCTGCTCAACCACCACGGCCGAGGTTTGAAGAGGAACTAGGGTTAAACCCTATTTTGCCTCCTAGATCGGCTAGTTGTAAATATTTTCTTATAATAGACCTTTAAATTATATTTCGGGATCCCAATGTATATAACAAATGTTCTAATGAAACGTTACATCTTAACAAAAAAATTTAATCCCTAAACCTTTAATCATACTTAGTTACACGATTTTGGCCAAATGACTCGATTAGCGAGTTTAGCACTATTTACAAGGCACACCGTAACGGTCCATGGAGTTTAGGGCGTTACAATGACCGAACTTAGCATAGCACTTTGGTTTGATTTAACAAAATAAAAATTTTTTGAAGAATACTCTATGTGCCCTAGCATGCTTTCACTTATTTTGCTCATGTGTTTACATACCTTTTAACGATATGCTTTGCTTACTTGTACCTTATATGCCCCCCAAGTGATCGAGGAGCTTTAGGTCCTTGGTCACTTTCCTTGATCAGAACCTGCTCGAACATTACTGCTCGTAGCAATATGATTAGAGTTATAATACAGCAAAACAACACACGTAATGAGCAAATACTTGTAATAAATACAATAGTTGGCAAGAAATGATTGGCTGTCCACAGTCCCTTTTATTTCTCATAATAAATGGACTAAACATGTCTTTACGAGTGATCAATAAGATCTTACATTATAAGCGATCAGTCACATAAAATGACCAACCCTTTTTTAAAACTTATAAAAAGTAAAATTAATACAAGCCAATTCTTTAAGAAGAATTGTTCATTGGTAATACTTGCACAGGTGTTCTCCATTCCAATAGCGAGGAACGAGATCTCCGTTTAAGCGTGCAAGTTTATAAGTGCCTGGGTGAAGGACCTCATCAATCTGGTATGGCCCTTCCCAATTAGGCCCGAGTACTCCAGCAGCTTGGTCGCGGGTGTTTAGAAAAACTCTTCGGAGTACAAGGTCTCCAACACTGAATTTTCTTTCTCGCACTTTAGAGTTGAAATACCGGGCGACCTTTTGCTGGTACGCAGCTACTCGGAGCTGAGCTTGTTCACGCTTCTCATCGATTGAGTCCAGGGATTCCATCAATAGCTGGCTATTAGAGTCTTGGTCGTATGTTAATCTGTGGTGCGAGGGTGGATCTAACTCGACAGGCTACATAGCTTCATACCCGTACACCAAGGAAAACTGGGTATGACCTATTGCTGTTCGGTGGGAAGTTCTGTACGACCAAAGAACTTCAGGCAACTGCTCTGGCCATCCTCCCTTAGCTTCTTCAAGTCTTTTCTTCAGGGTATCCTTCAGTGTTTTGTTAACAGCTTCGACTTGCCCATTCACTTGGGGATGAGTGACTGAAGAAAAGCTTTTGATAATATCATGACATTTGCAGAAGTCCGTCAATAGATCATTGTCAAACTGGGTGTCGTTATCCGAGACTATCTTCCTTGGTAATCCATAGCGACAAATGATGTTCTTGATTACAAAGTCAAGCACTTTCTTGGTCGTTATGGTTGCGAGTGGCTTAGCCTCGGCCCATTCAGTGAAGTAGTCGACGGCAACCACTGCATACTTTACACCACCTTTTCCTGTAGGCAAAGATCCAATTATATCTATTCCCCAAACAGCGAAGGGCCATGGACTCTTCATTTGCTTTAACGCGTTGGGAGCAGCTCGTGGGATTTTAGAAAATCTCTGACACTTGTCACACCTCCGCACGAACTCCATGAATCTTCATTCATGGTTGGCCAAAAGTATCCTTGCCTTAGGATCTTTTTTGACAAACTTTGCCCCCTAGCGTGGTCCCTGCAAAAACCTTCGTGCACCTCTTCAATCAATTCTTTGGCTTTTTCCTTGGTAATACATCTAAGAAGTGGCTGTGAGTATCCCCTTCGGTACAGGATCCCATCGACTAGGATATACCTAGCAACTTGCCGCTGAAGGGTCCTGGCTTTTTTTTTGTCCGCTGGTAGCACGCTGCTTGACAGATACTCTACATATGGTTCTATCCATGTGTCTGCCATCTGGATGACCAGGGTGGTTTCTGCTGCTTGGATGCTTGCAACTGATAGTCGTTCAACTGGCACTATGTTCAGAGTATCAGCATCTTTTGCACTTGCCAACTTTGCCAAAGCATCCGCATTGCAATTCTGATCGCGAGGTACTTGTTGGAGAGTGTATATGTCGAATTGGCCTAACAGATCCTTTGCTTTGTTTAGATAGGCGACCATCTTCAAACCTCGTGCCTGGTACTCTCCCAAGACTTGATTCACCACCAGCTACGAATCACTATATATGTCAAGCACTTTTATGTTCATATCCTTGGCTAACCATAATCCAACGAGTAATGCTTCATATTCAGCCTCATTATTAGATGCAGTGAAGTCATATCTAATTTCACAGTGAAATCGATGCCCTTCCGGCGTTATCAATATCACCCCTGCTCCTGCGTGGGATTCGTTGGATGAACCGTCTGTGAACAATTTCCACGAGGGTGCTTGGATTTGACACTCAGGCTTGCTAGGCTCTTCAGTCTGCTCGCCACCCGCATGCTCTATGAATTCGGCGATGAAGTCAGCCAAGGCTTGTCCTTTTATCGCTGCCCGCGGCAAGTAAGATATGTCGAACTACCTGAGTTCGACTACCCACTTTAGTAATCTTCATGCAGCTTCTGGCTTTTGCAGAACTTGTCAAAGAGGCTGGTCGGTTAAGACCGTAACTAGATGAGCTTGGAAGTAAGGTCACAGCTTCCTAGAGGCCAAAACTAAACAATAGGCTAATCTTTCGATGGGGGGATACCTCAACTCTGCTCCGATTAGCCTTTCGCTTACATAATAGACAACCTTCTACACACCCTCTTCTTCTCTTACTAGAACAGTGCTAACAGCGTAATCCGTGATTGCTAGGTAGATGAACAAAGTCTCTTTATCGATCGACTTCCACAGAATGGGTGGTTGCGCCATATGCGTTTTTAGTGCTTGAAAGGCCTGTTCGCACTCATCTGTCCATTCAAATTTCTTATTGCCTCTTAGTAGATTGAGAAATGGGACGCACTTGTCTGTCGATTTCGAAATGAATCTAATGAGAGTAGCAATCCTCTCGGTCAGGCTTTGGACATCCTTAATCTTCACTGACGACTTCATCTCGATCAGGGCTTTTATTTTCTCAGGATTAGCTTCAATTCCTCTCGAGTTAACTATAAATCCCAAGAACTTCCCTCATCCTACTCCGAAGGAACATTTAAGGGGATTTAACTTCATCTGATATTTATTCAGAACGTTGAAGCATTCTTGCCAATCCTGTACATGCCCTTCTGCTTTCTTCGACTTAACCAGCATGTCGTCGACATAGACCTCCATGTTTGTGCCAATCAACTCCTTGACATGTGGTTGACGAGTCTTTGGTGAGTCGCACCAGCGTTTTTCAAACCGAAGGGCATCACCTTGTAACAGTAAAGCCCTGTATCAGTTTGAAAGCTAGTGTGGTCCTCATCAGGGGGATGCATACTTATCTGATTATACCTAGAGTATGCATCCATGAATGAGAGGATCTCATGCCCTGCAGTGGCATCGACCAGCTGATTGATCCTCGGGAGTGGGAAACACTCTTTGGGGCAGGCTTTATTTAGGTCTGTAAAATCCACGCATATACGCCACTTGCCATTCGGCTTGGGCACTAGTACGGGATTAAAGACCCACGATGGATAAAACACCACCCTGATGAACCCATTCTCCTTCAGCTTCTCGACTTCCTCTTTTAAGGCCTTTGATCTATCTTTGTCGAGCAGCCTTCTTTTTTGTTGCACTGGTCGAAAGCTTTTGTCGATGTTTAGAACATGGCTGATGACTGCAGGATCTATCCCGATCATGTCTTTATGCGACCAAGCAAAGACCTCCTGGTTCCTCCTTAAGAACTCCACCAGTGCTTGTTTTGTTGTTGTCTCTAAGTTTTTACTGACTTTCACAACTCTAGTCGGATTCTCCTCATCGAGTTGGACCTCTTCAAGGTCCTTGATGGGTCCCACTTCTTCTTCAAAATCCCCAAAGTGAGGATCTAAGTCCTTGTCCTCACTTTGGGCAATGCCCTATTTGGTGAGATTATCACCCAAGCGGGCTTGAACATCAGTTGCCATTTGCAATTCCTTCCCGGTGGCATCTCTCGATACACCATTCTTTGCCTTGGTGATCGAGGTGTTGTAGCACTCCCTCGCTTCCCTTTGGTTTCCCAACATGCATCCTACCCCTCGTCTGTTGGGAATTTCATAACGAGGTGCCATATAGAAGTGAAGGCTCACAGGTCGACCAGAATTGGTCTCCCTATCATAGTGTTGTACGCTGAAGGTCAATCAACTACTATAAAAGTAGTGAGTAATGTCCTGTTAGTAGGTGTTGTGCCTGCTGTGACTAGGAGTCTAATAAACCCTAATGGGGCGAGCCCTTCTCCAGAAAAACCATAAATGGTTTGGTTTCATGGCTCCAGGTCTTTCACAGACAACTTCATCCTTTCCAGCGAGGACTTGTATAGGATGTTGACCGAACTTCCAGTATCGACCAACACCCTTGTCACCATCATGCTCGCGATCTGTACGTCCACGACCAGTAGATCGAAGTGTGGGAATCACACATGTTGGGCGTCGTCATCAGAGAAGGTGATTAGTTCCTCCTCTATTCGAGCCTTTTTTGGTGCTCGATCCTCAACATTCATCATCTCGATGTCCTGGTCGTGGCGTAGGGTTCGAGCATATCGTTCCCTAGCTTTCCCACTATCTCCTACAAGATGTGGGCCTCCGCAGATGGTGAGTAGGGTACCTGCCATGGGAGCTAGCTGTAAAGGTGGGGAGCGTTGGCGTGCAGGCGCCGACTTGTTCCCACCTTGAGCCTCTCGCTGAGAACCTCCCTCAGCTCGCACATATCTTCTTAAATGTCCCTATCTTATCAGGAACTCAATTTATTCCTTCAGCTGGTTACACTCATTAGTGTCATGCCCGTAGTTGTTATGAAAACGACAGAACTTTCTTGAATCTCTCTTGGATATATCTTTCCTTATTGGTGCGGGTCGTTTGTAGGGCACGCTTGAGCTGGTCGCCTGGTAGACCTCGGGTCGGCTTTCAACAAGGGCAGTGTAATTGGTGAATCTCGGTTCATACCGATTACCTTTGGGGCGCTTACTCTCGGAGGTCGAGGGTTCATTGCTAGCCCGCTTTCCACCATTCTTACCATTGCCATTCCCCTTGCCTTTGTCGTTGCCATTGGGCTTCGACCCGTTGGCGGCTTTGGCGGGTTCTTTCTTGGCCCCTTGTCTATTGCTGACGATTTCCCTTCATATGCAATCGCGTCCTCAAGCTTGATGTACGGATCATCTCGATCTAAAAATCATGGGTACTTTTAACCCCATACTTTCTGAGGCTACTCCAGAGGGGAGAATGGCACCTAACCCCAGCAGTTAGGGCCATCATCTTTCCTTCATCGCCCACTGTCTTGGCTCCAACTGCAGCTCGCATGAAGCGCTGAATGTATTCCTTCAAGGGCTCCCCCTCTTTCTGGCATATCTCAACCAGTTGGTTTGCCTTAGTGGGGTGCACACGACCCACATAAAACTGTCCGTAAAACTCCTTCACGAACATCTCCTAGGAGACTATACTCGCGGGAGGGAACTTAAAGAACCACTCCTGGGCGACATCAAAAAGTGTCACTGGGAAGATCCTGCAGCGAGCATCTTCAAAGACTTTCTGAATGTCCATTTGTATGTCAAACTTGTTGACATAAGATACTGGGTCTCCATACCCGTCGAAATTCAGCAGTGTTGGCATCTTGAACTTACTAGGGGTTTCTACCATGACAATCATCTGTACGAAAGGGGTGCCTCTCCTTCGATCGTATTCAATGTGTGATGTTTGCCCCCCCGACTAGCTGCTGCATAGCCTAGCTCAGGGCATCGATTTGAGCCTGAACAACTTCTGGGATTGCTGGGGCCTCTGGTGCCGGGGGAATGTATTCATCGTGCCTTTCTCAGCGGTCGTTGAGTACATCCCTCAAATCATCATCTCTTCACCGCTGTTCGCTGGCTCCAAGCTAACTAAAGACGTTATTCTACCTGGACTGCCCCCCAGCATTATGACCCGATGGTCGGTCTTCTCTAGGTGGGGGGCTCCTGCCTCCACCTCTATCTTCGTTCCTTCGACCACCATTTCCTCTGCCTGAGTGGGCTTCATTGTAGCCATGGCCATCTTTGAACTATGGCTGGCTATGGTGCGACTGAAAATTCTCTCTGTTGCCTCCTTGGGCTGGAATTTCCCGAGCGTTAGGGGGAGGCCTGCGCTGGTTGGTGGGTCCCCGTGCATTGTCATGTCGTGGGGGGCCCCTGACCGCAGAGCCTGTCTCTGAGTTCCTCTTGTTGGCAGAAGGACGTTGCCCCCTACTCGGTGGATGTGGCTCTTCACCCCCTGGGTGTCTAGGGCTACGGGGCTGTTGCCCAGCCCTATTCTGCCTCGGGCGCGGGGGATTGCCTCGACCAGCCTGAGACAGAGGCTGCTGCTCAGGATCCCTAGGTGGGACATCATCCTAAGGCATAGGTGGCTGCTTCGACCTTTGAGGGCTTACTGGCTAGAATGGAGGACTAGGGTTGGGACCCCTTTGAGGTGGCCCATTTGGAGGCTGATCTGGCTGGGAAGCTGGCGCAGCCTGATTCCTAGCCAGCAGGATGGCCGCTTCAAGGGCAGCCATGGCATTCCTCTGCCGACGGTCCATCTCAGCCTGCCTTTCGCTCAGCTCCTGGCACTGGCGTTCTATCTCCCTTTGCTACGACGCCATTATCTCGGCAGCATTCTCTTGATTGGCCCTCAGATTGGCCAACTCATCCTGCAACACCCCCAGGGTTGCCTTTAGGGTCTTAGAATCCAACTCTTCCTCATCAAACTCCAAATGAGGTTCGTCTTTAGCCACATTTGGTGGAGGAGGCTGGGATGGTGCAGCGGCAGCCTGTCCAGTCTTCTTGGTAGTTTTTTCCATTAGATTCTTTGTCAAGCTCTCAATGAAAGCACCAGAATCTTGACCCTTGTTTTAGTCAACAACACAGAGTCAAATAAACGACAGGAGATTAGTACGATGCTTGAGAATGCAATCTAATGGAAAGTAAAGAACACAAAGAATTATAGTGGTTCGACCCCAGTGATTGGTAATGACCTACGTCCACTTGATACTATTATTATTATTGAGCTTCAAAGGTGTGATCAAAGAACTAGGGTTCCTGAGTTTCACAGACCTTAGAAGGAGAAAACAATACAAACGATGGATAATAGTAATGTAATTCGGAAAGAGATCAAAAGATCCCCCCTTGAGCTATTTCTTGTATATTTATAGGCTCAAGGAGGGTTACAAGAGTTAATTAATTATATATTTCCTTAATAAATGGATCTTCAGGTTATAATGAAGAGATATTCTCGGATATCATTACAACTGTATAGATTTACACATAAATAAATGGAGTATATGACCAGGCTGGTCATATATAAAACTTGAACCTTGCATACGGAAATATCTCTGGTCGAGAAGCGAGGAGCATCTCTGCCACGTGTTGGCCATGTGTCGAAGATTCTGGCCACGTCATCAACAGCTGTTTTTTGGATAAACAGATCTTAATTCTCTCGTACTAATACAAGATCATATTCTCATGAATGAATATGGAATTTTCATGATATTAATATATAATTAATTCAAACAATAATTATAGCATTCAAATATAATAAAATTGTATTTTTATTTAAAACCAATAAAATATCTTTACATGCTTTTAGGGCATTAATCCTAACACACAAAACTTGAATGGAGTGATCTATGATCAACTACCAGAGGTTCAAGCTTTTCTTCCAGCTTTGATGAACATGAAAAATATGGTGAATGGATGAGATTGAATCACCTGGCACGTCAATGCATGTTATCGACCATGCATGGCGACATTAAAGAAATATATATGGTTAATGAAACTGCATACGATATGTGGGCCATAATAAAGGATGATGCTATAGCACATGCTCAATTTTTAAAATAAGGGGTAAATTTGACTTACTCAAAAACTCTTGTTTAATATTTTTGAATGGTTAATTCAAAATAATGCACTATATTATTTTTCATATGTTATTGTCTTCAAGGATGCAGAAATCTTTTGAGAAAAAGAGTAGTTGCATTGAAACCAAAGCGAAGAAGAAATGATGAAGACGATTGAATAAAGAAAAGATTAGTTTAGAAATTTATTTTGTTTAGTTTAAAACAATTTAAATTTTTTGTCATTTGGAAATAGTTGATTTTCATTATGAAAGAAATTAATAAGTTCTTTCTTTAAATTAGTTCTAGAATTATTTCTAGAAATTATGTTTTTAGATTCTTTTATTTGACAAGTGAACAAGTTTAATATTTCTTTTGAATAATAAATTCAGTTGTTATTTTTTGAAATATATTTGTTTCACCTATTTCATCAAGGAGCACAAATGATAATTATGAATTATTCATTATAGTTCAAATCATATATTTAATAAGACATCTTATTCCATCCACGATTAAGTGAAACATATATGTGAATTATTTTTTAGATTGTCTTGTAATTAATTAGACACATAAAAAAAATAAAAGACAGTCTTTTATTGGAACCATTCATTGGTTCTCTCCCTGTTTATATAGTCTGTTATTTAAAGTTAACCAAAAGATCTTTCTCTTATAAAGGCTCAAAAATCACATAATCATTTAGTTAATACATAGAGATGTATGTTGAACTGCTTAATGTTCAAAAGAAATAATAAATAGTAAGTCAATATTGATTGACATTTATTTAAGATATGTTTAACTTTGATTAAATGCAAAGAAAATTTGTATAAATTTTCATGCAACATTCAAAGTAAAGTCACTTAAAGACTTTTTTGATCTAATCTAAAGGAAGTCTAAAACTCGAATTTGGAATTCAAGTAATTTGCATGTGAACATGGAATTCAAACCCAACTCACATACAACTAGAATGCTAAGCAAAATTAGTATTTTGGAAATGGAATATAATCATATTAGATAAGATTAAATAGATAATGAGTGATCATTATCGTCTTTATTATTTCTATAATTGTAACACTTGTTATACTCTGTACATGTTTGCTTGTACAACATCAAAGACTTAGAAGTTAGGATTCACAAGTACTTATGTGAATAAATTAAAAATTTCCCATGAAGTCATGTAGTGAAATAGTTTAATAATCATAAAAGATTACAAAAGAGTTTTTATCTCTTCAATGCTACTTTAATGAAGCATGATTATTATAATCACTATATTTTCTAGTTAAGTTGTGCTAGAAATAATGACTGTAAGTCAAATAAGCAAGTTACTGATAATTAACAATGATAAAACCAAAGAATATCACAAATTCTATAAAGCATTATTGTAGTGGGAGCATTAGTTAGTAACTACTCCATTACAAATGTAAAGATAGTTAAATTGTGTTACACAATTTAACTATATTTCATTCACATATTAGTATGAAATGAAAAAGTTTTTACAGAAAACAATGGTTGAAACACCATGAATTTAGAAATGGAATTTGGAATTCTACGACATCTGGGTTCTTGAACATCCAATTAAAGTGCATTGAACTTCAGCTTGAAACAGGATATTCAAGATGAAGAGGAGAACAAAGGAAAGTACAGACTTTTCAAAGTTAGGTTAATAGCCCAAGGCTATGAACAGAAAGAAGAATTTATTACTCGAATAAATATCTAACTTAAATCTATTTACATACTCTTATCCATTGCTTTATGCATGGATTATGAGATTAATTTAAATGGATGTCTATGTAGTCTTTACTGAATGGTTGACATGAAAAAATCATTTAAAGATCTAGACCAGAAAGATTCTGTTGTGATTCTTATTCTTAATATTAACAACATTGTAATCCTTGGGAATGATGTAGAAAAATCGTCAATAGAAAAGTAATGGTTAGCTAAACATTTCTAAATATTAGATTTAGAAAAGCCAAGAATGTTCTATACATTCAACTCTATAGAGATTGAAAGAACAATCCCTAGGCACTGTCTCAAGCAATTTATATAGATAAGAATCTTAAATGTTTTAGTTTACAAAAATCCAAGAAAGGCTTTTTGCCTTCCTGGTTAAGAGGATGTATTATCTAAATAATAATGTTCATTTATTCTTTTATAAGAAAAGGAGGATATGAGACAGTTATTCCTACAGCTCAGTGATAAACTGTTTAATGTATCGAATGTTATATTTTCGAATTGACATGTGTTAAATGGTGGGAATAATCAGCAGTTGTCAATCCAATGATGGATTGAGTCATTGAATAATTATAAGGACTTAATTTTGAGTATCTTGAATATAATGAAGATTCTATGTTTGTGCATTTAGGCAGTGACCTAAAATCTCAAAGGATGAACTAATTTTAAATCTTCAAAGATTGATATCAGAATCAGCTTCCATAACTGTTGAGAAGACACATTAATCTGGAAATGTATTAGACATTTCAGATTTGTATGTTTCACCACAAAAGCTTAAATATAACGGCTATAAGCAGTTAAATAGACTAATTGATTTAGTTGAGTTCTTTGTCATTCTGGAAAGGGTTTCAGATTAGAATAAACAACTAGAATCTCATTGCGAAAGCAATGGAGATACAACTATTCTAGAAGAAATAGGAATCATGAGAGGGTAAAGCACATGAAATGAAGTATCATTTAATTCAAGACAATTTGACATAATTGATGTAATGATCTTGAAGATAACTTTAAAACAGTTTCTTACAAAACTATTACAAATACTTTGTTAGACAAATTCGATCAGGGGAATGCAATGGACATATTGAAAGAGAAGCTTCAATTTGCTTTAGGGAAAGTTGGAGATTTTGGGGAATAGTGCCATTAAAGCAATTATAGTTGACAAATATTTTAAATAAAATAAATAATTGAATTGAATTATTATATATAGACTATGTCCGATATTATTTTGATAATATTAAGTAAATGTAACGCCCTGGTTACCCCAGAACAGTTACGGTGAACCGGAAATTTGACTCGCTACCTGAGTCCTTTGGTTAAAAACGTGCTTCTAAGTGTTATTAACAGGCTAAGGTGGAAAACCAATAATAAGGAAAGGACATATTTTATTAAATACATAAAATTGTTCATGGGCCAAAAAAAGCATTTACAAGTTATTTACAACTCAAAATGGTCATTACTGTTTCAAATTTACAAACCCGCCGACCAAAGCAGCAAAATAGGGTAAACCCCCCAATTCCTCTGAGAACTCCTTGGCTGTGGTGGTCAAGCGGCCGCCTATGTACACATCACCACCTAAGCTCTCCACTTAAGGCTGGGTGAGCTTTTCTTTCCCTTTACCTGCACCACATAGCACCCATGAGCCAAGGCCCAGCAAGAAAACACAATATTGCATATAAACATTATCAACTGATTATCATTATAATCACACAGAGCTTATAGCTCTTAAACAGAAGAGTGAATATCACTTGAGGTTCTAGTAAACCATAATGAGTGACTAACAAGCAAGTCACTAATTTAAACAGATGAGTGACTGCTGGGTAAGTCACTAGCCTTAACAGATGAGTAACTGTTGGGTAAGTCACTAGCCTTAACAGATGAGTGACTGCTGGGTAAGTGACTACTGGGTAAGTCACTAGCTTAAACAGATGAGAGACTGGTGGGTAAGTCTCTAACTTAACAGATGAGTGACTGATGGGTAAGTCACACAAGCATTTTTAGTTTTCATCGAACTTGAGGTCAGTCTGGCATTAACTCTCTTCTGAGTCATTTAATGCAGATGTCGATTAGATCTAATATTTATTGGCTTGCGTTGAATACGCTAAGGCCACCTTGACTTATAATTCTGCACTGTGTGACCAGTGCCCAGTTCCACTGCCGAACTTGACTAATAAGTCTCAGCTTCATAGTTGATACTGACGCCTTTGCCAAATCAGACTAATTAGTCAGTACCATGCATAAGTGAGCATCATTTTCTAAGCACTCAATAATCAATTCATGTCCACATTTACACAATCAACATGCCTCAAGAATAACCATGCATGTCACATATAGGGTGCAGTTTTCTTACCTCTGATTCGAGCAAGAATGAATAAAAGAATGACCCTTGAGAATGATATGAATTTTAGCTCTTTAGCGGTCACCTAGTCATAACCAAATATGGGACACCATCAATGAAATGAACATCAAAGGTTCCCAAACAAATATCTAGCCTCCGGGACATCAATCCCCACTAATCTGGGTAGTAGGAACGATCCCGAGGCCTAAAACCATGTTCCCGGGGCCAAAACACTCAAACGGGCTCAACCCTGCTCAAGGGATGCGGCCCCAACACCTTGGGCCACGGCCCCCAGCCACTCCAGGAGCAAGGGCCGTGGCGCCCAGCAAAGGAAAAATTGCTCCACCTGCTTCTTCGAGCTAGGGTCGCAGCCCCCAACCCAGAGCCATCCCCAAACACATTTTCCTTCATCCCAAACCTCCCAAAAACATACCTAAACACTTCCAAATCATCAAATCAAAGTTCCCATGCTTCCCAATGATCCAAAACCATCAAATCCCAAGGCTCAAACGAACCAAAAACTCAATGGTTCACAAAATCCAATTCTAAGCTTAGAAACTCTAAAACTCAAAAATTAAAACTTAGATTACCTTTGATTGGGTTGTTTCTCGTCAAATCCTTTGGTCAAGAAGCTTCTAATCTTTCCTAGGATCGCTATGCCTCGATCCTCACTTGATTCCGACTCCTAGAACTCGAGATATCTTCGAAAATGCTTCGAATGGTAAAAATGAACTAATGGGAAAGAACGAGAGGTTTTCTAACGTACGTTCTATTTGACAAGCTACTTCAAGCTTAAGTAACCTCAAATAAAACCTAGTGCTCGGGGTCCCGAAAACACCCCCGGGGACATTATAGTCAAAACTTCCAGAATTTCCTCCTAATCTCAATCACTCCCAATTTATCATCAAATAACATTCTCATAACTCAATATCCCAATAAAAGACCTCCATTATGACAAATCCACTAATCCATAATATAAGATCGTCTCTTGCCGAATAGCTCGAATATATCTCCATAATAATGGAATCTCATTCATAAATCACAATATGCACCCAAATTCACGAATATGCCCTTAACAGGCCAAATTATCAAAACATCATAATATTCAAATGTGGACCCACATGCATGCGTATAACATCATATTATAATATAATTCACATAAACATGCATATTAAACAGTTATGGCCCTCCCGGCCTACTAATCCAGCCATTAAACCGCATTAGGGATTTCGGGGCATTACAACTGTCCCCTCCTTACAGAAATTTCGTCCTCAAAATTTACCTGAACAACTCGGGATACTGATCCTGCATATATGACTCCAGCTCCCAGGTCGCTTCCTTGACCTTGCTGTTCATCCATAATACCTTAACTAAAGGTATCGTCTTATTCCTGAGGACCTTGTCCTTTCTGTCAAGTATCTGAACTGGTTGCTCCTCAAAAGAGAGATCTGGCTCAAGCTCCAGATCTTCATAACTCAAAATATGATTCACATCAGATACATACCTCCGAAGAGTTGAAACATGGAATACATTATGCATGGCTGACAACGCCGGTGGCAAAGCCAGCCTGTAAGCCACCTGACCAATCCTCTCCAGGATCTCAAATGGACCTACAAATCTAGGGCTCAGCTTGCCCTTCTACCCAAACCTTCTCACCCCTTTCAATGGTGAGATTCTAAGGAAGACATAGTCTCCCACTTGGAACTCCACGTTCCTGCTCTTGGGATCTGCATAGCTCTTCCGTCTACTCTGAGAAGCGACCATCCAAGCTCTAATCTTCTCAATGGCCTCACTAGTCCTTTGAACTACCTCAAGACCCAAGTATCTCCTTTCACCTTTCTCATCCCAATGAATGGGAGATCTGCATTTCCTACCATACAACATCTCATAAGGTGCAACTCCAATGGTAGACTGATAACTATTGTTGTAGGAGAACTCTATCAAAGGTAGATACTTACTCCAAGATCCACCAAAGTCCAGTACACATGCCCACAACATGTATTCCAATATTTGGATCATCCTCTCAGATTGCCCATCTGTCTGAGGATGATAAGTAGTACTGAACTTCAACTGTGTCCCCATGGCCTTCTGCAAACTTCCCCAGAACTTGGAAGTAAAAGTAAGGTCCCGATCTGACACGATCGACCTAGGCGCTCCATGGAGGCGCATGATCTCTCTCACATAGAGATCTGCATAGTGATCAACTGTATAAGTAGTCCTCACTGGCAAGAAGTGAGCTGACTTGGTATAGCAATCCACTATCACCCATATAGAATCATGTTGACCAACAGTCCTGAGTAAGCCCACCACGAAATCCATCGTGATGTCTTCCCACTTCCACTCTGGGATATCCAAAGGCTGCAATAACCCTGCCGGCCTCTGATGCTCAGCCTTGACCTGCTGACATGTCAAGCACTTAGCCACATACTCTACTACATCTCTCTTCATCCTCAGCCACCAATACAACGATCTCACATCCTGATACATCTTCATGGTGCCTGGATGTAAAGAGTAAGGTGTAGTAGGAGATTCATCCAGAATCTCTCGCCTCAAAATAGTTTCCAACGGAACACATATCCCTCCTTTGTATCTCAATAAGCCTAACTCAGACATTGTATAATCTCTGGATGCTCCAGCCAGATCATCCTCTCTGGTCTCGATCAGCTGTGGATCACTCAACTGAACCTCCTTGATTCTCTCCAACAGCGTAGACTGTAGCATAATATTACTTAACTGGCCCACTAGCAACTCTATACCATCTCTGGTCATATCATCTGCTAACTCCTTGGCTATCAGCCTCATACCATGAATCTGTCTCGGACCCTTTCGGCTTAAAACATCAACTACACGTTGGCCTTTCCTGGATGATACAGAATCTCACAATCATAATCTTTTACTAACTCCAAGCAACGCCTTTGTCTCATATTTAAAGCATTCTGAGTGAAGAAGTATTTCAGGCTCTTGTGGTCTGTATAGATCTCACACTTCTCTCCATAAAGATAATGCCTCCATATCTTTAAAGCAAAGACCACTGCCGCCAACTCTAAATCATGAGTGGGATATCTCTTCTCATACTCCTTCAACTGACGAGAAGCATAAGCAATTACCTTCTCTGACTGCATCAACACACAGCCCAAACCCTGATGAGAAGCATCACAATAAATCACAAACTTCTCCTGATCTGTCGAAAGACTCAGAATTGGAGTTGTAATCAATCTCTGCTTCATTTCCTAGAAGTTGTTCTCACATTTATCTAACCACACAAATTTCTTACTCTTGCATGTCAGCTCAGTCAATGCAGTAGCAATCTTTGAGAACCCTTCCACTAAACACCTATAATAACCTGCCAATCCAAGGAAACTTCTAGCCTCAGAAGCATTCTTTGGCCTTGGCCAATCTCTGACCACTTCAATCTTTGTTGGATCTACCTTAATCCCCTCCTTACTGACAATGTACCCAAGAAAGGATACCTAAGATAACCAGAACTTACATTTCTTGAATTTAGCAAACAGTCTGTGTTCCCTCAATCTTTGTAGAACCAACCTCAGATGTTGCTCATGCTCTGACTCAGACTGAGAATATACCAGAATATCATCGATGAAGATGATCACAAACTGGTCCAGATAACCCTTGAACACTCGGTTCATCAGATCCATAAAAGCAACAGGGGCATTAGTCAATCCAAATGACATAACTAAGAACTCATAATGCCCATACCTGGTGCAAAAAGCAGTCTTCGGTATATCTCCTTCCTTGACCCTCAACTAATGATAACCAGAACGAAGGTCGATCTTTGAGAATACCTTCTTACCTTGCATCTAATCAAACAAATCATCTATCCTTGATAAAGGATACTTGTTCTTAATTGTCAACTTATTTAGTTCTCTGTAATCAATACACATTCTCAGATAACCATCCTTCTTTTTCACAAACAGAACTGGCGCACCCCAAGGTGAGAAACTAGGTCTAATAAAACCTAAATCCAACAGCTCTTGCAACTGTACTTATAATTCTTTCAACTCAGCTAGGGCCATTCTGTAAGGTGCTCTAGACACTGGCTCCGTCCCTGGTGCCAGTTCTATAACGAACTCAATTTCTCTATGCGGTGGCAACCCTGGCAAATCTTCTAGAAACACATCCAGAAACTCACAAACAAGTCTGGTCTCTTCTGGTCTCGCTGGCACAACCTGAGTGGTATCAACCACACTGGCCAAGAATCCAATGCAACCTCCTTGCAAAAGATCCCTAGCCCTCAATACAGAAATCATAGGTATCCGAGGTCCATGCACAGTACCAACAAACACAAAAGGATCCTCACCTTCAGGCTCAAAGGTGACCATGTTCCTTCTGCAATCAATGGTTGCCCCATATTTTTCCAACCAATCCATACCCAATATCATATCGAAGTCAGTCATAACCAACTCTATCAGATCAACTAATAACTCTCTGCCCTCTACTGTCACTGTCAAATATCTGACCCATCTCCTGGATACCACTAACTCTCCAGTGGGTAACAAAGTTCCAAACCCCACAACATAAAAATCACAAGGTCTACACAATCTATCAATAATACTACTAGCAACAAAAGAGTGTGTAGCACCAGAATCAATCAATACGTTATAAGGGGTTCCAGCACTAAGAAGCTGACCTGTAACAACTGAGGGAGAAGCCTCAGCTTCTGCTTGTGTCAATGTGAACACTCGAGCTGGGGCTGAGCTGTCCGCTTTCCTGGGTTCTTCTTTTCTTGCCTTCGGGCAATCCTTTTTAAGATGGTCCACTGCTCCACATGAGAAGCAGGCCCTTGCCCTACACTCTTCCAAATGATGCCTCTTGCATCTAGGGCATTCAAGACGAGTCTTCCAGGCTTCACTACCCCCTGGACGACCCATTGTAATACCATGGGGTCGCCTATCAGGACCTGGAACTGGGAAGGTGTCAAGAACCTTCCTCTTCTGCTCACTGGGGCCTATACCCCTACCAGAACCCACAAATGGAGGACCTGTCCTCCTGAAATCCTTTCTGGTTGCACTGTCTCACCAGATCCTATTCTCTGCACTCTCAGCTGTGAGTGCCTTCTCAACCACCTGTGCATAGGTAGTAACCCCAGCCACAGTGGTGATACGTACATCACGGGCTAATCTAGGCTGTAGCCCCTGAAGAAATCTCTCTCTTCTGGTCCCATCAGTGGGCACCAGCTCCATGGAAAATTTCCACAAACGATCAAACTTTAAGGCATACTCATTGACTGATAAATTCCCCTAAAATAGCCTAATGAACTCCTCGGCCTTCGTTGCCCTGATGGCATCATTATAATATTTTTCATTGAACAGAGTTTGAAACTCTTCCCAACTCAGGGCATTTACATTTTTGGTCTGGATAAAAACCTCCCACCGAATTCGGGCATCCTCCCGAAACATATAAGTGACACAGGCCACCCTCTCATTACCAGATACCCTCATGAAATCAAGGATAGTGGTAATCATACTCATCCACTGCTCTGCCTTGGCAGGATCTGCACTGCCCTCAAATACCGGAGGTTGTTGCTTCCTGAACCTTTCATAAAGAGGATCCCATTTATTTCCAACCTCAGGCAGATGCTCTGGTGCTGGCACCGACACAGGAGGTGCCTCAGATACACTAGCCACTGCAGGCATTTGCTGCTGTCTAAGGAGACGAAGCTCTTCTCCCTGCCTCAACACTGTTGCCTGCAGATCACTGATTATCTGCTTCCAGTTAACAGGAGCTGGCTGTGGAATCTGTGACTGGTCATTTTCCTGACCCTAGCTATTATTATTCTAGCCTTGATCACTCTAGCCAGCTGAAGTATCTGTCTGCCCTGGATTCATTCTTATGTGTTATACCTTGCTGAAACATTGATCAATACGGCCAGTCAGGTAGTAATAACTAAACCTCTTGACGCCTTACAGTCCAAGAACAAGCAAACAATTATCATATTCCACAATCATACAATTATACAAGCAGATACATGTTTATAGCATTTAGAACTTAGCATGTATCACATGATAGTTCACAAACAACAATACTAATAAGTATGTTCCAGCAATCTCAGTACTAATTAGCACACATTAGCTGAGGATATAATATTTCAGGGCACAGGTTTAACATGGTGTCTCATGCATACAGGTAAAGCATATATAATATATTTAAGCAATTATACATATAACTACATAAATAGTTACCAAACCATGAGTCGAGCTTGACTTCAGTGATGTGTGTACATGCCCAGCCAGTCTACAGGAACCCTAACCTTGGCATGCTCTGATACCAAGTTATAACTCCGTGGTTACCCCAGAACAGTTACGGTGAACGGTGAACTGGAAATTTGACTCGCTACTCGAGTCCTTTGGTAAAAAACGTGCTTCTAAGTGTTATTAATATGCTAAGGTGGAAAACCAATAAAAAGGAAAGGATATATTTTATTAAATACATAAAACTGTTCATGGGCCCATACAAACATTTACAAGTTATTTACAACTCCAAATGGTCACTACTGTTGCAAATTTACAAACCCGCCGACCTAAGCGGCAAAATAGGGTAAACCCCCTAGTTCCTCTGAGAACTCCTTGGTCGTGGTGGTCAAGTGGCCGCATATGTACACATCACCACTTAAGCTCTCCACTCAAGGCTAGGTGAGATTTTATTTCCCTTTACCTACACCACATAACACCCATGAGCCATGACCAAGTAAGAAAACACAGTATTGCATATAAACATTATCAACTGATTATCATTATAATCACACAAAGCTTATAGCTCTTAAAAAGATGAGTGAATATCACTTGAGGTTCTGGTAAACCATAATGAGTGACTAACAGGCAAGTCACTAATTTAAACAGATTAGTGACTGCTGGGTAAGTCACTAGCCTTAACAGATGAGTGACTGCTGGGTAAGTCACTAGCCTTAAAAGATAAGTGACTGCTGGGTAAGTCACTAGCTTAAACAGATGAGAGACTGGTGGGTAAGTCTCTAACTTAACAGATCAGTGACTGATGGGTAAGTCACACAAGCACTTTTAGTTTTCATCGAACTTGAGGTCGGTCCGGCATTAACTCTCTTCTGAGTCATTTAATACAGATGTCGATTAGATCTAATATTTATTGGCTTGCGTTGAATACGCTAAGGCCGCCTTGACTTATAATTCTGCACTGTGTGACCAGTGCCCAGTTCCACTGCCGAACTTGACTAATAAGTCCCAGCTTCACAGTTGATACTAACACCTTTGCCAAATCTGACTAATTAGTCAGTACCATGCATAAGTGAGCAAAATTTGCTAAGCATTCAATAATCAATACATGTCCACATTTACACAATCAACATGCCTCAAGAATAACGATGCATGTCACATATGGGGTGCAGTTTTCTTACCTCTGATTCGAGCAAGAATGAATAAAAGAACGACCCTTGAGAACGATATGAATTTTAGCTCTTTAGCGGTCACCTAGTCATAACCAAATATGGGACACCATCAATGAAATGAACTTCAAAGGTTCCCAAACAAATATCTAGCCTCCGGGACATCAATCCCCACTAATCTGTGTAGTAAGAACGATCCCGAGGCCTAAAACCATGTTCCCGAGGCCAAAACACTCAAACGGGCTCAACCCTGCTCAAGGGCTGCGGCCCCCAGCCACTCTAGGAGCAAGGGCCGCGGCGCCCAGAAAAGGAAAAATTGCTCCACCTGCTTCTTCGAGCTAGGGCCGCGGCCCC
The DNA here is from genome assembly GCF_963169125.1 of Humulus lupulus. Taxonomy (NCBI): domain Eukaryota; kingdom Viridiplantae; phylum Streptophyta; class Magnoliopsida; order Rosales; family Cannabaceae; genus Humulus; species Humulus lupulus. Next base: position 134,525,687 of record NC_084795.1, read on the forward strand.
CAGCCACTCTAGGAGCAAGGGCCGCGGTGCCCAGAAAAGGAAAAATTGCTCCACCTGCTTCTTCGAGCTAGGGCCGCGGCGCCCAAGAACAGGGCCGCAACCCCAAACCCAGAGCCATCCCCAAACACATTTGTCTTCATCCCAAACCTCCCAAAAACATACCTAAACACTTCTAAATAATCAAATCAAAGTTCCCAAGCTTCCCAATGATCCAAAACCATTAAATCCCAAGGCTCAAATGAACCAAAAACTCAACGGTTCACAAAATCCAATTCTAAGCTTAAAAACTCTAAAACTCAAAACTTAAAACTTAGATTACCTTTGATTGGGTTGTTTCACGTCAAATACTTTGGTCAAGAAGCTTCTAATCTTTCCTAGGATCGCTATGCCTCGATCCTCGCTTGATTTCGACTCCTAGAAGTCGAGATATCTTCGAGAATGCTTAGAACGGTAAAAATGAACTAACGGGAAAGAACGAGAGGTTTTCTAACATACGTTCTATTTGACAAGCTACTTCAAGCTTAAGTAACCTCAAATAAAACCTAGTGCTCGGGGTCCCGAAAACACCTTCGGGGACATTATAGTCAAAACTTCCAGAATTTCCTCCTGATCTCAATAACTCCCAATTTATCATCAAATAACATTATCATAACTCAATATCCCAATAAAAGACCCCCGTTATGACAAAACCACTAATCCATAATATAAGACCGTCTCATGCCGAATAGCTCGAATATATCTCCATAATAATGGAATCTCATTCATAAATCACAATATGCACCCAAATTCACAAATATGCCCTTAACGGGCCAAAGTATCAAAACATCATAATATTCAAATGTGGACCCACATGCATGCGTATAACATCATATTATAATATAATTCACATAAACATGCATATTATCATTTAATGGCATAATTAAATAGTTATGGCCCTCCCGGCCTACTAATCCAGCCACTAAACTGCATTAGGCATTTTGGGGCATTACAGTAAATATCAGAAAATTCCAAAGTTTATCTATGTGGTCTTAATCTCATATTGGTATGAGACGATCGAGATTAAGATAATAAATTTAAAATAGTTCGCAGTAAAATGAAGTTATGGAATCTTTAGATAGATTACTGGTAGTACGATTCGCTAGTATTATGAATACAAGTGACCTAGATCCGGGTCACTAGTGTAGTAGGACACTTTAGTGATTGTACTTTATATATAGTGATATATAGAACTAGACCTGATGTGATTTGTTAATACTTGTTTAAACATAGTATTAATCAAACACATCAAATGATGATCATATACATGATGGTCTTAATCCTGAGGTTGCTATGAACTCCTATATATGTCATATGATCCTTTGATTCATGCATTAATGTTTGTCAGAATGATCAGGCTAAGAACAATTGTTTTGGGGACTCAATGATATAAATGGATGGGGACATAGTTTAATAGATATGGAATATATACCTTCTTATAGATTGAATAATAGTTCCATATTGGGTTGACTTTTGGAACTAAAAAGGTTATGAGCACTCACATCGCAAATTTTTTGTAACACAACCTTCACTAATAAAGTCAATGGTATTCTAGGAATAAGACATAGCTAAAAGGGTAAAATGGTAATTTTATCCCTTTTTAATTATGAACCATTAATAAAGGATTATCGTTGTATGTAATTACTATATCAATGGACACTTTATTCTTTAATAAAGTACTCTATAAATATATGTCTATAATTATCAAGAGTTCAATATCATATTTGTAGTGGAGTAATCATGAGATTAATAAATATGATTATTTAATAAAAAAGCTTTGATTAATAATCTAATATTTATTGGAGCTTGATATTATAGTTCCCTAGGTCCCTGGGGTGGCTTTATCAACACAATATCAATGTAAGAGTTGAGACAAGGGTAAAACTGTAATTTGGAAATTTGAGAAGAATTTTATTCTTCGGGACAAGTATAAAATTATATGATAATTGAGGTTAAATAATTAATTATTTAATTTTCAAAAAATATGTTTATTAATTTAAATATATAATTTTTGAAATTTATACATATAAATAAATAAATAAAATTTTCAAAATAATTATTTTATTTGAGTGGGAGAAAATAAAATTGGTAAGTCAAAAAATAGTTTTTTATTTATTAAATTTTAAAAGATGATGATAATGATGATCATCAATTTGAATTTTGAATTTAAAATTTAAATTTTGAAATATGGTTGTCATCTTTTCCTTAAAAAAATAAATAACTTATTTTGTGGAAGATTGATTTTAGTTAAATAAATAAATAAAATAAAAATGAAATATCTCTTAAAAGAGAATGTAACATTCCACGCATGACACAGTCCAGGGTGTAATATCCAACATTTTCATAATACATTTATTTATTATAAATCAGAGTTTTAATACATAAAATGTACAAGTTTACAAATTTAAGAAATAGAAATGGAAAAATAGTGTTTAAAATATGATTTTATGTTTTTAATGAGATTAAAGAGAGAGAAACTTGAGTAGTCAAGTATTGGACCCAAATGTCATATAATTTTAATTGGAGATTTTTATAAAATTCAGAAAGTTTTGCTAAAGGGCTTATTTGAAAAGAATTTTAGTATTTTGGGTCCAAGTGTAATTTTAAAAATAAATTTAAAAAAAAAAAAGAAAAGAAAAGAAAAGGCTTCAGCCTTTCTTTTTTACCTGAGCCCTTCTCTCTCTCTCCTCAGAAAATCTCTCTCTCTCTCTCTCTCTCGCGTGCGTGCGTCTGCCCGACCACCGAACGTCCACCGGCGATCACCGTTTATAGCCACGCGCTGGACCATTGGATTCAGAGGCCTCCGAACTATCGACCACACAGGAATCTAGAGCTCACTCGCCGATTAAACACCTCAACTGGTCGATTTAAGTTCGGCCACCCCGCGACTTCAAAGTTGCGATTCGGCCACCTCGGGCATCCGTTTGCCGATCCGTCACCACCATCGTGTTCCTCGTGTTGTGGGCTTCAAAACCCAATAACTGGTTCCTACATCTACCATAGTTGGGTGGTGGGCCCACCACGAGCCACCGCGATCCACCGTAGACCGACGGTCGAAACTTAGTGTTCGAGGTTTTGAAGTACGTTTTGAGTCTCAGAAAATCATCGTTTGACTTGTTGTGGAACCCGATCACTTTGGTATAATTTCTTTGACCTATATATTGTGATTTAATTGTGATTGATTAGAATAATTGTTATTATGTGTATTTATAGTATATAATTATATATTCTTGATATATGGAATATTTCTCTGTAATTATACTGCCTGTCTCGGATTATATGTATTTTTTATACATGTTTTGATTTTGGAATTGTCCACTTTATAGCCGTTGTGCTGTCCAATTTTCTAGAAAATATTAAATATTAAATAAATTATAAAAATACATATTTAATTGATTTTCCATTAATATGGAAATTATTATGATTAATTAATTTTAATTATTATTGTTATTGTTTTGTTAAGTAAATCAAGAATACAGATTCGTATATATATATATATGAAAAGTGTGATTTATAGTAAACCTATTATTTAACCATTATTATTGTATATTAATATTTGAATATTAAAATAATATCAAATATTAGTTTCTTACAGTTATTGATATTTGTAAGACCAGTGAATTTTGGAGAAAGTATATTTATTATATCACTGAAATTGATATTATGACTAATTAATAATAACATAAATATTTATATTTATATTATTATCATTATATTGATTATTACAATTTTATGTTAAAAATATGATTTCTTTTATAAAATGACTATTTGAATATATATACATTCATATATGTATTGTTATTGAGGTATTTTGTTATTATTATTGAAATAAGTTTATTTATAGATGATAATTATTATTGTTGTTGTTGTTATTATTATTATTATTATTATTATTATTATTATCATGAGAGTACATTATTAAATGAGCAATGTTTTATATGAAGAGTTATTTGTATTATGTTGATAATAATTATTATTATCATTCATATAGTTTATGATATTGTTAATATACACTATCAATAGTGTATATTTACGATTTTGATAGAATTTAATAAATGATGTGCCTTGAATAGGATTTGTATGGATTTGATTGATTGACTCTTGCTGAGCAATTTTAAAATAAGCTAAGGACCTAAGGTAAGTAAATCTCACATTTTGTGCTTAAGTGTAAGATGCATGACTACATTGATTGTGTACATCTGATGAGTTAAGTATGGTATGATGATGATGCATATGATAAGTATGTGAAGAATGGTTATATGAACACCATAAGGGTGTTGTGTGATATGTAATTGATGAATTCCGTGATATGTGAAAGATGTCTTACTCGGTTAAGAATGATATGAATTATGTACAAGTATGTGTTCTTATGTTGATGGATATGTGGATTACTTTATGTTCATGATTTGTTATATGTTATGATATATGAAGCGTTTAAGTTTTTAGGCTGGAAACCTTAGACCTGAGCCATAGCTCTACGTTAAGGTATAACAACGCCACCAACCCAAAGCTTCATGTATTATGACTAAAGATTTTTTGAGTTATATGAGATGTGATACAATGCCTTGATTGAATACCATCAAACATGAATCATGAACATGAACATTGACATTTCAGCATCAGCATGTATGCATGGCATGTACAGTTATGTGATACATTATTATGTGATATAAGACCATGCATATAAATATGAGGAAAATTGTGAAATGCCTTGAAATTCTTATGTGAAGTGAACATTTTAATGACACAAGGCTTAAGCAAAGTGATAATAAGATGTTTAAAAAGGGTGCCACTGTTTTGATGAAGCAATCAAGTAAGTTCAGTAAAGAAGACGGAAGTCTATAAGACTTATAGTGGCTGCCCACTAGTGTGGGCTAGGTCAGAGTTGACCATTCAGATATGTTTGCCATGTTTCCGTCTTTCTCCTCCATATGTGTAATAAGTATGGCAGCTATGGCAATGATGAAATTAGTGTTATGATAAGCCTAGCTATGATGATGGCTAGCCAGAGGAGAACCCATGGGATTCTATATGATATGTGTAACAAGCCCTGCAGGCATTGGCCGAATCAAATAGTGTGCACAAGTGATATTGGGCCCATAAAAATGTGAAACTAAAAGAAAGAGCATAAAAGTAAAGTTTGAAAGTGCATGAGCAATAAATGAAATGCATAAGTATATAAGTCAGCATATTAGTATATGTGCACTACAAACTCACGACATTCATGTGTATGTGTATGAATGAGATTTGTTTACTGAGCGTTAGCTCATTATGTTATTTTCCAACATTTTTCCAGGTGTGGCTTTAGCTGTTGAGCAACTTGTGGAGCACGGACTCAGTAGCAATGCAATAATGGTTTAGAGTTTCATATGGCTGCATTAAATTTAAAGTATTCATACGTGTAATAATTTCTACTAATAAGTTTATATAAAAGTTTTAAAAATTTTCTGTATTTTTAGTATCATTTTATTTAATTCTTTTGGTCAAGTGCCTAACATACTCGTAAACTCTAGAATTATGAGTATGTGGCGGACGTACCCTACCTTAGGGTCGTCACACAGGGACTGTGCCATGCGTGTAGCACTACAATGATATTGTATTAGTGTTGATTTTATTTTATGTAAAACGCATAATCTAGTACTTGTAAAACCTTTACATGCTCATAAACTTATAAAAGAAAGTCATTTATTATATGAAAAATCTCAGTGGGGCCTTGCTGAAACATGTAAGTTAGGCCCAATAGTTTAAAAAGAAAATAATAGTTTTCATGCAACGTTTACTAATATAATGACCCAACTATTCTAAAACATTGGACCATTAGAACTACTAAACATAACTATTACTTTGAAGAACATATACATAAGATAATAATAACTTTATTAAAACTTCAACATAACATTGTGGAAATTACAAGGTAAAATAGAATTTTTGTATGGATACTCATTGTTTAAAACATAAAACATAATTTTAAACTAAAGAAAATTGTTTACAAAACTAAATGCGAAAAATACACAGAAATATAATAAAAAAAAACTAAAAATAATGTCATCCTCGATCAACTCGCAACCAATTCATTCCATTCGTCCTCAATACACAAGTCAAGCCACTAAGAACCCTCCCGCCTCCGTATCTAATTTCCTGCATCACACTAAAAGAAAAAGAAAGGAGTGAGCCTAATGCCCAACAAGGAAAATATACTAACACATATAACATAAAACATAAACATAAGACTATATCAAAAACATATACTATAAATCATATATCACAATTCTAACCCATGTACATGGTAAACATTGGGGTTTACTAGCTAAGATACCATAAACCTCAAAATACATTGAGATTTGCTAGCTAAGCAACTATAAGCCCCAATAAACATTAAAGTATTGGGGTTCGCTATTTAATAAACTATAAGCCCCAAAAACATATATATCATAATACCCTTGCCCAATCCGTATATCTTCTAACAGACTTGACTGTATGGACAAGTTAACCAATTTACCAATGACTACTTCTATTTCAGCATTGATCAGCTCTTGCTGTAGCAGCTAATCTATTCCAGCCAATGCTGCTAAACTTCCATAATTCTTCCTACTTAGCGCATCAGCAACTACGTTTGCCTTTCCCGGGTGGTATAAAACTTCACAGTCATAATCCTTTACTAGTTCTAACCACTTGCGCTGCCTCATGTTGAGCTCCTTTTGTGTGAAGAAATACTTTAGGCTTTTATGGTCCGTATAAATTTCACACTGTTATCTATAAAGATAATAGCGCCAGATTTTTAATGCAAAGACTACCGCTGCCAACTCAATATCGTGTGTTGGATAGCGTTGCTCGTACTCCTTCAATTTCCTTGAGGCGTAGGCTATCACCTTGTCATTCTGCATCAGCACACAACCCAATCCTTGCTTCGACACATCACAGTAGACTACAAACTTGTCATTGGGTACCGATACACAAAGTACTGGTGCTGAGCATAGCTTATCCTTAAGCAACTGGAAGCTCTCTTCACACTTATCCGTCTAGTGGAACCTTTGCTACTTCCGGGTCAGGTTGGTAAATGGAGTGGCTATCTTAGAAAAACCCTCTACAAACCTCCGATAATAACTTGCTAGTCCCAGAAAACTTCTTACCTCTAATGCATTCTTTGGTCTTGGCCAATCCTTCACAGCCTCTGCTTTAGATGGGTCTACAACAATTCCGTCCTTGGATACTATGTAACGCCCTGGATAGCCGAGACCGGTACACTATGTTTATAAAGGTGTGAGACTTGCTAATCAAGTCGTTTAATCAAAACGTGTCATTAACTAAAGTGTTCTGGGGCTAAAAGACATTTTGGCCTCAAAAGATGCATATTATAAGTCATAAACAATTTACAGAAGGGATCCCCAAAAGTACAATGTTTAAAAGTTGGTTTACAAAATTCAACAGTTAAGAGTAAACATTAGCCATACTAAGGCAAAATACAAGGTTCTGGTCCTCTCATCCCTGTAATCTCCTCAACCGTGGCGGCTGAGCGGCCTGACATGTACATTAACCCTGCAGAGCTCTCCAGTCAAGGTTGATCAATCTTGCCCTTGCCTTTACCTGCACCACACAGCACCCGTGAGCCGAGGCCCAGCAAGAAAATAACATACACAGCATATACGATATTAACAAACAAATATTCTAGTAAGCATGTTCAGATGTTCAATCAATAGCATATAAGCATACTTCAGAGTACAAATAACCTCATCTATACTTAGGCTATTCAACAATCTCATTAATCACATTCTTAGCCAAATATAATAATCAATTAACTCAAATACTAGGGCCGACACCTTAGGTCGCACCCTCTGTTTAACCCACTGACTCCGGCCCGCTTAAACCGAGCTCAGTGCATAATAAGCTATCCTCGAATACCAGTCTCCGAGCCGTGCCAATTGCACAAGATAACCGTGGCACGCTTAGGCCGGTGGTTTACAATTTACATGGCATAATACCATTCTTTCAATCATATATATCAGGGAGCCCTTAGTCCCATTCAAAGACTCAACCGGGTATAGTTTTCTTACCTTTGGCTTCTAGATGAATTAGTTACGGGCGATACTCCTTGAGCGCGATCCGATCCCCGAGCCCTAGCTTAGCACCTAGTCACAACCATGATGAAGAATACCATTAACAATCATAAATGAGTTTCTAAACCAAGTTCTAGTCCTCGGAACATTGAATTTCACCAAATATGGTAAAAGACTCAACCCCAAGCCTAAAATCTCAAAATCCCGGAATCCCTTAAGGGCCCTGCCATGGCCATCCATGTCGCGGCATGGCCCCAGACAGAACCCTCCATGGGCACAAAAATAGGTAAGGGCCGCGACATTCCTTAGGCCATGCCGCGGCCCACCATCCTTGCTCAGCACAACTCAACTTCCAAGGGCCGCGGCTCACCAAGAACTATGCCACGGGCCGACCGCTTCAAACCCAGAAAAACCACCATTTTTAACTCCCAAACCTCATGCAAACTCACTCAAAACCACCCCAAATCCACAACTCAATTATCCAAAGACTTCCCACAAGATCCCAACAACTCAACCCAGCTGAATCCTAGGCTAGAAACCCATCAAAGACCCATTTCAATTACTGAAACTTCCTATCTTAAAAACACAAAACCCAGCCATGGAAACTCTAAAATTCAACCATCAAACCTTGAATTAAAGCTTTCCTCAGCTGCAGAAACACTTCTCCAAGAGTTCCCTGACCTAACTTCAAAGATTCTAGCCTCAAATCCAACCTTGAATACCAAAACCACAACTATTAAAAGCTCAGCCATTTTCTCAAAATTCCCGACCATAAAAACGAAAATTCAAAGCTTACCTTGGCTCTATTTCACTCCCTTCAATTCCCAAATATTCAGCTTGATTCTCTTGAAAACTCAGAGTTGTTCTTCCTTAGGAGAGAGAAGAGAGAAAAAGAGTCGGGTTATACTTCCTATGTCTAGTATTTTCTAAAGTCTTCCAAGTATATCCTTAGGTTATTAGACTAATCCTAAAGCTCGGGGTGCCGGAAACGTCCCCGAGGGAAAAACGGTAAAATCCCCCAATAATCCCGCCTAGACATTCTAACCTCAAATATATCTCCAATTATTTATTTCCATCACCCGATAGTCTGAATCACTACCCGATACCTAAAATACTCCTTGACTTGTCCAAAGTCAATTATAATGCCCCGTTGTGACTTTTCCCGCTATCAAGCCCTAGGATCGCCTCGAGTCGCCGGCTGCAGAATTATCCACATAATAATGTGGTTCTCACATATACATTAATGTCTATTTCATATGATCACATAATATCATCAATTATCATATAATATCATTTAAGCACTATTAATCACATAATATCTCATTAAAATAAATACTATTCACTCAAATCCCATTTATGCCCTCCCGGCACACTAATCAAGGTCCTTAAGCCTTATTAGCAAATTTGGGTCGTTACATACTATGTGGCCGAGAAATGCTACATCTGAAAGCCGAAATTCGAACTTCTTGAATTTGGCGTATAGTTGATGCTCCTTTAGTCGCAACAATATTAACCTTAAATGTTTCTCATGCTCAACTTTATCCTTTGAGTACACCAAGATATCGTCGATGAATACTACGACGAATTTATCCAAGTAGTCCTTAAAGACCCTATTCATTAAGTCCATAAATGCGGCTGGAGTGTTGGTGTAACGCCCTGGATAGCCAAGACCGCTACACTATGTACTTATAAAGGTGCAAGACTTGCTAATCAAGTCATTAATTTAAAAACGTGTCACTAAACCAGGATGAGCTAGGGTTAAAAAGGTTTTGGTCTCAAAAGTTTCATTTCATATAATTAATCTGTTATATACATGGGATCCCAAAAGAAACAGAGTTTAAAAGTTGGATTACAGACTCCCAAAAATACAGACAACTGTCAGCCATACTAAGGCAAAATGAACAATTTCTGGGTCTCGCGTCCCTGCCTAAACCTCAATCGTGGCGGCTGAGCAGTTGGCCATGTACATTCTGCCCGCAGAGCTCTCCAGATCAAGGCTAATCAAGTTTTCCCTTGCCTTTACCTGCACCACGTAGCACCTGTGAGCCAAGGCCCAGCAAGAAAACATGATGTGCAACACAAACAATAATAACATATAGTAAATTCACTAAGCATGAACTCTCATCAAATAATCCACATTAACCATTTAGCATATATTCAGAATCAAGGATGCAATCAATCACTTATAACATTCATATCACACAATAATCAGGGCTGACAACTTTGGCCGTACCCCCTGTTTACCCCACTGACTCTAGCCCGCTTAAACCGAGCTCAGTGCATATTAAGCTGTCCTCGGCTACCAGTGGCCAAGTCGCGCCCTGTGCGCTAGTGTAACCCTTGACACCCTTAGGCCGTTGGTTTACTAATTAGCTTGCATGGCATAATACCATCTTTTCAAGCATACACAATAGGGAACCCTTAGTCCCATTACAGATATTCAACCAGGTGTAATTTTCTTACCTTTGACTTAAGTGAACTAGTTACGAGAGATGCTCCTTGAGCGCGATCCGATCCCCGAGCCCTAGCTTAGCACCTAGTCACAACCAAGAAAAAGAATACCATCAACAATCTTAAATGAGCTTCTAGACAAAGTTCTAGTCTCCGAAACATTGAACTTCACCAAACATGGTAAAAGATTCAATCCCGAGCACCCTAGGTTAAATTCCCAAGCCTAGAATCTCAAAATCCCAAAATCCCTTAAGGGTCGCGGCATTACCCATCCATGCCACGGCATAGCCCCAACCAGAGGCCTCCCAAAGCACAAAAATAGGTAAGGGTCGCGGCTCATCAAGAAATATGTTGCGGTCTGACCCCTTCAAACCCAGAAAAACCTCCATTTTTAACTCTCAAACCTCATGCAAACTCACTCAAAACCACCCCAAATCCACAACTCAATTATCCAAAAACATCCCACAAGATTCCAAGAACACAACCCAGCTGAAACCTAGGCTAGAAACCCATCAAAAACCCATTTCAATTACTGAAACTTTTTAACTTAAAAACACAAAACCCAGCCATGAAAACACTATAACTCATCCATTAAACCTTAGATTAAATCTTACCTCAGCTGCAGAACCACTTCTCTAAGGAGAATCCAAGTCAATTCCCAAGCTTTTCCACCTTAATTCTGCCCTTAACATCAAAATCACAATCACCTCATTACTCAGCCAAAAGCTCAAAGTTTCTAACTTCAAAACACAGTTTAATTCTTACCTTAGCCTTGATTAAATGTTCCCTGGATAATCCTTGAGCTAGCCTCTAATTCCCCTCTGAATTCTTCTGAAATCCCAGCTCAAATTCCAGTAATTTCTCCAAAATACTCAGTGTTTTTCCTTGAGAGAGGAGAGAGAGAAAAGGGCTGAGAAAATAGTCGGTCTAATTTTCTTTTCTACTGTTTTCTATTTCTTTAGCCTAACCTTATCCCGTTACCCGGTACTAATTTGGTAGGTGTCATTCGATATGGTGCCTTGGAGATAGGCTCGGTACCCGATACTAATTCGATTGTGAAGTCAATCTCCCGAGTCAGTGGTAGCCCTGGAAAGTCATCAGGAAATACTTCTGGAAACTCCTTTACAATGTGGACGTCTCCAACCTTTAGTGGCGTTTCCTTTACCACATCCGTGACGCTGGCTACAAATGTGTGACATCCTTTTTCTATCACCCTCTGAGCTTTGAGAGATGAAATATGCGATGTGCGTAATCCTGAAATGTGACGCCCCACGTCACTATGGCTACTTTCTGGAATGACGACTGGCCCTACAAACCAACACTAGTATTTTCAGCATGCTTTGTCCTCACTCACATGCTTCCTAGGAAAACTTCCCAGGAGGTCACCCATCCCTAGATTACCCCAGGTCAAGCACGCTTAACTTTGGAGTTCTCAAATGATGGGCTACCGAAAAGAAGATGCATCTTGTTGATATAGGTAGTACCCATCAATCCATTTAAGCCCTCTTCAATTGTGTAGTCCCATACCTACACAGTCTTAGAATCATCACACTTGACCTTCCCTAGGCGGTGTGGGATTGCACAGCTTACCCGGTCTTTCCCTTTACGGATCACGGGATTCTGACTGTCACATGAATCTTGTCCCATAAAGCATAGTCTTTGACCGTCATGAGTCTCGAACGTCACTTTCTTGTGTTTGCAGTCGATGGTTGCACCATGCCTTGCTAGCCAATCCATTCCTAGTATCACGTCGAAGTCTTTAATCTCTAGTTCTATCAGGTCTCCTTCTAGTTCTACGTCCTTAATCTTGATTGATACGCCTCGTACTATCCATGATGATAGGACTACTTTGCCCAAAGGAAACTTTGTTACAAACCTAGTTCTAAATCTTTCACAAAGTTTTTCTAATTTCTCAATCATTCCTAACGAGATATATGAGTGAGTGGTCCCCGAATCAAATAATACAGAACATACATTATTGAAGATAGAAACCTGACTGTAACCACTTTATTGCTAGCATCAGCTTCTCCTTGGGTTAAGGCGAATACCCTGGTAGGAACCATCTTGTCGTCTCTTTTTCCCTCTGGCTTGAGCTGGGGACACTCTTTCTTTCGGTGACCTTCCTGACCACAGTTGTAGCATCCCTTAGTGTTTGCACGGCACTCACCAAGATGCTTCTTTTGGCATTTATCACATTTCGGGCATTCTACATAACCCGGCCTATTACCTCCATCGTTTGTTTGTGCCCTTTTATCGTTGTCAGACTGTTTATTGTCAGGATGTCGTCTCTTCTAACCATTACTATTGTTGGATTGTTGGTTGTTGTTGTTGTGGTTGTTACGATCATTCTGAGGTTAACTCTACGATTTAGGCTCAGGCTTACTGGCCTCCTCTTTACTAACATTCGGCTGAAGCCTTTCCACTTCTATTGTCGTTTCTATAACATCAGCATAAGTAGTATTTCCTGGGTTTGCTAGCTTAACCCCTAGCTCAATCTTTGGTCGAAGTCCTCTAACGAACTTGGTCACCCTCAGAAAGTCAGTTGGAACCATTTCTGGTGCAAACTTGGTTAATCGGTCGAACTGCCGAGCATATTCTGCTACTAATAAACTTCCTTGCTTCAGACCAGCGAACTCCTCGATCCTTGAAGCGATGACTGTTGAATTGTAGTACTTTTTGTGGAACAGCTCCACAAATATGGTCCAAGTCATGGTGGCGACATCGTGCATTTGCTGAACTAAGTCCTGCCATATTGGGGTGTTGGAGCCATTTGTTGAGGTTGTGGTTGCGGCTGAGGTTGAGGCTGAGTCTGAGGCTAAGCTTGTTGTCGTTGTTGTTGCAGTAATTCCTCAACTTGCTGTTGTAGCCTGGAAATTTCTACAGTGTTGTCAACTGGTGGCGGTAGTGCATTTCGGTTGGCATTAGCACACACTCCCCTTCTGCGAACTGGAGGGGCTTCATTGCTCTCAGGAGTGGCATTGAAGACATTGACATTGTTGCGAGCAGATCTTCTGAGCGACATCTTTAGCAGAGTTCTAACACTTGAGAAAAACATGTTAGAACTTACCTAATAGTTTCTAAAGCAAAACTTAATCTAAGCAAACATAACTCGGACCTATCAATAATAATTTCTTATGAAAATAATTGTATAAGCCTTCTTTATAATTAGGGTGTGTTTCTAAACTTATAAAAATAAGCCATCTTTATTAATTTCTAAGTGTGTTTCTAATTATCTTATATGACTTAATTCTCTGGCTCGAAACTCATCGTTGTTCAAAAGTTAACCATACTGAGGGAGGGCTGAGATCAGTATAATCGTTCCCACTATTATGGCCCCTCTAACTCTCAATACAGAACCTTGGTTCATTGATTTATATCCACCCTCACCAAACTTAGTCATTATTTATTAAATTTATTATTTATTATGATTGCAAAATATTATCAAACTCATACATGTCATCAAAATAACAATGATATTAATTTGGAAAAACAATTTTCACTAAGTACAATCATAAAGGCAAAATAATAAATAAAATAAATAAAGAAACTAATCTATTCTAAAAATTGGGATCTTCTACATCAGATCCTTCATCTAACATGTCATCATCTATCTCTTCATAATCATCATTTTCGGGAGCCTCAAAAATTCCTCGGGGAAGATTCGTAAAGATTCTATTCTTTTGTTATCTTGTGAATTGGAATTCCATCTTAGAGGTAAACCTAATTATGAGAAAATAATATCTCATCGCCACTGGTATTTCATCTTCATCATCTATTGTCTCCCATATTTCTTCCAAAGCAGCAATTACAAAAGGAAAATCTTTAAAGAGCCTAATTACTAAAATATATTGTTCCGTAGCTCTTATCATTATTTGCTTAGTCGTTTGTAGATGAACTATTTGATTATGGAATAAAAGTAATCTCTGAGTGATTCTTTCCAATATTCCTATTGTATTTCTTGGTTCTCCAATCCTTTTTAAGGCCTTAATGGCTCGAATATCGTTATATGTTAAAGCTCCATCCATTCTTTAACTGAAACATAAGCATAAAGCGTTAGCTAAAACATAAATACTTACATTGGCGGTTAGATTCGAAGCTTAAGCTTGTGTATCAAGGAGAATTTCATGTAAATGGACCGTTGCTCTGATACCAACTATAATGGCCCAACTATTCTAAGACCTTGGACCATTAGAACTACTAAACATAACTATTACTTTGAAGAACATATACATAAGATAATAATTACTTTATTAAAACCTCAACATAATATTGTGGAAATTACAAGGTAAAATAGAATTTTGGTACGGGTACCCATTGTTTAAAACATAATTTTAAACTAAAGAAGATTGTTTACAAAACTAAATGCGGAAAATACATAGAAATATAATTTTTTTTTAAATAAAAATAAAAATAACGTCATCCTCGATCGACTCGCAACCCATTCATTCCATTCGTCCTCAATACACAAGTCAAGCCACCAAGAATCCTCCCACCTCCGTATCTAATTTCCTGCATCACACTAAAAGAAAAAGAAAGGAGTGAGCCTAATGCCCAGCAAGGAAAATATACTAACACATATAACGTAAAACATAAACATAAGACTATATCAAAAACATATATCACAATTCTAACCCATGTACATGGTAAACATTGGGGTTTACTAGCTAAGTAACTATAAGCCTCAAACTACATTGAGGTTTGCTAGCTAAGCAACTATAAGCCCCAAGAAACATAAAAGTATTGGGGTTTGTTATCTAAGCAACTATAAGCCCCAAAAACATATATATCATAACATATCATAACATAACAAATTATAGCATAATTATAACATATAAGCATATAAAAACTATCCTATTTTCCTTACCAAAATCGGGATATTTGAGAACAAATGCAGGACTTGGAACACTCTTAAAACCAACAATAAGAATGGTGAGTATTTCTAAAGAGTAAAGAATAAATGTGGAAACTAAACCTTCAAGAAGAAACTTACCAAGAAATATCTTTATGTTTCAAGAACCTAATCAAGAACCAATAACAAAAGTTAGGATCTGAATAAAAGAAACTAAGAAAACTAAAGAACTTTAAAGAACTGGACTTAAAGAATAGGAATACCTTAGTTGACCTTATGGATTGGTCTAACTTCAATACCGAAATACACTAAACCTCACTTCCCAAGTATTTTATAAAGCTTAAAAATGACAAAGCTTTTATCCCAACCCAAGTGTTTATCACTCTATGGTAACACTAGCACCTTGGAGGCTCTGATCACAGCTTGAAGAATGAGAGGAATGGTTGGGTACTAGGTCCTATTTATAGAGGTAAGGAGTGAAACTAAGCCTTTTTTTATTTGAATAAAAATGATTAATATTAATTGAAAATATTTTAATATTCATCAATCAGAGGCTTAAGACTCAGTCAAAAAAATTCAAAGGCATGTCTAAGTAGTTAAGTCTTATTTTTAAATTTAAAAACAAAAGTTTCAAAAATAATCACACTAAGGGCGATATATCGCCCCTATATGGCGATATATCGGCTCTGCCTTAGTCCCAAGCCTCCATTCGTACGTTCGTGCAAGGCCGACGTGTTTTCTGCATCCTCTGTTAGGCAATATATCGGCTCCCATGCTGCAATATATCACATACGTGAATATTTTAAACACGTAATTGCACTTTTTCAGCATAATTTGGATGGGATAACTACTTTGACTGAGTCATAATACGACCCTAACAGTTTCTATTAGGTACCAAAGCTTCTATGTCTTTATTTTATCATTAAAATACTTAATTCCTTAATAATCATAATTATGACAAGTGTCATGTTCTTATTGGCTCTATCTAAACTTTAGGTTATAATAAATAATATATCTAGGACCAGTAATATTAATCAAACCTTATGTTATAATTAATATTCTTAAACTATAGGTTAAACTTATAAAATCCATAATTGTTGTTATGAGTTTCCAACTAAGTCCCGGTTTGAACCAAAATCTACGAAATCTAAAATACTATAACTACTACTAACTATCTAGCTAACTAAGTAAACATTCTCGGACTCTACATCCAAATCTCATTACCATCTAAATTCAACCACTTGAGTTCCAAACCCTAAAACACTAAAAAAACCAACCAGAGAAATTTAAGAACAAAACTTACTCTAAACCTTACCTCTGTGTTCATTTTGACCTTAAACTACTTCCCCAACACCTTTAGCTTGTTTTCCCTAAGTCGCCAGCTTCAATTCTCAGCCAAATCCTCAAAAATTCACCAAAACCTCCAAACACACAAAAGAGAGGGAGAGAGCCGAGAGAGAGAGAAGCCCGAGGGAGTGTCTTTTGTTCTTTAGCTAGTTCTAGAGTTTTGTTTTGACTTGAGTCTATCCTCAGCTGCCTAAGTCCAAAAATGCCCCTTAATATATCCTTAATCCTTTAATGCTACCCAGGGCAATCCTGTCATTTGCCACATCTCCACAATTCCCTGAGTATTCCTATAAATCCCTAATTAATCACATCATACCCAAATAATCACTAACTAACTACCCGCAACCCGATAAATTCTGAACACGTGCTATGTTCCCCAAATACCCCTAGGCTCCCCCGAGCCGGGTATTTGAACCCGTTGTAACTATTTTACAATTCCGCTCCCTAGGATCGTCTAGGATCACATATCACAAATATATCGCCATAATATTGTGGTATAAAGCACAAGACACATAATTCTCATTTATTCCCTCAACGAGCCAAAATTATAATTATGCCCCTATTAACCAGAATGGCCCCACATGCATATTTAATTCACCTAGATATGCATTTCTAATCACATAATCATTTAATCCACGTATTAACATAATTAAATAAATTATTGCTCTCCAGGCATGCTAATTAAGGCACTAAGCCTTATTAGCAACTTTGGGATGTTATAACTATCCACTCCTTACAGAACTTTAGTCCTCAAAACTTAGCTAAATAACTCAGGATATCGATCCCGTATCTCAGCCTCAAGTTCCCAAGTTTCCTTTTCCACTTTGATGTTCCTTCACAACACTTTTACTAAGGCAGTGGTCTTGTTCCTCAAGACTTTATCATTTCGGTCTAGAATTTGAACCGACTTCTCCTCATAAGACAAATCTTGATCCAGCTCCAGGTTCTCATAACTCAGCACATGCATATGATCTAATACATACTTCTGGAGCATGGACACATAAAATACGTTGTGAACCCATGATACGGATGGAGGCATTGCCAATCTGTAAACTACCTCTCCAACCCATTCAAGAATCTCAAAGGGCCCAAAAAATCTAGAACTTAACTTGCCTCTTACTCAAAATCATTTCACCCCTTTCAAGGGAGAAACTCTAAGAAACACATGATCACCGACTTGAATTATACACTTCTGCGTCTCAAGTCTGAGTAACTCTCCTATCGACTCTCGGAGGCGAGCATCCAAGCTCTAATAATCTCAATCACCTCATTGGTCCTCTGAACATCCTCAGGACCTAAGTATTTTCTCTCACCCTTCTCATCCCAATGGATGGGCGATTTGCACTTCCTCCCGTACAACATTTCATGCGGAGCCACTCCAATAGTCGCCTGATAGATGTTATTGTATGAAAGCTCAATCAAAGGGAGATACTTAGGAAAAAAGTTGGTTGATTTGGTGTACCTATCCACAATCAACCACACAGAGTCATAGTGTCCCATTGTCTTCGGTAATCCAACTACTAAGTCCATGGTGATATCCTCCCATTTCCACTCTGGAATCCCTAAAGGCTACAACAACACTACTGGCCTTTGATGTTCAGCCTTCACCTGCTGATAGGTGAAACACTTAGCCACATAATCTACTACATCCCTCTTCATCCCTGGCCACCAATACAGAGTTCTCAAGTCTTGGTACATCTTCATCGTATTCAGATGTAAGGAGTAGTGAGTGGTATGAGACTCATCTAGAATCTCTCGCCTAATACCAGGATCCATCAAAATGCAAATCTGACCTTTATACATTAGACCCACCTCTGAAATAGAAAAGTATTTAGCCACTCCGGCTAAGACAACCTCCCTGTGTTTCCTCAACTATGGATCCTCCTTTTGTGCTTCCTTGATCCTCTCAAGGAACGTGTACTGAAGAGTAATATTTGCTAGCTATCCAACTACTAATTCAATTCCTGCCCTAGTCATCTCTTCAGCTAACCTCTCTAATATCTGCCTTGAATTAAATAATTGCCCTGGGCCCTTTCGACTCAATGCGTCGGCTACCACATTGGCTTTCCCTGGATGGTATAGAATGTCACGGTCATAGTCCTTTACCAACTCCAGCCAACACCTTTGGCGCATATTCAGTTCCTTATGATTAATGAAATACTCTCAACTTTTATGGCCGGTGTATATTCCGCACTTCTATCCATACAGGTAATGCCTCCATACTTTCAGTGCAAATACCACCGCTGCCAGTTCCAGATCATGAGTGAGATATCTCTGCTCATACTCCTTCAACTGTCTTGATGCGTACGATATCACTTTTCTAGCTCACATCAATACACACCCCACAATAGACTACAAACTTCTCATTGTCTGATGGTAGACTCAATACTGGGGTGGTGATCAGCCGTCTCTTCAATTCCTTGAAACTGTTCTCACATCTATTTTTCCAGACATATTTGGTCTTCTTACACGTTAGCTCGGTCAATGGTGTGGCTATTATGGAGAATCCCTCAACGAACCGCAGATAGTACCCTGCTAATCCCAAGAAACTCCTAACCTCTAGTACACTACTCGGTCTGGGCCAATCTCTCACTGCCTCAATCTTGCTTGGGTCCACCAGAATCCTCTCCTTACTCACAATGTGGCCCAGAAATGTTACTTGGGGCAACCAAAACTCACATTTGCTGAACTTAGCATATATCCTATGCTTTCTCAACCATTGTAGTACCAAACGAAGATGCTGCTCGTGCTCTGTCTCTGACCGGGAGTACACCAGTATATCATTGATGAATACGATCACAAACTTATCCAAATAATCCCTGAAGACCATATTCATCAAGTCCATGAAGGGTGCTAGGGAATTTGTTAATCCAAAGGACATGACCAGGAATTCATAATGCCCATACCTTGTACGAAATGCGGTCTTTGGTATGTCCTCCTCTTTAATCCTTAACTGGTGGTAGCCAAACCGGAGGTCAATCTTGGAGAATACTGTCTTTCCATGTAGCTAGTCAAACAAATCATCAATCTTGGGAAATGGGTACTTGTTCTTAATGGTCAACTTATTCAGTTCTCTGTAGTCAATGCACATCCTTAAGGATCCATCCTTCTTCTTAACGAACAACACTAGAGCACCCCATGGCGAAAAACTGGGTCTGATGAATCCTAAATCCAGTAACTCCTGCAACTGAATCTTCAGTTCCTTAAACTCTGTTGGAGCCATTCTATAAGGTGTCCTAGGTAATGGCTCCACCACTGGCGCCAACTCTATGACGAACACGATCTCTTAGTGTGGTGGCAACCCTGGCAGGTCCGCTGGGAATACATCAGGAAACTCATATACTAACCTGGTCTCAACTAGTCCAACTGAAACTATCCTAGATGTATCCACTATGTTTGCTAGGAATCCTAGCAACCTTCTTGCATTGGGTCTCTAGCCTTTAGTGCAGAGATCATAGGTACTCACGGCCCACTCACTGTCCCCACAAATACAAAGGGCACCTCCCCTTCCAGTTCAAAGGTCACCATTCTTTGCTTGTAGTCTATCGTTGCCCCATACTTTGATAACAAATCCGTCCTTGGAATCATATCAAAGTCATCCATTGCTAGCTCAATCAGATCCATAGACAACTCCCTACTGTCTACCTCTACTGGTAATGCTCTAACCCATCTCCTAGAGACTATCATCTCCCCAGTTGGCAACAAAGTCATGAATCCCCTAGCATACATATCACAAGGTCTACACAAATGATCTATTACTCTAGCAAATACAAATGAATGAGTAGCTCCTGAATCAATCAATGCAGGAAGAATTGGCACTAGAAATCTGACCTGTCACGACCGAGGGACTAGCCTCAGCCTCAGTCTTAGTCAAGGAGAATACTCTGGCTGGAGTGAGACTGACGCTCTTCTTCAATTCTTATTTTCTGGCTTGTGGGCAGTTATTCCTCTGGTGACTGACGCTCCCACAAGGGAAACATGCTCTGACTCCACACTCTCCCTAATGTCGTTGCCTACATCGAGGACACTCTAGGAAGCTCCTCCAGTTCTCTCCCTCACCCTGACGACCACTGAAAGCACCCCGTGCCCTCCTATCTGAACCAAGAGGAACAAAAGAATCTGGGGCCTTTCTCTTCTACTCACTGTGGCCACTACCCCGGCTAGAACCAGTGAAAGGAGGCACTGTCCTCCGAGCGTCGCGCCTTGTGTTCAGTTGATGATTCTATCTTCCTTGGAAGCATACTATCAACTTATACCTTCCTGCAATAATCAATACAGCCAGTTAGGTAGTGATAACTAAACCTCTTGCTACCTCACGGTTCAAGATCAAACTGAATCCATCCTTGTTCCACAATCATGCTAATAAGCATGTCGATTGATGATCATAACATTTAACATTTAGCACTTAACAGTTAACAATTAACGATGCTAATAAGCATGGTCTAGCAATATCAGTGCTAATGAGCACGTTCTTACTCATCATGCAGTAGTCAAGGGCCAGCCTTATTAGTGTATCTCATGCAGGCAGATAAAGCATGTATATTCTATTTAAGCAGTTAAACACATAACAACATAAATAGTTACCAAACTATGAGTCGAGCTTGTCTTCAGTGGCGAGTGTACATGCCCAGCCAGTCTATAGGAACCCAAAACCTTGGCACGCTCTAATACCAAGTTGTAACGCCCTGGTTAACCAAGACCGTCACACTGTGTACTTTAAATAGTGCTTAACTCGCTAAATGATTCATTGGGCCATAAACGTGCATCTAAGTGTTATTAATGGGCCAGGGTGAAAATCTTGGTCAAACGGAATGGATTTATTTTACTAAAAACATTAAATTGTACATGGGATCCCATAAATGTATTTACAAGGTTTTTTACAATCCAAAATGGTCATTACATTTCAAAAGTTACAATCCACCGACCTAAGCGCAAAAATAGGGTTAAACCCTAGTTCCCCTGAGAAACACCTTAGCCATGGTGGTCAAGCGGTCACATATGTACACATTGCCATCTAAGCTCTCCACTCAAGGCTAGGTAAGATTTTCTTTCCCTTTACCTGCACCACATAGCACCCGTGAGCCAAGGCTCAGCAAGAAAACTTATTATTTCATGTATACAATATAAATAAATGATCATGTAATCATTATAGGGTCCTGTGTCCTAGATTGTTGACTATTTAGTCGTTCTGGGGACCTGCGCCCTAAATAGATTACTAGTAAGTCATTTTGGGGTCCTGCACCTTAAATAGATGACTAATAAGTCTCTCTAGGGTCCTACGCTCTGAATAGATGACTAATAAGTCTCTCTGGGGTCCTGCGCCTTAAATAGATGACTAATAAGTCTCTCTAGGGTCCTACGCCCTGAATAGATGACTAATAAGTCACTCTGGGGTCCTGCGCCCTAAGCCATGTGACTATCAATTCATCAAAGCCTTTTAGCCCTGGCTCTGAGTAACTAGTCATAGACTAGCCAAGCACTTTAGTTTTCTTCGACCAATAGGTCGGTCAAGCATTTAATGTTCATGTTGATTAGATCTAATCATTTCGGCACGTGTTAATATGCTATTGTCGCTCTTGACTCATAAGTTAACTCCATACGACCAGCGCTCAGTACTATTGCCAATCATGACTGATAAGTCAGAGCTTCACGACCAGTATTAAACACCATTGTCATTTCTGACTAATAAGTCAGTGTCATTCACAAGTAAGCAATGTTGATAGGCATTTACAATGCAACCAATGTCCATATATAGAGCACTTAACATGCCTCATCAATAATCATGTATGTCACATACTGGGTGCAGTTTTCTTACCTCAGACTTGAGCGTAAAATAAATAAAGAACGACCCTTAAGAACGATCATGTCCTTAGGTCCTTAG
Organism: Humulus lupulus; assembly: GCF_963169125.1. Lineage (NCBI taxonomy): Eukaryota > Viridiplantae > Streptophyta > Magnoliopsida > Rosales > Cannabaceae > Humulus > Humulus lupulus. The sequence continues at coordinate 134,548,305 of NC_084795.1, forward strand.
CAGTCACCTAATCATAACCAAATATGAAATCTCATCAATAAAATGAGTAATAAACGGTTCATGGACTAATACCCATCTCCCGGGACCTCGAATCCTACTAAAACGGTTAGTAAATTCAATCCCGAGCCTTGAGACTCGAAAACCTGCACTTAAAACTAGTTAAAACCCAATCTGGCTCAAAGAGGACAGGCGGGCCGTGACCTGCCCCCAAGGGTCGCGGTGCGCCCCAAGACAGAGATCCCCCTGTCTGGGTGCCAGGGGCGGGCCGCGACTTTCCCTTGAGGGTCACGGCGCCCCTGCCAGGCAGAGCCCAAAGAAGGTCCTGAGGTTCACTCAAGTCGCGACTTGACCTTGCAAACCCAGCTCCCCTGCATTTTCTCAATCTAAACTCAGCCAAAACTCATTAAACCAATCCCAATATCACAACCAAACATTAATACAACATTACTACCAATCTAACAACAAAACCCAAGCTTTATAACACCCAAAACACCATCAATTACTCAATTCTAAAATCAAAATATCAAGCTTATAAACCATCTTAAAAACATAGGAAAAACCTTTAAGTTCAAGCTAAAAAATCATTACCTCAAACACAGAATTAACACCTAATCTTCACTCAAACTAAAACCCAACTCAAATAGCCTCAAATCTCTTAAGGTTCAAGCTTCAAAATGAACACAATGATAGATAGAGAGAATGATCGAGAGAAAGAAAAGAGAACTCTATTTTTGCTTGTTCCTTCTACAGCCTACCCTTGGCTGAACATATCCAATGGTCTAAATGACTTCAAAACTAAGCAAGGGAAAAATTGTCATTTCCCACCTATCCCGTTAATCATAATTAACGTCTTCCAATTATCGTCATTCCCAATATCCTCAAATAATTATTAAATCATATCCCATTACCCGTTCATTCCCGGTAATGTACTAAATACAAATTTACCCCTAGGCTCACCCCGAGCCAGGTAATTAACTCCGTTATGAACAAATCGCTAACTTACATCCTAGGATCGTCTCATGCCGAATGGCTCAAACATATCCACATAATAATGTGGTCCCACTCATATATCACATACATGCACATAAATACACAAATACGCCATCAACGACAAAAATTATGAAAATGTCATTCTTATAAGAAGTGGACCCACATGCATGTAATTATCATCATATAATAATATAATTTACATAATCATGCATATAATCACATAATAATGCATTAAATCAATTATGGCCCTCATGGCCCCCTAATTCTGGCATTAAGCCACATTAGGGAATTTGGGACATTACAGCTTCGGCTCACGAGTGCTCTATGGTGCAGGTAAGGGCAAGGGAAAGGTCGATCAACCATGAGTTGGAGAGAATGGTGTGGCGTGCACATGTTCGACCAACGTGGCTGCCACGGCCAGGGTTATTTTGAGGAATTCACTGTAAATTGCTGGTTTTGTCGCTTAGGTCGACTACATTGTAACTTTTGAATTATAATACATTTTTGAAACAGTATTTCGCGATCCCAATGTATAACTTTTATGAATTTTAACGAATGTCCAAATCTTTCATAATTAATGTTGCACAATGAGTTTTTATTTCAATTTAATCACAATTTTCAACATAAAACCTCGATTAGCAAGCTAATGACACACTTTATAAATCACATGGTAATGGCTCTAAGGTAGTAGTGCGTTATAGACTAGGTCATTTGTATTCACGCACAAATTTGTACTGAGAAGAGACTCTGCCAAATTGTTTTCATCCAAAACTTTGAGAGAGTATTTATAATAACAGTGACTCGTGGACGTAGGTAGATTTTAACTGTTGAACCACGTTAAAATCTCTAGTTTCTTCTATTTTTTCTAAATCATTACTTATTGCTCTACATAATTAAGTTAACAAAAAACAACGTCAACAAAAATTTTATAACATTTAAATTTATATTAATATAATTATTAAATATCTAGTCTTGTATTATATTGTTATCCCCAAAATTTGAATACAATGACGTGGCGATCAAAAGTGACAAGTGGAAATACATGGTAGTCAATAAATGTGTTATCAAGAAAGGCAAAAGGTTTGAGATGAATATTCAGAGTTGCGATATTACTGGTCATAAAAATTATTTATTTGGTTGGAAGTGATTTGATCGACTAGGTGAAATTTCTGACTGACCAGTAAAGCGCTTTGGCCGACCAGTCATCTTGGGGTCAAGTGTAACCGGTCAATCAAATGTTTTGCCTAACCAGAAGGGTGTTTTGGCCGACCAGTCTCACTTCAGGGAGTGGAGTTGGCCGACCAAACAAATCATAATTCTGCAACAAAATTTCAGTAACGACTTCAGCTAGAATTATTCGTACCCACAGCGGGAATCTCTCAGATTATCCCAAAGAAATCGCATATTGTTGTATTTTAAATTTGATTATTAATTAAATATTGGTTAGAGCAACTGAATTATCCCGATTATGAGGGACTTTGATTTGTACAATCCTGAGCCTATAAATAAAGAGCTCATGGCATCATTGAGGGGATTCGAATTCTGATTTTCCTGGGAGAGCATTTGTATTCTGAGAGAAATCTTGTATTTTCTTCATTTACACTTAAGAAACTCAGTTGACACAGATTCATCTGATCTTAAGTGTAGATCTATATATCACAACTCTAAGTGGATTAAGCTATTATCAACATATTGGGGTTGAACCACTATAAAATTATCAATGTCTTATTTTCTCTTGAAGGTTTACTGTAGTTTTGACATCTATTCATCGTTGGCCAAAATCGTGGTCAATATATATATTATTATAATAATGATATTTTATAACCTTTGAATTTGAATTTGAATTTATGTTAATATAATTATTATATATGCCGTCTTATTTTAAATATTATTATAATAATGATATTTTATAATATTTGAATTATATTAATATAATTGATAAATATCTATTTTTAAGTTATTTTTTTTAGGTTTATTTCATTAAATATTTAGAGTATTTCATTAAAGGTGACAAAACTAAAATAAAAAAAAAAAATTGTTATCTATAGATAGAAGATTCCTTCATTATTCATATAAATACAACTTAATTGATAAATAGAATGTACACGTGTAAGTTTCAAATCTACTTTTTATATATATTATAATGAAATGGAAAGAGATAGGGACAAGATTTATTTACATAAAAAATATGGGAGACAATTATTACATAAAATAAAAATAATTATAAAAATTACATACAAAATTTTATTTATAAAAATTTATTTCCAAAAAATATCATTGTCTAAAAAGTAATATACCTGAATTTGAAACATTCCCAAAATCCTAATTTTCCCATTTTTTTGAGTTTTAAAAAGTAATATTTTAGTTACTTAAAATGTTAATAAGTTACTAATTTGTTTCTTTTTTATAAAATAATTATTTTTAGAGCATATTATTTTATATATATATTTTATCTTAAGATTCTAATTAATCATTTTTAAGTTAAATTATGGTGTCTTATTATTATTAAGGTATTTTTACATTGTCGATTAGTCATTTTTTAGAAATTAATGAGTTACAATAAAATACAACAAATTACTATATAGCTTATTATTAAAAGTTACTTTTAGTATACTATACAATTTCTTTTTTAATGAAAAATTTTAATTCACTTTTTAGTCACTAATGTAATTTACATGGGAGTAATAATGTTTTTTATAAATCAAACAAAAAAGAAACTTAAAAGTTACATGCGAATTATAATAATAAATACACCTTTCAGTATTTTATCATTAATTTTTGTTTGATCAAATTAAAAAATAACTACATAGTTACTTTTTAAATACAACATAGAAATTACTTATTACAATTATTAAGAAACATTTCTGTTTTGTTTACAGACAAAGCTAAAAAAGAAACTTAAACGTTACTTTTTAAATACAACACAAAACCTACCACATCCTATCATCTTCTTTAGTGACGTCAAGAAACACATACTTGTCATATACCAAAATGACCATCTTCAAGAGTAGGTCGCGACGGTACAACTCTTGAGCCCAAATAACTAGCGATGTGATCGGAAAAAGCTTCTAAAGCCGCAGAATACCCACAAACTTGCCGAAAAAAAGACTCTGAGTGGTTGGAGTTTTCCGAAAAATGCAGTCAAAGTCGCACCTTCGACGACTTTGATCTGCGCGTGTAGTCTTCTCCGGCATCAGATGGCGGCAAGGTTTGGGCTGTGAGATCGTCGGTACAGTGTCTTCCCTCCTGTCTGGCGCGTGTAGCAGTATGGTGGCCGGAATATGACAACTTACTTGAAGAGTGAAAGAGTTTTCAAAGTTTCTAAAAAAGGTATTAAAACATTATTCTTTATAATATTTATACGCGTTATTTTTTAAATTAAAATTAAAAAAAAACGTATCACAATGTAATTTTCTCAAAAAATATTTATAATATATATCTTAGCATTTAAGGATTTTTGTCCTTTTACAATCTACTTTTTTTTTAGGGTTTATACTTTTTTGGATCCTGTGTTTTGTCTCATTACCTATTTGGACCCTGTGTTTTGACAAATTACTTTTTGGACCTTATGTTTTGTAAAATGGTTATAATAGAACCTAAACTCAATTTTAATGAAGAAAAAATTAAATATAACAACACAGTTTTTAAGCAGAATGATTTTATTTTTGTTCTGGATTGTTAGTTTGGTAAATTATTTGTGATTTTAGTTGAGAAAACATTGACCAAAATCAGGTTTAGGGTTCTATTTTAACCATTTTACAAAACATAAGGTCCAAAAAGTAATTTATCAAAACACATGGTCTAAACAGATAATGAGATAAAATACAGGGTCTAAAAATGTATAAACAGTTTCCTTTATAGATATAATTTATTATTCAGATAAGTATAACTTCATTGATAAATAGAATGTACACGTGTAAGTTTCTAATCTACTTTCTTTTCCTTTATTATTCATATAAACACAACTTAACTCATAAATACAAAGAGATAGGGACAAGATTTATTTGCATAAAAAATATATATTATGTTATATATCTTAACATGTAAGGAATCGTATATGTTATAAATTCCATGACATTTTTCATCCTCGTTATTTTTTTTTATTCTCTTTCTCCTTCTCTCAAGTTATTTATATATTTTTTTTCTTTTTCTCCATTGCCTTAAATATTTGCTTGCTGCTACATCTTCAAAATCTAAGATAAATTTATATTTACTTGCTATTCAATTACACTATGTTCCACTTGTATTATCTCAATTATAGATCATTGTTCTATTTGCATAATATTATTCTTATATTTAATTGCTGCTAATTATTCTTTTTTAATGTCTACTGTGTAAGTTTTTCTATTATTAGACTTATTCATATCATTTATTGTTAGGTCTAACAAAAAAAAATATTAGCTTGATAGATTGTATTCTTCATTGAATGAATTAGATGGTGATGAAAAGATAACTTAGGAAGAATTTCCTATAAGAAATAGAGTTTGTCTTTTTTATAAATCTATTTTTCATTTGATGTATCTAATATTTATTTTTGGTTTGCGGTATCCATTAAATAATAAAACAAATTATTTCCTATATATTAGTCATTTACTTTTTGTTATTTATATATATATTTTTATAGAATCTGGAAGAATTAGTACTGAAATAGGATAATAAAATTTTTATTTGATTGTCGTCGAAGATGAACAATGGTGAAAAATATATCGGATCATAGTTCTCCAAATTTACGTAATAGTAAAAATATTATGTCCTCCCATAATAAAAGTGATGAGTCAAGTTCTTCAAATATATATATATATATATATATATATATATGATAAAGCAACATATACAAAAAAAAGACTAAATACGAGTGAAGTTGAAAAAGAGCTATATTGAAAAAAAACAGAGAATATTATGCTAAAAGAAAGAAATTGCTTATGATACAAAAAGAAATACTTATTTGATACATAAAAGTATCTAATGTTAATATTTCTAACATATGAGCATTATAACTTATTTATTATGAAATCAATAACAATAAACTATGCTCATGTAATTTACAAGATCAAACTTTATTTAGGGTATTGAATTGAATATATAGAGATAAACATATCTGACATTGAGTCTCCAATGTTCATCTTTGAATCTCTCACAATCTACACAAACAAAATTAGAAAATCGCAATACAAGAGAGAACTTAAGGAGAGCAACCCTTACCAAAACCACATGCATATCTTCACCCAACAACATATATGTTCTAATATATGTGTCTATGCCTTCTTACCCTAAGGGGTATATTGGGCTTATTGGGCTTATATTATTAGATATGGTGGACTATGATTTAATGGGCCAACCTATAGTCTTTAGGGTGATACTATGTACCTCAAATGCAATTAAATTAATATTAACCTTCACATTATGGTCTTTAACTATTCGTAGGCACTCTAGAAAATGATTGTGATAATGGAATTATGTTTGTAATTATATTAGTCCATATAAAATTCTAACATTCTCCCACTTGGACAATATAATCAAACCACCATAATATTGTCCATCACTAAAAGATAGTCTAATAAATCATATATAATATCATATCGATAGGATACATATATTATTTATGATTCGGTCTTGAAGACATTCAAATACAATAACAATCATTAAACCAAACATGCATGTGGTACATCAATTTGAGACTATGCGCATTCGTCTCTTTTGTACCTATCACTTCGTCAAACAACAATATATATTCATATATATGACAACAATAATAAGAAGTGACTTCAAAGATCATTATGCATGTTTCATAAATACAAGTCATAAGCATTCCACACAAAATACTAGCATGTTCAATACATAAAATAGCTCCCACTGAACTCAGTAATCTAGGCCCCTAGTAATCCCATACGGGTAATGTGTTCTGCAAACACACATATAGGTAAGCCTTTTGTAAGTGGATCTGCCAACATGCTAGCGGTAGGCGTGTACTCAATGGTAATGAGGGATTCAACAACTTTCTCTTTAATGAAATAGTACTTAATATCAATATGCTTTGAGCGAGAAGTACTTCGAGTGTTCTTAGAGAAAGCTACAGCTGCGGAATTGTCACAGTACAATTTCAGCGGCCTCGAAATGGAGTCTACAACACCCAATGCTGAAATGAAATTCCGCAACCATATTGCTTGACAAGTAGCCTCATAACATGCCATGTACTTTGCCTACATCGTAGAGGAAGCTGTGAGAGTCTGCTTGACACTTTTCCACGAAACAGCTCCTCCAGCCATCATATAGATGTAGCCTGAAGTGGACTTTTTATCATCCACGCATCTTGCATAATCGGCATCACTGAACCCAACTATATCAAGAGTGTCAGCTCGCCGGTAAGTCAACATATGATCCTTGGTACCCTGAAGATACCTCATGACCTTCTTAGCCGCTTTCTAGTGACTAAGTCCAGGATCACTCAAGTATCTACCCAACACACCAACAACAAAAGAAATATCTGGGCGTGTGCATACTTGAGCATACATCAAGCTACCTACAAGCGACGCATAAGGAATAATCTTCATTTCATCTCTCTCTTTATCATTTTGTGGACATTGGGCCTTTGAGAACTTATCACCCTTCACTATCGGTGCCTTCCCAGGAGAACAAGAATGCATATTGTACATTTTTAAGATCCTATCAATGTAAGTCTTTTGAGATAAACGAAGAATACCATTATCCCTATCTCGAAGAATCTGAATCCCGAGCACATAAGAGGCCTCACCAAGATAATAAGTCAGAATTATTGGATGCAAGTAGAATGTCATCCACATACAATACTAGAAAAATGAAGCTGCTCCCACTGACCTTCATGTATATACATTGATTCACTACATTCTCCTTGAAGCCATTTGCGGTGACAATCATATCAAACTTGAGATACCACTGCCTTGATGCTTGCTTAAGCCCATAGATAGACTTTTTGAGCTTGCATACCATGTGTTCCTTCCCAGACATCTCAAAACCAACAGGTTGTGTCATGTAAACATCTTCAAAAAGATCTCCATTCAAGAAAGCGGTCCTTACATCCATTTGCTTGAGTTCTAAATCAAAATGAGCCACTATAGCCATAATGATTAGGTGAAAAGGTTTCTTTGAAATCAATTCCTTCTCTCTGGCTATAGCCTTTAGCCACAAGCCTAGCCTTATACCTTTCCACCTGGCCATTCGAGTCATGTTTAATCTTATACACCCATTTACATCCAATGGGCCTGCAACCTTTTGGCAATTCAACCAACTCCCAAACTTCATTTTGTGACATAGAATTCAACTCATCTTTCATTGCATCCATCCAAAACACAGATTGAGGACTATTCATAGCTTCTTGATAGGTAACTGGCTCAAAAGTGTCTCCCACATCAAACTCATGTTCCTGTAAATAGACAAGGTAGTCATTAGGAATAGCAGGCATGCGAGCTCTTTGTGATCTTCTCACCACAACTCATCATCCCCAACATCAATATTTTCATCATGTTCTTGATTCTGAGGTTCATCATGAGTTTCCACTAGAATTTGTTCAATTACAGGGTCATCAATAGGAGCGGAAGCGACAGGATAAGGGATAAAAATGCGTTCTTCCCTGAAAACAATTTCGCTTGACCCTTGACTTGAACCAAATTCATCTTCAAAATAGACAACTCTCTCTGATTCGATAACTCTGGTAGTGTGAGATGGGCAATAGAATCTAGAACCTCTTGATCCTATGGTGTAGCCTACAAAATAACCACTAATTGTTTTCAGATCAAGTTTCTTAGATTGTGGATTGTAGGGTCTCACTTCTGCTTTGCACCCCCAAACATGAAAATGATGCAAGCTTGGTTTTTTTTACCTGACCATAGCTCATAAGGTGTCTTTGGGACAGACTTATTGGGTACTTGATTCAAGATATACGTTGCAGTCTTTAATGCTTCACCCCATAAAAACTCTGGCAAACTAAAATGAATCAACATACATCGCACCATGTCAAGAAGAGTGCAATTTCTCCTTTCAGCGATTCCATTCTGTTGGGGTGTTCCCGGCATTGTATATCTTGCATCAATGCCATATTCTTGTAAGTACCTAGCGAAAGGCCCAGGGTTCCTTCAATTCTCATCATAACGCCCATAATACTCTCCACCTCTATCAGAATTAACTGCCTTGATCATTTTCCCCTTTTGAAGCTCAACATTTCTCTTAAAAATCTTGAACGCATCCAAAGATTCAGATTTTTCATGAATGAGTTGTGTATGACCATACCAGGAAAAATCATCAATGAAGGTGATGAAGTATCTATAACCACCCATAGCAGGTGGAACAAAAGGTCCACATATATCAGTGTGGATCAACTCCAACAATCGTGTGCACCTATCTGTTTTACTTTTTCTAACCTTTGTCATTAACTTTCCTTTAATACAATCAACACAGGCAGTAAAATCTGAAAAATCTAGGTCTTGAAGAACCCCATCTTTCACCAACCTTTGCATTCTATCTTTAGAGATATGGCCTAAACGTTTATGCCACAACATAGAAGATTTTAAATCTAACCTTGCACGTTTAGAACCAACAACAGTATTAAGAGAAGTAGAAACAATAGGAGTAACATCATGCAAAACAAGTTTATATAAGTTTCCACATAAAATTCCATTGCCAACCAAAAGAGAGTCACGATACAAATTAAGTTTTCTAGTTCCAAAATGAAGACTATAACCCAGCCTATCCAGAAAAGATACAGAAATCAAATTCCTCCTAATACAGGGTATGTAAGCAACATCCTGTAATTCCAAGAAGTGTCCTGTATTCAATTGTAATCTGACTATCTCTAAAAATTCAACTTTGACTTTTGTATCGTCTCCCATGTACACATGCTGCTCCAAACTACTCGGTCTTCTTCAACTTGTCACTACCTGCAAGGAATTTGTAACATGAATTGTGGCTCCAGTATCTAACCACCAAGAATTTGAGGGCACATCAATAATATTAGACTCTAAATAAACCATCACATGATAATTACATTTCTTTTCTACGTGAGCTTTGAGCTTTCGACAATCAGCTTTCTTGTGCCCAAAGTTTTGACAAAAGTTGCATTTTCCCTTGAAAAACTCATTCTTATGACCAATAGAAGATGAGACTGACTGTCCACTCCCTTTAGAACTAACTGTTTTCTTCTTATGATGCTTTTGATCACTAGAGTTACTAGGAGTGAACTTTTTCTTGTGAGAATTATTGGGATTTGTCACCATGGAGATACTTCTTGCCCTTCCCTTTCTCATGTCCTCCTCTTCCTTGGCAAGAATAGCAGACATCTCCCCAACAGTCCATTGCTCCTTCTGAGCATTGTAGCTTGATCTGATTGAATCAAACTGAGATGGAATGTTCTCCATCACCAACCACGCCATGTAATCCTCACCAAGGCCCATATCCATGGCCTTAAGTTTATGATAGTGGCCCATGAACTTGTCAATGTGAGCCCTAATGTCACCTGAACCATCATAAATAGTGTGATGTAGCATGTTCAAGTGTTCATTCTACTCATTCTTTGAGAATTTCTTATATTTTTCCTTAATGGCAGTAAGAAAATCCTTTGCATTTTCAGACTTGGGAATACTATCACGAATGGATTCGTCCATGTGATATCTCATAAGCATCAAGCAACAATGATTGGAGTGTTCCCAGTCCTCATAAGATTTCTTATCATTCTCAGCAGCATCATCAGCAGGTTGAGCTGGTGCATCAATTCTCAAGGCCAGTCCATTTTCATGAAGGTCAAGTTCATCGTAATATTTTCAATCCACTACTTGTGGTTGGTTGCTTTCAGCGTCAAGACGGCAGGAGATCTAGGAATGCTTAAAGCTGACATTGAAAAACAAGAGCAATAACTATTAAATGCATGTTACAACATGTTCATGGCATTTGTGCTCTTTTCTCACAAATTAATGATCGCTCAAAAATAACAAATGATCATTGTATATGCTAGAGTTCTTAAAACAAACAAAAGATAGAACTCATTCACAGGTAAGAAGAATCTATTGAACATTATAACCAAATAAATGATAATTTACTATCGAGAAGATAGAAAAATTGTGGTTCATAATTGTTAATAGATTTTTTTCACCATATTAAGCATCCTTACCAAATAATTATAATCGATAGGATAATTAATTACTTATATGGATCTTAATATAATTTTGGAGGAAAAAGCAAAATTTAAATAAATAAATATTTAAATGTTCCTCATAACCAAATAGTTTATCATGCTTAATCTTACGATAGGCAAGAAAATAAACATTCACTATTGCCATCGAAAACATGTTCATGCCACAAAATAAATAAACACAAATACAATTATAAAATTAATTTTATTGATTAATCTTGTGCATAAACATATAAATATGTTAGGGTGTGAAAATTGGAGTGAAATGGAGAAAAATGGTCCAAAATGGACCTCCCACGTGTCCCCACGCACCAAGAAAAAAAAATCTGTTTTTTTTTTTATTTTTATAAATGACCATAAAAACGACATGATGTAGTTTTCTGAAAACGTCGTGTCGTTTTTCTGAAAACGACAAGACAAATATGCTGAAAAATGACGTGTCGTTTTTGTTGTCCCTGTCCTTGAAAATCAGATCTACGGGTCTGGTTTCGATCCAGCTAGTTCTTGGCCATTTTAGACTGATTTCAAGCGCCTTTTGTGGGGGTTTTCATCAATTCATCGTCACCCATCACCTCATCTCTTCCTATTACTCATTTATTCCCAACAAAAGATGAAAAAAACCCATAAATCTGAAATGGGTTTCTCCATTGTTAAGCCTTGAAAAAAAAGCTTGATATTTTCAGAAATAAAATGCCAAAAATCAAGTTGAAAACCAGTATTCATTATCAAATCTAATTACCCAAAGTAACATAGCATTATTTCGAAATTAATACACCAAAAAAATTAGATTTTGAGAAAAATGAGTTTATGTCTTAAATCAATCACTAAAATCAAATAACCTGGCTCTGTTACCAATTGTTAATATTTCTAACATATGAGCATTATAACTTATCAATTATGAAATCAATAACAATAAACCATGCTCATGTAATCTACAAGATCAAACTTTATTTAGGGTATTGAATTGAATATATAGAGATAAACATACATGACATTGAGTCTCCAATGTTCATCTTTGAATTTCTCACAATCTACACAAACAAAATTAGAAAATCGTAATACAAGAGAGAACTTATGGAGAGCAACCCTTACCAAAACCACATGCATATCTTCACCCAACAACATATATGTTCTATATATATGTCTCGTATGCCTTCTTACCCTAAATGGTATATTGGGCCTATTGGGCTTATATTATTAGATATGGTGGACTATGGTTTAATGGGCCAACCTATAGTCTTTAGGGTGCTACCATGTGCCTCAAATGCAATTAGATTAATATTAACCATCCCATTATGATCTTTAACTATTCGTAGGCACTCTAGAAAATGATTATGATAATGGAATTATGTTTGTAATTATATAAGTCCATATAAAATTCTAACATCTAAGGGTTCTCCAAAAATATTTAATATACCTTCTAAATATGTACTTTCATTAGATATAATTTTATTTGATTGATCTAGCACAGAGGTATTAATAATTTCAATATCAATTTCATTATAATCTTTAGTATCAATTTTTTTCTTTGTTTTACAGTGCTTTCCAATGCTAACATTTTGTACTGTGCCTAATTTTTTTTTTTTCACAGCATAATATTCACTCTTATTTTGGGGCACAAGTTCCATGCTCCAAATGCCACCAAATTTTTTGCGAACCCTTAAATACTTTTATGTATCACTTTTGACTTAAATTTGCATTTTATAAGTGTCTACAATTTAAAACTCAAATTCGCATCTACACTATGTGAATTCTACTAAGTATTTATACATTGCTTGTATTTTAACATTTTATCATTTGTATTTAACCAATCATAACACCTTATGAATAACTACTAATGATATAACTAAGGTTTCATATAATTTATATTTTTTTTTCATCAGCAAATGCGGTAGAATTTCAAAAACATATTCGAACTTATAATAATACTTTTCCTTTTACCTCATTTGGGGTTAATTACGATAAAAACTTATGTAAAATTGATAAAGGAATATATACTTTTCTAGTTCAAGGACAAATCTATCATTATAGGGTTTGAACTTTCAACTCCACTTGTACATATCTTATTTTATATGTATGGTTTGAATTTATGTTTTTATTGGTACATTTCAACATATAAAATTATGTTAATATAAATTTGTATCTCACGGGGTGATGTGCCGTAGGCACATACTTAAACCTAGTATACACAAATGTGTGGTAGATATAAAAAGATGAGAGAGGAAAAAAAATAATAAAAAAACCTCATATGAACTTAAACGAAAACTTTGTTTACCAAAATTGAATCAAGAAGAAAAGTTTGTTGATGAGGGCTCCTTAAATCAAGAAATGTATGACCGTTATAGATAGAATTGTTGAAAATAACCTTTTGTGAAAAATATATATAAATAATTATTTATAATATAAACGATCAAGAAGAACAAACATACATGCTCAAATATCTACTTCAATTTTCTCTCCAAATTAATTCATATTTCTCATATTTGGATAAATTTGAAGAATATATTACGTTAGAGTATGATAGAAGATTTACATAACTAAAATGTGATATCGTCATATTTTAAATTAAAATTAAATTTTAGAATATAAAATTGTACGCCCTGGTTTTCCCACGGGCTGATTAGCAGGTCGAGCCTCGGACTAATCATGGTTAGTCCATAAATTTCCCCAGGCCGGAGCTCCTGTTTTCGAGGTCGTACTCTATTAGCTCGAGGTATCCTCAAGGACTCGCCAAGGTTGCCCAAGACTGGGGGAAGGAGTCTGAAGGCCGAAGGTCGGGTCAGGGGAGCAGCTCGTGGTACAAGCTGCTCATGGATCTCTGATCCTTTGTAAAGTCAACACACGCAAGATAAGCGTGCCTATATCTGACACCACGTGTTCGATATCTCCCTGACTTCTCGGACACGCAGCAGGAACGTGCGTATTCAGACACCCACGGCTGGGTTGGGCCGTGCGGCCCATTATCTCCTTACTTATCAATTTGACCATACTTATGTGTCAGGTTTAGGAATTAATCATGAATGTCACAGAGTTGATATGACAAATAAGAAGGTCACGGGATGACCTCCTTACCAACTTCCAGGTGCCTTCTCCTATAAATATGGAGACCCTGGGAGTTGATAAGGGTTGGAAAAAATAGTCTCTGAAGAGATATATACTTTGTAACCAAATACCCAGAATAGATCAATAATATTGACTAGTGGAGTAGAAGGATTTTAACCTTTGAACCACTTAAAAACGTGTCTTGAGTCACCAAGTTCATCCTCTAAGATTTCATATCTATGACGGTTCTACTTTCAGCACTAATCCCTTTCTCTTCTTCTCTTAATTACCTGTTGGCGAAGAACCGCGTCAACAGTTTGGTGCTTTCATTGAGAGCAAGTTCAATTAGTGCTGCCACAAACATCCAACTATGGTGACCACTCGATCCAGGCATGGCAACGAAACAGAGCAGCAGGAGGGGCAGGAGGCCCACCATATTGCCATCCCTGATGAACAAATTCCTGAAGTCCAACAGAGGCCAGGAAAGCAGCCGGCGGGCCAAGACGACACTGGTAGCTCAGCGCCCCGGCCACCTAATCCGAACCCGTGTTATTATACTGCGGTGGAGATGGAGAATGCTCAACTGAGGAGCCAGTTAGCAGCAGCCGGTCGGCAAATCCAGGATATTCTGGCCCGACTACCCCCTCTCACAACCAACGTTAACGTTGGAGAGAGGCAAGGTGAGGCTCCTAAGTCTCACCGGGGTAATCGGCCCAAGCATAGCCGGTCGGATAGGCCTCATGCAGCCAACTCCACCCCTTCATCGCACCATCAAGAGGCAAACTTCAGGGAAATGCCTAGGGTCGGACAACAGCAATACAGCTGTTCGGTCAGGACGTCCCTCCTCCCGTGGTCGAGGGAGAGATATCCACCATCTCTGGAGGACCGCACATGGCTGGCACGAGCAGAGGCGCCCAGAAGAGGTATGTGAACGAATTAAAGGCCCACAACGGGGTGGTGTTCGTCCCGGAGCAGCGTCATTCAAAACAGCAGCGGTTAGAGAAGCAACCGATTACTTTTACGGAGGAAGACGCAGGCCATGTCCAATTCCCCCATAATGATCCCTTGATCGTAGCAGTCCAGCTCGCCAACCGGAAAGTGAGGAGAGTGTTGGTGGACAACGGAAGCTCGGTGAACCTCCTATTCCGATCCACATTAGAAAAGATGGGTCTAACCGTCGCCGAGCTAAAGGCGACCTCCATGATGCTATATGGTTTTTCGGGAGAAGGATTGGCAGCGATAGGGACGATCGAGCTGGTGATCACCCTAGGAGAAGAGTCTCGGACAATCTCCAAGCTACTTGAGTTAGTGGTCATTGATTGCTCCGCTGCCTACAACTCCATTTTGGGCCGACCTACACTCATAGCTTTCAAGGCCATCACTTCCATTCGACACCTCGCCATGAAGTTCCCTACTTCAACAGGAATCTGTACCATCAAGGGCGATCAGCTCGCTGCCAGGGAATGCTACAGCATTTCCATGAAGGGAAAGTCTAAACCCGGGCAGCTGGCAATGGCCATTCAGGGCGAAGAGGAATCTCAGGGACCCTTGGCGGCTCCTGAGATTGAAAAACCTCAGAATCCCAAAGAGGAAAAGATCGCCTTGAGTGAGGACATTGACCCCCGAGTAGGCGAGGACAGATCCGAGCTCCAGGCTATTGAGGAGCTCGAAGAGGTGAACATTGATAAACAAAATCCGTCACGGACGGTTAAGCTTGGGAAGAACCTCTGCGACAAGAGAAAGGCGGAGCTGATTACGTTTCTGAAGAATAGCTTGGACGTATTCGCATGGTCTCACGAGGACATGGTGGGGATCAGCCCGAGTGTCATCATGCACACGCTCCATCTGGATAAAAGCGTTCCTGCCAAGTCTCAAAAGCAAAGGCGTTTAGGAACAACCCGAGCTGAAGCCCTAGAAGAAGAAGTGGCCCGGCTCAAAAAGTGCGGCTTTATCCGCGAAGCCAAATTTCCAATTTGGGTCGCCAACCCCGTGCTAGTTCCAAAGCCCAACGGGAAATGGCGGACCTGCATTGACTTCTCCGACCTGAATAAAGCCTGCCCCAAGGATTGCTTTCCATTGCCAAGGATCGATCAGCTGGTGGATGCTACGGCGGGGCACGAGCTCATGTCCTTCATGGACGCGTACTCAGGCTACAATCAGATCGCGATGAATCCGGCAAACCAGGAACATACCAGCTTCATGACCCCAACGAATGTATATTGCTATAAGGTCATGCCGTTTGGCCTGAAGAATGCCGGAGCTACCTACCAGAGGCTAGTAAACAGAATGTTCGCGGACCAGATCGGAAAGAACATGGAAGTGTATGTTGATGACATGCTCGTCAAGTCAAAGACTGCCGACAACCATGTTTCCGACCTGGAAGAATGTTTTAAAATACTACGGGAATACGGCATGAGGCTTAATCCTCAGAAATGCACGTTCGGTGTCGCATCGGGGAAATTCCTGGGGTTCATAGTCAATACCCGAGGAATCGAGGCGAACCCAGACAAAATCAGGTCACTGCTTGAGCTTCCTTCCCCCAGGTCGCGGAAAGATGTCCAAGGCCTCACAGGAAGAGTGGCAGCACTCAACCGGTTTATTTCTAAGTCAACCGACAAGTGTTTGCCCTTCTACAACCTGCTCCGGGGAAACAAGAAGTTTGAGTGGACAGTAGAGTGCGAAAGCGCATTCCTCGATCTGAAGGCGCATCTGGCTGAACCGCCCATGCTGTCCAAGCCCAGGGCAGGAGAGCCTCTTTTCCTCTACATGGCCGTCACGGAGGATGCAGCTAACGCCGTGCTAGTACGAGAAGAGGACCAAGTTCAAAAGCCAGTCTACTACATCAGCAAGAGACTCCTCGGAGCAGAATCACGGTACCCACTGATGGAAAAATTGGCGTTTTGCCTAATCACAGCCTCGCGAAAGCTCAGACCGTATTTCTAGTCCCACTCGGTACACGTCGTGACCGATCAGCCTCTAAGGCAGGTTTTGCAAAAGCCTGAAGTATCGGGACGTTTGTTAAAATGGGCGGTCGAACTCAGTCAGTTAGAGATTTTCTATACTCCACGAACTGCCATAAAAAGTCAGGCGTTGGCTGACTTCGTGGCGGAGTGCACGGGATTCCAGGAGGATCCATCAGAAGGCCTACTTCAAGTCGCCTCGCCGCATTCGTCGTGGAAGATCTACGTTGATGGTTCATCTAACGAGAACGGCTCCGGGGCCGGAATCATTCTAATATCCCCCGAGGGACATAGATTCCACTCGGCGCTAAGGTTCAGGTTCAAGGCGTCTAACAACGAGGCAGAGTACGAAGCTTTGTTTGCTGGGCTGAGGGTAGCTAAGGAGTTAAAGGCGAGCTCCGTCCAGTGCTTCAGTGACTCCCAGCTCGTGGTAAACCAGGTGCTGTGCGAATATCAAGCACGGGGACCAAAGATGGCCACCTATCTGGCAAAGGTAAAAACTGAGCTATCCGCATTTGAGCGAGGATCGATCGAACAGATACCTCGAGAACAGATACCTCGAGGACGGTTGAAGCAATGGTGCTCGCAGTTCCGGAACCCAGTTGACATGAAGAACTGGTCCTTGAAGTCATTTGGATGGCTTGGCAGCTCGATGACCGCCGCCGTGTTAGGAAAACGGGTTAAATAGTAGAACCTGTCGCCTCGCCCCCGCTGGTCCGGGCTGGCTGCCAGCAGACGGTAGGAGTTGGGGAGGAGCTGAAATGGGGCTAACCCCACATAGTTCAGGAAATCAGCGAAGTACTGATCCATGGGGAGGAAGGCCCCTGCCATGAAGTGTTCACCGCTCCAGGCCGCGAACGATTCGTCGAGCGGCGTACAGCTCCGCTCGCCCTCCGCAGCAGGTCGGGCTATAACGGAGGCTTTCCCCAGTGGAATGTGAAGGGTTGTGGGGAAGTCTAAAAGCCCCTACTGTGGTCTTCTATATATGACGTCATGTACCACGAGCAGGAGCTTGGGGGGCAGATGTACGCCCTGGTTTTCCCACGGGCTGATTAGCAGGTCGAGCCTCGGACTAATCATGGTTAGTCCGTAAATTTCCCCAGGCCGGAGCTCCTGTTTTCGAGGTCGTACTCTATTAGCTCGAGGTATCCTCAAGGACTCGCCAAGGTTGCCCAAGACTGGAGGAAGGAGTCTGAAGGTCGAAGATCGGGTCAAGGGAGCAGCTCGTGGTACGAGCTGCTCATGGATCTCTGACCCTTTGTAAAGTCAACACATGCAAGATAAACATGCCTATATCTGACATCATGTGTCCGATATCTCCCTGACTTCTCGGACACGCAGCAGGAACGTCCGTATTCAGACACCCACGGCAGGGTTGGGCCGTGCGGCCCATTATCTCCTTACTTATCGATTTGACCATACTTATGTGTCAGGTTTAGGAATTAATCATGAATGTCACAGAGTTGATATGACAAATAAGAAGGTCACGGGATGACCTCCTTACCAAATTTCAGGTGCCTTCTCCTATAAATATGGAGACCCTGAGAGTTGATAAGGGTTGGAAAAAATAGTCTCTAAAGAGATATATACTTTGTAACCAAATACCCAGAATAGATCAATAATATTGACTAGTGGAGTAGAATGATTTTAACCTTTGAACCACTTAAAAACGTGTCTTGAGTCACCAAGTTCATCCTCTAAGATTTCATATCTGTGACGGTTCTACTTTCAGCACTAATCTCTTTCTCTTCTTCTCTTAATTACCTGTTGGCGAAGAACCGCGTCAACAAAAATAATGACATTATCTTATAAATATCTATATAAGATTTTATTATAAATCGTAAATTTAAATTTTAGTATAAATATATTATCTGATATGAAATTTAATTATTCACTACTAAATTGTAGAATAATTAAATTAGTAAATTCTAGAATCTACAAAAATTAGTTTTGATCTTTTTATTTTATGAAGGTAATTTTCTATAATAAATAAAGAGATTTCAACGTCAACAAAATTCTAAAATCATATCAAATGATGAAGAGAGTTCTAAAAAATAGGTCTTTCACCTCAAAAAAAATTCAAAGCATCACAAAGAGTACATATGCAACTTAGTTGTCAAAGCCAAGTACAGTCACAAATACCTCAAATTATCAAATTATGCAAACATCAAACATAAAC
The DNA here is from genome assembly GCF_963169125.1 of Humulus lupulus. Lineage (NCBI taxonomy): Eukaryota > Viridiplantae > Streptophyta > Magnoliopsida > Rosales > Cannabaceae > Humulus > Humulus lupulus. The sequence goes on from NC_084795.1 coordinate 134,567,632, forward strand.
CTCAAAATTTCATAAAAGGTCATTTACCTCAGAATTTTTCCTAACTTTCAAAACAACAAATAGTTACATGATATGGTCATCTACCGGGATTTCATAAGTTTCTAAAAATACCATGAATTTCTATGAATAGTCATTTACCGAAATTCTTCCATTTATTTTCTAAAATAACTATTCAGAACTACAAGTGACTTGATTCATCATAAAGAAAGTATGTAGGCAACTCAATAAGTCAAATTTACTGCAATCACAATTCCAAATTCCTAAAAAAAATTCCAAAATTACATAAGTAATTAATATCATCATAATTTGAATCAAAATGTTTCCCTTTAAATAAAAATAGTAGTAATTAAGAGATTATTTTTATAATCTCGGATGAGTCGAACTCAAACTAATAAACTCTTATACTATAAAATCAACATAGATAAAATTGTGTTTAACATTAATTTTAATTTATTAAATTTGAAATTTTTGTCTAACTGCATCTTTCACCATCTTTAAAAGATTGAATTACACTAAAATATTTTACTAAATTTTTATCAATATTTAAAATTGGAATTATTAATATCTTAAAATTTAAAATATATTTTATTTAATTGTCAAAAATATATTTTTTTTTAAATTTATTTTAAGTAAACTTACATTCGTATATTCAATAAATAATTTTAAAATTCCACATAAAAATAATTTTGAAATGTTGCTAAAAAAGATAGAATAGTTCTCAAGGAAGATTGATGTAAGTTGAAGAGATATCACTGCCAAATTTAGTAATCCGTAGCGAAAATTTCTTGAATTCACATGGCCCCGTGAGTTTTTGAATGTGAGAAAATGTATAAAGAATGTCAAGAAAACAATGCATTAAAAATATCAACATAATAATTTAAAATTTGAGACTAAAATATAAAACAGGTAAATTGTCAACAATTTCATGACTAAAAACTAAAGAGTAAATAAAGTTAAAAAAAAATGTAGATCAGTTTCGTATGTAGAATTATTTTTTTTATTTATAGAATTATATACCTCTCGAGCTCCCAACACTAGCTTAAGTGCATTTATCCTCTTAAACATTTTTATCACTTGGAGAAGGCTATGTCCAATACTAAAGGATGAAAGATATTCAAATCAAACAAATCATAGTTTGGCAGCCAAATTGCTAGAGTAAAGATGTTACCTTCAATGACAACACAAATCACAACCATATAAATTAGTAACAACACAGTCACAAGAGTTGTAATATAAAGGGATTTTAGCATTATTGCCCCCTAAATTATAAGTGATTTGCCAATTTGGTTCTTTAGATTTTTTGTCCTGCAATTACATCCCTATGTTTATGAAACAACATCAATTCATCCCAGCTCACTTAGGTGACGTTTAGTTGTAAAAAAAAATGAAATAGTAATAGTAATAGGAATGGAATAGAATTTTAATTCTTTTGTTTGATAGAAACTTTAAAATCAGTAACTAAATAATTATGTTTGGTATAGTATCTAACATAATAGAATAGAATGAAAATTTTATTATATTGACCAACATATCCTTACTCTACTTTTATAATTTTTTTTAATTAAATTATCAATATTTTTTAATATTAGTAATTAAACAAAAAAATTATATATAATGTAATCTAAATATTTTGCAAAAAGAAATATAATTAAAAAAAGAACTATTACCATTCTTTACTTTGATACTTATCTATTTTATTTTATAAGGCAAATTAAAAATTCAATATCTCCTATGTAAAGCAAACAACATATGCAAGGATATATATATTGTCTTAGCTGTAAAAAAAAAAAAAACGTTCGGATAGAAAAGGCAAAAATGACATAATATCAAAATATTGGAAAGGAATGAGTTTTCAACTCATTTAGTTAGGAATAATAAATCCAACCTTTATTATTATTGGATTTAAAGGTTGGATTTATTAGTTAGGAATAATAAATCCAACCTTTGGACTACACCGAAAAAATTAGGAACCATGAAGATAAAATCCCCTGATGTTGGACAAATTACAAAGAATGCTTTTAGTGTTCTTCAAGAACAGCAACAGTTTCTTCATGTTCCCTCTCCATTATTGAATTTGAATGGACAATTTCAACTTAATGAGCTGGAACGTTTGAATAAGAGAAATAAGCAAATAGCAGTGAATGATATTTGCAAGATAAATAAGATTGGAATTGGGGCTCTTTTGGAAACCAAAATAAAAGGTGATAGAGTAGAGGAGGTAATGAATACTAGCTTTGTTAACTGGGAGTATTACAGTAGCAAGACTTTGGAAGGTAGGATCCTTTTAATCTGGAAAGGTTGCTGGGTCAAGGTTGACCATGTTCAATTTATTCATTGCAAGGTTCTGGTATGGGCTACAGGTCTCTCTTTCTGCTTCACTGTTGTTTACGGTTTAAACCAGTTAGATTTGAGGAAAGATCTTTGGTCTGAGTTGGCCTCAGTCTCTCTTCCTGTCAAATCTTGGCCAGTTCTTCGTGACTTTAACTCAGTTTATGATGTAGAAGATCGAATTGGGGGTAAGGTTATTTCTCCTAAAGAAGTTGAGGATGCAAGGAAGTGGCTTGATCTTGGGATTGTGGAAGAAATGAAATTGCTGGGCTCGTATTACACTTGGTCGAATAACCAAGATGGTAATAATCGCATTTTTTCCAAAATAGACAGAATTTTTGTAAATGAGGATTGGATTGATATGTTTCCAAATGTCAATGCAATTGCTAGTTGGGAGGTAATTTCGGATCACTGTGCCATTATTTTGAAGAACATTTTTGTTATTAAAAATGGTCTGCGGCCCTTTCGTTTTTTCAATATGTGGACTAATCATCCGCTCTTTAAGCCTACTGTTTTAGATAGCTGGAAAAAAGAGTTACCATCGGAGGGTTATGGTATGCAACAGATAATGAGGAAATTGCATCGCCTTCAGTTCATTTTGAAGAGATTCAACTGGAGAGTGGTTGGTGATATAGTTAAGGAGTATGAGGAAAGCAAGGTGTCATTTCAGCAAGCTAAAACCAACTTATTTTCTGATCCGAATAACCAAAGTCTGAGCGATATAGAGAGAGTATCTCACCTGGATTTTAAAAAGAAAGAGGCTGCCTATGCTAGTTTTTTATATCAGCAGAGTAAGGTTGATTGGATGAGGTTTGGAGATGAGAATTCTTCTCTGTTCTACTCCAGCATGAAGAAAAGGAGGAGGCTCAATAGGATTGTTTCTTTTGTAGATGAACAAGGTAATGTTGAAGTGGATTATCCGAAAGTTGTTAATCATTTTACTCAGCATTTTCAATCTTTTTTAGGAGAAACTAGTGCAGCATTTGGGCTGGTTGATACCTCTGTAATTCTCTCAGGTCCCATCCTTAGTATTGAAGATCAAGCTTTCCTGATCAAGCCTTTTACTTCAAGGAAGTTCAAACAGCTATGTTCAGCATAAAGTCAATAAAGAGCTCGGGACCGGATGGTTTTGAGGCTGGTTTTTATAAGAGTTTATGGCCTAATATAGGGAAAGAAGTGGCTTCAGCAGTGTTGGAATTTTTTGATCTAGGCCACATTCCGAAGAGGCTGAACAGTACTATTTTAGCCCTTATTCCCAAAGTTACTCAACCCTCAAATGCCTCAGAATACCGCCCAATAGCCTGATGTAATACACTTTACAAATGCATTTCTAAAATGCTTTGTAACAGGTTAATTCCTATCCTTCCTAAGTTGGTTAATCAAAACCAAGGTGCTTTTGTTAAGAATAGGAGTATTGCTCATAATATTCTAATTCTCCAAGACCTCCTCAAAGGCTATAACAGGAAAAGAGTGTCTCCTAGGTGCTTAATGAAAATCGACCTGAGCAAAGCCTATGACTCTATTGATTGGAATTTCCTTGAAAGTCTGTTAAATGCTTGTAAGTTCCCTGATAGATTTATCAAATGGGTAATGGTCTGCTTGAGAGGTTCTTCATATAGTATTCTTATGAATGGTCATCTTTATGGTGATTTTAAGGGTGGTAAGGGGCTGCGTCAAGGTGACCCTATTTCCCCCCTTCTATTTGTCCTTGTTATGGATTATCTCACCCGTGCTCTTCATGGGGCTGCCAAAGATAAACAATTCAGATTTCGTCCGCTCTGTAAATCTTTAAATATTACTAATCTTTGTTTCGCGGATGATTTGTTGATAATGTGCAAAGCTCATCTCAGTTCTATTCAGATAATGCAGCAGGCGTTCTAGGAGTTTTCATCAGCGTCTAGCCTGAACATTAATCAAGCTAAGTCAAGCATTTACTTTGGAGGTATTACTTCAGCTGAGAAGGAGACGCTGTTGTGTTTATCCAAGTTGAGAGAAGGGCAGTTTCCTCTTAAGTATTTAGGAGTTCCTTTGAGGCCTACTAAGTGGAAAGCAATGGATTGTGATATAATAATCTCAAAAATTCGTCAAAGACTTCATGGTTGGGCTAGTCGAAACCTGTCTTATGCTGGGCGTGTGCAGTTAATTCAATCGGTTCTCTTGGGGATAAGGAACTTTTGGATGAGCATATTTCTCCTTCCTCAGAAAGTTATCAAAGAAATTGACCGTATATGCAGGGGTTTCTTATGGGGTGGCAATGGAGTTCGTAGCAATTTTCATTTAGCATCTTGGGATCATGTTTGTAAGCCAAAATCTTATGGAGGCTTAGGATTTAAAGAGAGTGTCCTTTGGAATAAGATTAATCTTGCGAGATATGTTTGGGCGATCTCTTCTAAGCAAGATAGCTTGTGGGTCAAATGGGTTAATTGCATTTATCTAAAAGGGATCCGAATCTGGGATTATGAAATTTATCAAGACACAAGCTGGTATTGGAAAAAGCTAGTTAAGGTTAGCAATTTACTATCTGAAACTGAGTTAACTACAGCAGTTTGCAAGGGAAAATTAAGGCTGAATTCACTTTATCTGAATTTAATTTCTGGTTCCCCTTGCAAAGGTCTGAAACTTATTTGGTGCAAGCTATCAATGCCTAAACACAAGTTTATACTTTGGCAAGCTTATCACCAGAAGCTTCTAACCAGAGATCTTCTTCATCATTGCAATATTCCAATATCATCTCATAGCTGCCCGGTTTGTGAAATTAAAATGGAGAGCCATGCTCATCTATTTTTTGACTGTCTTTTTTCAAGGAAAGTGCTTCAGGCAGTTGAGAAGTGGCTGGGTAATCTTATTTGGCCTTGGCAATTCCAGGATTGGCGCTGCTGGTTGGAAGATCCAAGTTCAGTTGATCTGGCTCGGTTTGTGGCAGCTATTTTGGCTGCTTCAGTGTACTTCATATGGCAAAATAGGAACAATTGCTGGGTGAATAATTACTGCTCTTCAGTAGCTCAAGTTGATGATCATATTAGGAAGTCAGTTCAGGCTAGAGTAATTAATCTTTGCTGTATGAGGAAGAATCTGAATTTGAGGGAGAAGTTAATGTTTAATTTTGTCTCTAATATGTAATTGAGGGGGAGTTATCTGCTCCGGCCTTTGTTTGTTCTTGTTGGTTGATCAATATACTATCCTTTTCTTGATAAAAAAAAAATAAATAAATCCAACCTTTTAAATGAATTACAATTCTTGTAACAAATATCAAACCAAACAAAGGAATGAGCCTACTTTTGGAAAACCAATTCCATTCCACCTGTGATTCTTTTAAACATACGTTACCTTAATTTCCGTTAAATTTGATATCCTTTTCACATGCCTAAATATCAAGGGTAAAAACGTCTTTTTAATATTCATCTTCTCTCTTCCCTAATCTCAGGTACGAAATCTCTCATATTTGAAGAAGAAAAATCAGTTTGTAATACTCTTCATATCATTTGAAGAATAATACGTTATCAACGGAGAGAAAATGTGGAATATTTCTATATTGATTAAATCATAAGGGTTGTATAAGCTGAACTATATATAGAGCCCGGATACTTTTTGAGATTTATGAAGCTGACACACACTGAGGATGAGCTTGATCTACAAACCCAAGGGGTTGTTGCATGTATACTTTTTCTCGTAAGTCTCCGTTCAAAAACACGTTGTTTACATCGTGTTTGTGAAAGGACCAGCCACCTGATAGAGCCATTGTGAGAACCATTCTAATGGTAATAGACTTGACTACTGGACTGAAAGTTTCAGTGTAATCAAAGTCAGGTTGCTGGTGGAAGCCCTTAGCCATGAGTCGAGCTTTATATTTATTGATTGAGCCATCTGGATTCTCATTCAGTTTAAGGACCCATTTGCATCCAAGTATTTGTCTGCATTCAGGCAATGAAACTAGACTCCAAGTTTTATTTTTTCCAAGGCTGCTAGTTCTTCAAGCATGGCAGCAGACATGTAGACTTTTGGTTTGTATATTCCACCCTTTGGACGAGTTTTCATGGAGTGGGAATTGATGGGAGGTGGAGCTACAGAGATAACGACAACACTTGCAGCGGGATGATCATTGCCCAAAGCTGCATAATCAACGTTAGTGGCAGTAGGAGAATCTTCAATAGAAACTTCACATGGAAGAATCACATTAGTCTAAACATAATTTTGATTAAATGAAACGTGGGTGATAATAGATCATAATGGGATATAGCAGCACATTGATCAGGAGGGGACTCAGAGGAGTTAGATGAAAAGAGTTGGGATGATGGTTATTGGAGGAAGGTGACTCAGGTAGTGAAATTGGATTGTTAACCAGATACTAAGTCATGGCGCTAGAGTTTTGTGAGTGTAAATGCAGTAACGCAAATGGAAAAGAATTAGAAGAGGAAGAGATAGAGATAGAGCTGGAAGATGAGGACAGAGAGTTAAAAGGGAAAGAATATTCATCAAAAACAACATCCCTTGACAAATAAATTTTGCCCTCAGAACTAAGACACTTATAACCTTTAAGAGTAAGAGAATACCCCAAGAAAGTACACTAGAGTGACCTAAACTCAAGTTTGTGTCTATTATATGGCCTTAGATTTAGGTAAGATGGTGATAAGCCACCACTGACATATGTGTACACACGCAAGGGCAGGGGAGGTAACCGTAAGGAAGCAGCAGAGAATAATCTGTAGTGGTTATAATTTGTTATGAGAGTGACTCTAGTGTGTGAGAGGGTACACGGTACCATTATATGGAACATTATAAGTAGGGAGAGTGAGTCAGTAAGTGGTGTGTAGAATTTGGTAGGGTGTAACCCATTGTGGGAGAGATCTAGGCTCTCGAATTCCTAGCTATTCAATACAGAAACTCACCATTTCTGCTTCTATATCTCTGTTAGACACCTAAAAACTTAAGAGTGGAATAATTTGGGGTTTTGTGAAATAATAGTTTAAATGGAGATGTATGATTGAACTTTGGTGAGGGTAATCTATTGATGAGATATATTGCAGTTCTAAAGGCTTCGTCCCAAAATTCGAAGGGCATATAAGCATGAGAAAGCATTGTCAAACCACAATCTACAATATGCCTATGCTTTCTTTTGACAACCCCATTTTCTTTTAACACATGAAGAGCACTACGAGTTTCTAGTAATGCCATTTGGTCTCACTAATGCACCAACCACTTTCCAAGGGTTAATGAACGAGGTGTTTCGGGGGTTCTTACGCAAGTTTGTCTTGGTATTCTTTGACGACATACTTGTGTATAGAGCATCTTCGGAAGAACATGTATATCATCTAGAATTGGTGTTGGAACGTTTGAGGCAGCAGTGTTTGTATACAAATAAAAAGAAATGTCTATTTGCCCAATCTAGTGTGCAGTATCTTGGGCACTTCATTTCAGCCACGGGGGTAGCAGCGAACCCGAAAAAAATTGAAGCTATGGCATCGTGGCCCATTCCGAAGTCTTTAAAGGAGTTGAGGGGGTTCTTAGGCCTCATCGGCTATTATAGAAAATTTGTGCGAGGCTATGGGCATATGGCAAGACCACTCGCGGAACAGCTGAAAAAAGATGCTTTTGGATGGATCCCCGCAGCACAAAAGGCGTTTATACAGCTCAAAGAAGCCATGTGTTCAGTCCTTGTTTTAGCACTTCCTGATTTTGTAGCTCCTTTTATTGTGGAAGCAGATGCCTCGGGGTCGAGCCTTCGTGCTGTGTTGATGCAAAACCAGCGGCCTATTGCTTTTTACAGTCAAGTATTGTCTTCCCGAGCACGCACCAAGTCAGTTTATGAGCGAGAGTTGATGGCTATTGTTTTGGTAGTTCAAAAATGGCGTCCATACTTGTTGGGACGAAGGTTTATGGTGCGGAACGATTAGTGAAGCCTGAAATACCTGTTGGAACAGAGATTGGTTGCAACGGAGCATCAAAAATGGCTAACAAAATTGTTGGGCTACGACTTTGATATTCAATATCGACCCGAGTTGGAGAATAAAGCTGCAAATGCATTATCGAGGATGCACAGTGAGGTTTCTTTAGCTGCCATCTCCATCCCTAGTGTTTTGTCTATACCAGACTTAAAGGCACACATAGCTTCGGACCCAACCTTATCTAAGGTGATTGAGCAATTGAAAAAGGGAAATGATTGTGGGGGATATTCAATGGTTCAAGGATGTCTGAAGTTTCAGGGGCGTTTGGTTTTACCATCTACATCACCATTTATACCACTACTATTGCAAGAGTGTCACAGTGGCAATATGGGGGGACATTGCGGAGTTTTTAAGACATTCCAACGAATGGCAGCAGACTTGTATTCGGCGGGAATGCGCAAAGATGTTCAGAAATTTGTGGCTGAATGTGGAGTATGTCAACAAAACAAGTATGTCGCTCAGTCACCCGCAGGATTGCTTCAACCACTGCCTATATCCAAACCAGGTTTGGGAAGATATATCACTAGATTTCATTGAGGGATTACCCATTTTGAATGGATTTGACTCCATATTAGTGGTGGGTTGCTTCAGCCACTGCCTATTCCAGACCAAGTTTGGGAAGATATATCACTAGATTTCATTGAGGGATTACCCATTTCGAATGGATTTGACTCCATATTAGTGGTGGTGGATCGTTTGAGCAAGTATGGGCACTTTGTTCCCCTTCGGCACCCTTCTGCCCTTTCGGCACCCTTTCACAGCCACCACCGTAGCCACGGTTTTCGTTAGAGAGATTGTCAAGCTCCATGGTATTCCTCGCTCTATTGTGTCTGATAGAGACAAAAAAATTCCCAGCCTCTTTTGGAAGGAACTTTTTCGTTTCCAGGGGACAATGTTGAAGCAAAGCACGGCCTACCATCCACAAACCGATGGTTAAACCGAGGTGGTAAATCGATGCTTGGAAACATATCTCCATTGTTTTGTGAGCTCCAAGCCGAATCAATGGTCTAAGTGGTTGCCATGGGCAAAATACTGGTATAATACAGTTTTCCATTCAGCGGCTGGGATGACACCTTTTCAGGCCTTGTATGGTCGATATCCTCCGCACCTTATTCGTTTTGAACCAGCTAGCACTCGGGTGTCCGCGGTAGAGTAGACTCTACAGTCTAGAGATGACATACTTGGGTTGTTGAAACAGAATCTTCAGCGTGCTCAACAAAAAATGAAAGATCAAGCAGATAAAAATAGAAGGGATGTTCAGTTTAAGGTAGGGGAACTCGTGTATGTCAAACTACGCCCTTATAGATAGCGAACATTGGCCAAACGCCTAAATGAGAAGCTGGCACCTTGTTCTTTTGGTCCTTTTCCCATCACAGCTAGAGTAGGAATGGCAGCATATCGGCTTCAACTTCCCCCTGATGCGTCTATCCACCCAGTTTTTCAAGGCAGCCCTTGGACCAAATCAGCAAGGTACGAAGCTTCCCACAGGCATAACCGCAGAGTTGGAATGGTCATTGGAGCCCGAAGAGGTGCTAGAGGTTCGGCCAGGCACACAGAAGGCAGCCCCACAAGCATTAATTAAGTGGGCTAACCTTCCTAAGTTTGAGGCGACATGGGAGGATTTTCAGGTCATTCAAGAGCAGTTTCCTCACTTTCACCTTGACGACTAGGTGAGACTTCGAGTGGGCAGTATTGATAGGCCACCACTGACATATGTGTACACACGCAGGGGCAAAGGAGGTAACAGTAGGGAAGTAGCAGAGAATAATCTGTAGTGGTTAGAATTTGTTATGAGAGTGACTCTAGTGTGTGAGAGGGTACATGGTACCATTATGTGGAACATTATAAGTAGGGAGAGTGAGTCAGTAAGTGGTGTGTAGAATTTGGTAGGGTGTAACCCTTTGTGGGAGATCTAGGCTCTCGAATTCCTAGCTATTCAATACAGAAACTCACCATTTCTGCTTCTATATCTCTGTTAGACACCTAAAAACTTAAGAGTGGAATAATTTGGGGTTTTGTGAAATAATAGTTTAAATGGAGATGTATGATTGAGCTTTGGTGAGGGTAATCTATTGATGAGATATACTGCAGTTCTAAAGGCTTCGTCCCAAAATTTGAAGGGCATATAAGCATGAGAAAGCATTGTCAAACCACAATCTACAATATGTCTATACTTTCTTTTGACAACCCCATTTTGTTCATGAGTAAGCATTGTCAAACCACAGTCTACATTATGGCTATGCTTTCTTTTGACAACCCGATTTTGTTCATTCCCCCCCCCCCCCCCCCAAAAAAATTTCTGATTGAAAGGACTGTATAGGTAAATTGAATTGAAGTTCAACTTGCTTTTTGAAAATTTGAAAGGTGGGAAGAACCTCAGATTTAGCTCAAAGCAGATACAACCAAGTATACCTGCTATATGCATCTACAAAACTGTAGAGTGAGTAACCATAGGAAGAAGTATCAGGGGAATGTCCCCATAAATCGACATGTATTGGTTCAAAGGGTTGTGTATAAACCATGTTTGACATAGAGAATGGAAATTTATGCACTTTACCAAGACACCAAGCTATGCAAAAGTCAACAGTTTTATTGCTAGGAAATGCATTACAAGAAGACATAAATGTCTTTACAATTGGAGCAGATGGGTGCCCCAATTCGCCATGCCATAACTGAAACAAGATGGCACATTATTGCAAGCAACAAAAACAAATGGTGAAGTTGATAGGGAAGGCACCGGGGCATTGGAGAGGGAGGCAGATGTATATGATGAAAGCGAAGGTTGAACTGTTCTTAGTTGAGTAGGATGAAAGACATATAGGCCCTGTTTAAGTGTGACAATGAGCAGAATCTTCTTGGTTTCCTAATCTTTGGCATAACAATCATTAGCATGACACTCAAAAAGAACATTGTTACCTCTGGTAAATTGTTATACACTTAACAAGTTATTGGTAATGGAAGAAACACGCAAAAGGTTTCTAAGAACAAGAGTTTTAGGTTGAAAAAGAGATTGAAAATTAAAATGACCAATGTGTGAAATAGTCAAACCTGTTCCATTGCCAACCATGATTTGATCTTGACCAAGAAATTCTGAGCTACTTATGAGATTGTGCTGTTCCAGAGTAAGGTGGTGAGTGGCAATAGAGTCGAGATACCAGTTCGGATCATTAAGAAGGTCTAGAGTAGCAATATTACCTTGCATTGGTGTTGAAGTCGATCCTGAAGCAGGAGATGATCCATAGAAAGACTTGTCAAAGCAGTAGAAGCACTGCAACACAGTATGTCCAGGTTTTTGGCACTACTGACAAAGAGGTTTGGATTTCCAATTTTGCTCCATTTGCTATGACCATCATTGCCACGGCCACCAGAGCTATTAGTATAGAAATCACCTTCGCCATCTCCACTTGTAGTCGGAAGAAAGGCACCATAGTGAGGGGGAAAATGGGGGAATAGCCACCACGAGAGTTGGGGGAAAACACTTCTCGGAGGACCCAGAGGACGATTAACACTGACAAGATTAGCTTCTCCATTTGCGATATCAAGCTATTTGGCAGATGTTTCGTTACTCGCCTTTTGAGCTATCAACGGAGCTTCAATCTCACCGACTGTATAGGGTTGAATTCTAAAGGTAATTGAAGTGATAAAAGATTTAGTCCCTACTGAGACCATTAATAATTACTTCAATGTCGTTATTAAGCGGTGTTTTGTGACCAATCAAATTTAACAAATGGAATAAATTCTTAATATGAAGCAAATATTCATTCAGAGGCAAAGAATTTTTCTTCATGTTATAAAGCTGAGTCTTAAATTGACTTATCTTAGCATAAGTTTAAGTCGTGTAGTACTTGTTTAGGGCTTCCCAAATCTGAACAGAAGTATCATTGTCAACGACACGGGTGATAATGTTTTCCCCCTTGGAGGGCATCATCCACGAAAGGAGCTGATCTTGTAGTTCCCAATCTTGATACTCTTCAGACGGATGATTGAGAAGCTCAACTTCTTCAATGTTGAATTTTGCAGGTGCCAAAATCAGATTGAAGAATCGTCCCCTTTAATGGTAGTGAGCACTTGCTTCTTCCATGGGAGGAAGTTGTTGTCATCCAATTTAATGGATAGAGAATGTTTGAAGACGATCGGTGCTTTGACATTTGAAGACGTAGAAGCCATGGTAGAGAATGAAGTCGCCATCGGAGGAGGAGGAATCGTCGGAGCGACAGGAGTCAGTGGAATCAACTAAAAGAAAATCAAGCTTATACATTTTTAAAATATGCCATCCATTATTTTTAATCAATTAAATAGTCATTCTCAAGTTGTGAAAATCAGACATCTAACTTTCAAGAAAAAACAAGAAATAGGCAAAGAAAGATTAGAAGAAACATAATATATAAAATTGGGCTGTTTTTTATTTTATTCTTATAGTTTACTGAATATTATTATATTTAACCGATTTAAACTTAAATAATTAAATAAATTAAAATTAGATATTTTTGAGATATTTTACTATGATAATTATTTAAAAATAATTAAATTATATATTTTATAACTTAAATAAAATTTAGTTAAACTGTGACTGCCAAATTCAAAAATTAAAACAAATATAAACTTAAACAAAAATTAATTAATTAATTAAAATATGATATATTTGAGATATTTTATGATAATTTAAATAATTAAATCATAATTTTTTTAAAGTAATAAAGGCATACATATCATTTTTTTTATCTTATAAATTTGTGTGATAGTTTAATTTTTTTATCAAGTGATTGGAGCTATTTTTCTTCATCAAATTCACTAATGGACATTGTGAGATACATTAGAAACTAAAAATAATTTATGCGATTTTCATGAACTCTTATTCATGTTTATTGGATATTTTGGTCCATTCGTGAAGGTTTATTAATATAATGAGGCTAGTAACTTTTGTTTTGGAGATTCAATATATTAAATGGCTAGGAACATGATTCATATTTTCCCAACAGATCAAATATTGGTTCCCTGGTGAATTAATTATACTTAAACAACAAGAGGTAATTAGAAAGGTTAAACGGTAATTCTTGATTAGCTCTAATTAGCGAACAAATAAATGAATAACAGAACTACATATATTGATTATATTAATAGACTACAAGAAAATACTCTGTAAATATAATTCTATAATTACTAAGAGTGCAATTCCATATTTATAGTGAACTAATAATATAAGTAATAAATAAGATTATTTAATTAAATAGTTTAATTAATAGTTTGGTTTATTAGAGCTTAGTATATTAGGTCCATAGTCCCCGAGTCGCCTCTATCCTACATTGTCAAGGTAAAAATGTCACATGCAAGATTAACGAATAAAATGACTAAATTACAATGAAATTAATTTTCCAGGGCTAAGTGATAATTATGTGCAATTAATTAATTATGAATTGATTAATTATTTCTCTAATTAGTTTTTATTTGAAAATTCTTTATATTAGTTGAAATTAATATTAATCAGTGTTTGAATTAATATTAAAGAGAGTTAAATATTATCTTAGTATAAGATATTTGTTCAAACTGATAAATTAAGATAAAGTTAATTTTGAATTAACAAATATTTATTTTTAGAATAAATATATTTCCTTAAATTTAATAAAGAAAAATTAGGGATACACAGAAGTGGTGTCACTTACAATGCCACATGTCCCTAGATTCAAATAGTATTTATTTATTTAATTATTGTTTTAATTTGATTAAAACAAATAATTAAAAAAATTATAACATATAAGTTATGAATTAATTTAATAAAAAATTAAAAAATGTTTTATTATCTTTATAAGTTTAAAAAGATCCTATGCTTTTAATCAGAAAAATCAGACTTATTAGCCTGATCAATCGATAGAAATTTTCTAAGCCTGAAAAATTTCTAGAACTCTCTTCATCATTCTCTCTTCTCCAAACTCTCTAAATATCATGTGTTGAGAATATCTAGAGAGCCTAAATGATCAAACTAGTGAATCTTATGTGCCCACACACGTCCTTGTGTGTTTGAGGAACGACTTGGAAGACTAAGGTGTGAGTCTTAATTGGATAGGAGTATCATTTGATTATACAAAAAGAACCTAGAATGCCACAACAAAACGGTGTTTCAGAAAGAGGAAATTATGATCTTGTTGGACATGGACATGTCTATATTAAGCTACTCATATCTTCCTCTCACAATCTGGGGTTATGCACTTCAGACGATGACTTACATTTTGAATGCACTCCCATCTAATACAATAAGCAAGACACAACTTGAGTTGTGGAATGGTAACAAACCATTTGGGATTGTCTTGCTCATGTTCTTAGACTTAAGTCAGGGAAACTTGACTCAAGGTCTGAAGTGTGTATTTTCGTTGGCTATGCTCCAGAGACATGAGGTGGTTATTTCTATGGTCAAAAGTATCAAAAGGTATTTGTTTCCACAAATGCAACATTCCTTAAGCATGACTATATGACTAACTATAAACCTTATAGCAAAGTAGTTTTGGAGGAACTTACAGCTGATCAAATTCCATCATCATCATCATTAAATAATAAATGACAAACCATAGAGAACATTGTTCCTGAAAGAGAAGCCCTAGTGCAATGTGGTAGTGAGAGGATTGTTAGACAACCTGTTCGCTATGAACATGAAGCACGCGTATTTTTTTTCTGACATAGACAAGGATGATCCATTGACCTTTAAGGAGGCAATGGAAGATCCTGAAAAGGAAAAATGGCAAGAATTCATTAACCAAGAAATTGAATCGATGTATTCCAATTTTTAATGGAAAATTATAGACCCGCTTGAAGATGCTAGACCCATTGGGTGCAAATGGATCTTCAAGAAGAAAAGAGGTGTTGATGGGAAAGTAGAGACTTTCAAGGCAAGACTTGTAGTCAAAGGCTATACACAGAGAGAGGGTGTCGATTATGAAGAGACATTTTCTCCCATTGCCATGCTAAAATCCATACGCATTCTCTTATCCATAGTTGCCACTTATGACTATGAGATATGACAGATGGACGTCAAGACAACTTTTCTTAATGGCTATCTTGATGAGAGTATTTATATGGTACAACCAAAAGGGTTCGTGAAGAAAAGGGAAGATCATAAGATGTGCAAATTGTTAAAATCCATTTATGGATTAAAACAAGCATCTAGATCTTTAAACATTACCTTTGATGAGACAATTAAAACATATGGTTTTGAACAGAATGTCGACGAAGTATATGTAGATAAATATTTTTTTTAAAAATAGTGGTTTTCTTAGTTATTTACGTGGATGACATTCTTCTCATTGGCAACGAAGTAGAGACATTGTCAAATGTAAAAAATTGGTTAGTTGAAAAGTTTCAAATGAAAGATTTGGGCGAAGCGAGCTATATTCTAGGAATCCAAATCCTCAGGGATATGAAGAACAAGCTCTTGGAACTTTCTCAAGCAAACTATATAGATAAAGTGCTAGAAAGGTTCTCAATGGAGAATTACAAGAAAAGTCAGTTGTCGACTAGACATGAAATTACTCTTTCTAAGGAGCAATGTCCAAAGACACCTCAGGAAGAAGAGGACATAAGAAAGTATCCCTACGCTTCAGCAGTTAGGAGTCTTATGTATGTTTTGTTGTGTACTAGGGCGGACATATGCTATGCCGTGGAAATCATAAGTCGTTATCAATCAAATCTCATTTTAGAGCACTGGATTACAGTAAAGCACATACTCAAGTATCTTCGGAGAACAAGAGATTATGTAATGCCCTGGATAGCCAAGATCATTACACTATGTGTTTTAAATAGTGTTAGACTCTTTAAATGAGTCGCTTGGCCATAAACGTGTAACTAAACATGATTAACGATTTAGAGTTTAAATTTTTGGTCAAAAGGATAACCATTTCATTAAAATGTTTACGTTCATACATGAGATCCCAAAATAACGTTTAAAAGGCTAATTACAATTCAAAAGTTACAACCAACTTACCTAAGTGGAAAAATAGGGTTTGACCCTAGTTCCTTTAAGAAACCCCGGCTGTGGTGGTTGAGCAGTCGTATATGTACACATCTCCATCGAAGCTCTCCAACTCATGGTCGGTCCATCTTCCCTTTCCCCTTATTTGCACCACATATCACCCGTACACCAATGCTCGGAAAGAAAACTTAAACATGCTCATAAGCAGATAATAAAATATTACAGAATCACAATAAGCATGTCTAGTAGTAATAATACTACTCATGCGTGCATTCTATTTAGATAAGTGACTACAATGCTACACTGGGGCCCATTGCCCTAAATACGTGACCATAGAGTCACCCCGGGGCCGGTGCCCTAAATAAATTATTAATAAGTCATACCAGGGCCCGTTGCCCTAGGATATAGGACTATAGAGTCACCCCGGGGCCCACTGCCCTTTCCTCTGTATAACCAGCCTTGGAGCTGGCACAACGTTCTTGGCGCTTTAATTTTCCAACGACCATAGAGTCGGGTAAGCTTATATCACACTCCTGATTAGCCCTAACCATATCGACGAGAGCTCAACATGCTATTTCCTACCTTGACTTACAAGTCAATGCTTTCGACCAGCGCTCAACGCTCTATTGCTGTCCTTGACTTAGAAGTCAATGCTTTTCAATCAGATAATGCAAACAAGCATATATCATTTAACAATTAGCCAGATATAGATTATTCAAGCATGCTCAATCAAAAAATCACAGGCATAATCATAATCATGCTCATTCACAAGGGCCCAAGCCCTAATCATATTTATATCTAACAACTGGGTCAAGCCCTAATCACATATATCACGTATTGGGTGCATTTTTCTTACCTCTGTCCAAGCACAAGTTAATTACCATGACCCCCGAGCACGATCCCGTCTTGAGCCCTAGCGGTACCCTAGTCACAACCATAATAAATGATATCCATCAATATCGAGTAAATAAAGACTTCTGAACCGAGTCCTAGTCTCCGGGACCTCGAATTCTACTAAACGGGGTAGTAAAATCCTTCTTGTGCCCTTAGGTTCGAGTTACTGCTTCCCGATTTGAGTCACGACACCCGTCACAAGCACCACGACTCTCCTTAAGTCAGATAGCCTAGCCCTCAATTTTCCTGGACACGGGCCGCTGCGCTGCCCACCAAGCGTCACAGCGCAAAGGGCGTTCAGGGAACTGCCCTGGCCTCTGAGTTCATAAGGGTCGTGGAGCGTCCCTACGAACCCAGTTTTTAAACACTTTCTCCGAGCCAATTCCCTCAAAATTCACCCCAACGCAGAACCAAACCCATAATTGAGTCCCAAAACCTCAACACTACACTCAGAGCAGCACATATACCCAAGAACTTAACCAAAAACCTCATCACAAATCAAACTTAAATCCTTGACTAGAATTTAATCAAAACAAGGTTTAAAGCTTACCTCAGTTGTGAATTACAACCTTTCAGCTCACCTAATCCAATCCTAGCCTCAAGCCTTCAATTCAATACTAATTTTTCCAAGAATTCAATTCTTTGAACAAAGCAAGTGGGAGAGAAAGAGAGAGAGAATGTGGGGGGGGGGGGGGGGGGAGAGAGTTATGTTTTGGGTTTCCTTAGGTTCTGAGGGGTTCTAAGTGACTAAGTCACTCCAAGCTTAGAAAAAGACCAAACTACCCCTTGCTCAATCCTTATTCATTTGATGCCCCTAAGGGAAATATCATCATTGCCACACTTCCCGCTAATCTCAATTAACGCCTCATAATTCCCGTTACTTTTAATATCCCCATTAATCACCAAATAATTTCCCATTACCTATGAAATCCTGGTATTGTACTAAATTACCAAAATACCCCTAGGCCCACCCCGAGCCGGGTATTTAACCTCGTTATGACTGAACTGCTAACTTCCTCCCTAGGATCGTCTCGTGCTAAATAACCCAAATATATCCACATAATAATGTGGTCTCAATCAAAACACACACATATATATAAAAATATGCTCTCAACGGGACAAAATTTCCCTTCTAATAAGAAACGGGCCCACATGCATGCTTAATACACCTAAACATGCCAATACAGTCATATTATAATACAACTCACATAATTCATATCATCATGCAAATAATCACGTAATACATAATTAAATCAATTATTGCCATCCTGGCCCCCTAATCAAGGCACTAAGCCTTATTAGGGAAGTTGAGATGTTATAGGTTATATGCTTGTTTATTTAGGGGTGAGTTAAACCCTACTGGATACACTGGTTCTGATTTTCAATCAGACCATTGTAAATCGACGCCTGGGTCAATTTTCACTCTTGGTGGAGGAGTTGTAGTCTAGAGAAGTATCAAACAATCAAGTATTGCATATTCAACCATGGAAGCCAAGTATATAGCAGCTTATGAGGTAGCTAAGGAATCGATTTGGCTTAGGAAGTTCTACACTTATCTGGAAGTGATTCCAGATATGGAGAAGCCACTAATCCTGTACTGTGACAACAGTGGAGCGGTAGCTATGCCAAAGGAACCTAGAAGTCGCAAGAGAGGAAAACGTATTAAAAGAAAATACCATCTGGTAAGAGAGGTCGTGTATAGAGGTGATGTGACAGTTATGAAGATACCGTCAGAACAAAACCTGGTAGACCTATTTACCAAGACACTTCTTGCAAAGTCTTTTATGGATTATGTACATCATATGGGATTGAGAGAGATGCCTCACTTGCTTTAAGGGCAAGTGGGAGTTTGTTAGGGTTGGTGTCCTAAAAACATGTGAAAAGTCATTTTTATTGAGTTAAATAAAAGTACAATTTTATTATATCTTATTATTGAAAGTATTATTTGAATAATTTATATATAAATATAAAAAATTACATATTCATTTATGGGAATATGATCTTGTATGCGTATGAGAGAATTAAAATCACATATAATGAATAAAATAGTCAACAACATATTAAAGTACAAAATCTTTAATGAATGGTTACTAGTACGGTTTACTAATCATATGAGATGCAAGTAATCAAGATTCGGTTACTGATGTGGATAGACATCTTGGAATAGGTACTTTATATAATTGCGATTATATATGACGATGTGATGTGAATTAATTTCTGTATGAACTTACCGTTTGCCATAAAGATTCAATTCATATCTTAAAAGATGATCATTTGTAGATCAGTCTAAATCCTGAACTTTCATGAATATTTATTCATGTTTATTGGATCTTTTGTTATGAATGGATGGGAAAATTATTTTACAATAATGGAATCCACGATTTCCTAACAGATCGAATAGTTGTTCCCTTAAGGGTAAATTCTGGGACTGAATAATTACTGAGCTCAAATCTACACTATAATTATAGATTAATTATTCACTAGTTAATCAATGCTACTTAAGGAACAAGAGGTAATTAGAAAGGTAAAATAGTAATTCTTGACCAACTCTAATTAGTGAACATGAGATTTATTCAAGCTTAGTATTATAGGTCCATGGTCCCCAGGTCGCCTCTATCCTACACTATCAAGGGTAAAGATGTCGCAGGCAAGATTAATGGATAAAAGGACTAAATTACAAATGAATTAATTTTCCAGGGCTAAGTGATAACTATGTGCAATTAATTAATTATTTGACTAATTAGTTTTTATTTGAAAAATCTTTATATTAGTTGAAACTAATATTAATCAGTGTTTGGATTAATCTTAAAGAGAGTTAAATATTATCTTAGTATAAGATAAATATTCAAAGTGATAAATTAAGATAAGGTTAATTTTGAATTAACTAATATTTATTTTTGGAATAAATATATTGTCTTAAATTTAAATAAAAATACCAATGAGAAAAATAAGAGACACACATAAGTGGCGCAACTTACAGTGCCACGTGTCCCTGGATTCAAACATTATTTGTTTATGTAATTATTTAATTATTGTTTTAATTTGATGAAAATAAATAATTAAAATAAAATTATAACATATCATTTATGAATTAGTTAAATTGAAAGAAAATAAAAATATTTTATTATCTTTATAAGTTTAAAAAGATACGATCTTTTTAATCTAAAAAATCAGACTTATTAGTCAGATCGATTGATAGAAATTTTCTAAGTTTGAAAATTTTGTAGAACTCTTTTTAGCATTCTCTTTCTTCAAACTCTCTAAATCTCATGTGTTGAGAACATCTAGATAGCCTAAATAATCAAACTAGTGAATCTTACGTGCCCCCACACGTCCTTGTGTGTTTGAGGAACAACTTGGAAGACTAAGGTGTGAGTCTTCGTTGGATAGGATGATCATTTCATTATACAAAAAGATTCAAGGACTCTTGATAGACTAAAAGAGGTAACCTTCTTCTCTTTTTTTGTATAGATTTAATGTATAAATATATGTATTGATCCTAGCTTGGTATTAATAATTTTTAAAACCACCACCCCCTTCCGCTGCGTCCCTGATTTTATTCAAATTAATACCAACATAAGTTTGGTTAGAAGGGTCTGAAGCAACCTATCTTGTGCAACTATCAGTATTTTAAGCCATGAACGGTGACGATCTTGCTGCACTATGCAACGCCTTGGATATCAATTGTTGTGATAAATTTAATATTTGATTTTAAATACGCAAGTGCACGTAATCACACAAGTAATATAATGATAAGTAAATCGTCTCCACAGGGATTGCAAAATAGAAAAATAAGCAAAACAATTACTAAACAACTTATAAGTACTAAAAATCAAATGGGTTGTTTTTAGGCTAAGAAAAATATTAAAAAGATGGAAATACTGAAATTAAAAACTGAACTGAACAAGAAATTTGAGAGAAATATATGAATTGAAAAATGGACTTGAATTATTGAATTCTCCTATATTAATCATCCTGAACAAATTGCGGACAGATTGCGGCAGCAATATTCTAGCAAAACTCCCAGGTTAACAAGAATTCATTTAAACACTCATAAAACTTTCCCAAATTTTATGACATTAACTCTTCTACCTAATTAAACATATTCCTATGTAAAATCATATTTAAGAATGCAATTCAAAGTTTAATTTTAATTCTCAAAAGTTACACAAGGTAAATAACATATCCCTATATTACTTACTAACATAACCTAACATAAATTATGACTTGTGTCATCCATGTTCTTCCCATTACATTTAATATTTTCAGCATTAAACATAATTAAATAACTTGCTATTGCTTGCCAAACAACAACAATAAATTAATATAAGCACACTTGAATGAACAAGGGAGATTTTACTAAAATAAAGTGCAAGAAATTGATAGACTATAACATAGGGTTCATCAACAATTCAAGCCACCTAAAAATTAGTTCATGACTGAGTTCATAAACATTAATCCACAATCAAAACAGCCCATAATATTCAGATTTAGAAATCAATTCAGAAAATATAAAAATAAAGTTTATGAATAAAAAGAAAGAACAAATTCAAAATAATGCTTGAGCTTTCTTTGTTTGTCCTCCTTCTTCCTTGTTGATTTATGAGTTTCTCTCTTTTCTTTTGCTGGTTTTTCTTTCTAAAAATGGCTGATGATTTCCTATTTCGGCTGATGCCTCCTTAAGTCCAATTTAGGTTTCCTCCTTTAGCCCCCCAAAAGTCCAATACTGCCCTTCCTCCTTTAAAAACGCGAGTTCCTCTTTTTTCTTTTGTCCTTTTCTCCCATATGTTTACTGATTCTTTCTGCCCTTGCTACCTCAGCCAATATTCCAGCTCACCCATTGACTTGCCACGTGTTCCATGTGCCCAAAAACTACTTGATCAAAATGCTTCAGCGAAATCTATTTTGCTGCAGCAAACCTGATAATTCAGCCATCAAAATTTCAGTTAAAATAGTTTCACATGCTAATTCATTCCTTGTGCAAATATTTATCCATGAAACTACTGCCTTTAACCCATTAGCTATTAAAAACTACAAAAATAATTAAACTTAATTAAGATCATAAAAACACCAAAGTTAACTACGAAAGCTAAAAATAAACTAACATCACCCACGATTTTTCCACAATTATAAGTTCAAAAGCACATGAAATAACTCTTTATTCAAGAGTTATCATTAATGAAGATGATGATGATGATGTTATTGTTGGTTTTTGATCATGTGATAGACAAAGCAGTGGAAGCATGGGCTAATATTTCAATGCAATAATAACAATTATTAAAGCATAAGAATGAATTACTCTAGGAACCATAACTAGAATAAGATATTTCTCATGCACATGAATCTGAATAAAATAGAATCTTACAAATACCTTTTTTGGATGTAGAACACGTGCAGATCAAATAGTGTCTTAGCCTCCAAAGCCACCATCTTCCATACTATGGCTCTCACAAAGAGAAGGAGATAGGTGGATGTCTACACTATTTGGTAGGATACACAAGAACACACTTTTGAATCTCAACACATGAGAGAGTGTTATTCTCACAATTCAGAGAGAACAAAGTTCTCTATTTTTCCCTCTTGGAAAATAAAGTTAATTGCATTTGATCTTTTTTTTTCTCATGATGTCATGTTCTATTAATATAACAATCAAAAGAAGATCTAGCCCTAATCACATTGGGCCTATACGTGGGCCACAATCCATTTGGACTGTGATTGGTGCCAACTGCAGGGTTGTGGACCTTGTGGTATTTTATCTCTATAAAATGTTATTTGTTGGACCTTTATCATATTATTTTATGTAGTCATATTCCTCCATTATGCAACACCTTTTTGTTGCAAAGTACCTGGTGTAGTGAGTTGTGAAGCAATTCCATGCTCTATCAAGAAATCTTCGAATTCATTGTCAAGGTATTCCCCGCCTCGATCTGATCATAGCATTTTAAGGGTTTTTCCTATCTGATTTTCAATTTCCGCTCAGGATTCTTTGAAATTTTCAAAGGTTTCTGATTTCCTTTGCATCACGTATACATAACTGTATCTTGAGTTATCAATGAAGGTGGCATAATACTCGTAACCACCTCAAGCTTGTACATTCATTAGACCACAAACTTCAGTGTGAAATAACTCGAGAGGTTCTTTGGCTCTAACACTTTTAGAGGAGAAAGGTCTTTTGGTCATTTTTCCTTCTAAATAAGATTCGCAAACTGATAGAGTTCTGACCCTTAACTCACTTAGAGGCTCGTCCTTAACTATTCTTTGAATGCTATCTAAGTTAATATGACCTAGTCTTAAGTGCCAAAGAAATGTATCGTCTTGAGGTACTTTTTGTTGTTTTGACTTTGGTTGTTCAGATTTGAACATTTTAGCATTGAGTAGTGAAGACATTTAAGATCTTATCATACATAGACATTTTTCTAGATTTCTGTTACAAACATGTGAATCGTTTCTTGAAATAGTAACATAATTATTATTAAAAGAAATAGAATAGTATTGTTCTAACATTTTTAAACAGAAATTAAATTCCTTTTAAAATCAGAAATAAAATAGATGTTTTTTTAGAAATAATAATTTATTTTCAGTAAAATAAATTTTCACTTATCCCACTACTCTGGTTTAAACAAAAGCCCATGTCCCCACTCTCAGTGTGAACTCCCCTTCTTGGAGATCTGTCCAAGAGATAAACATTTTTAAATTAGAACAAACATGATTAGTGACTCCTGAATCAACTATCCAGGTATAACAAGTATTTTCCACTAAACAAGCCTTATTTTCTAGAAAATCATATTTACTTTCCTTTCAGTTCTTTAACTCCTCGAGATTCCTTTTATAGCTCCTCTTACAATACCCATCTGTATGATAGTGAGAAAAAATCCCATTGTAGTTGGAGTGAGCAACTTCTTTGCCCTTGCCTTTGTTAATGCGAGGCTTATGAGTTGTGTGCTTAATCATTAGTTAAAAAATCTTGTTATTTTTCAACATTTTAATATTACTAGTAACTTTGTCATTAGAAGGAATTGTTGTATGAGAGTTTCCTCCAGTCATTGTATTACTGTAATTAAACAAAAGAAAAATAAAAAATACAACCACACACTCATACACCATAAATCATAGTATTTGTACAATAAAATAAAAATAAACATGATGCATGCTTACAAAAACCTGTTCATAAAAGTACAACGATGAGATAACCAACACAAGTAAGTGTCGTTGATAGGATATGTCAAATACTTGCTAGTTAAAACGAGATGCTCTCAATTGTTATTATATCAAAATATTTGATATCTCTATAATAAAAAAATACTGTTATTTTGGTCAAAAATATATCTAGCTAGGGTAGATATATTTTTCGTGAGTGTAACCTACTATGAATGTCATCAATAGGATAGGTCAAACATGGAATACATCTTAAGACCCTATCTCAAAGAGGTCTACATGTTAAATTCCTAGCCAAAACCCCTTCCGATAGGGAGGACGAAAGCAAAGCAGTCTCGAGGCCTTGACTAGAACCAACATTTTTCAACCAATAGTGGAGACCGTAAGTTATAGTGCCTTATAACATTCTCCCACTCACTATTTTACAAATAAAAGGTTTTCTATTAAAATATCTCATAATTTAATTACTAAGTGATTATTACCAAAATTTAACTATTAAATCTAAATCACTTATGCAATCCAAATTTTAACACTTAAAATTCTAAGATTACAAAATTTAGAATTGTTGACTGCTTTGTTCGCTATCAACTTAATCCGAGTGTTTAAGAAAATAATAGAAAAGAACACAAGAATTTTACATGGTTCAGACTATAAAAGAACCCTACTCCACGAGTCTCTGATATTTAATGAGCTTGAAGCTTGTTAGCAAACTTCAATGGTGCTTTTCAGACATCGTATATATTGTTATGAGTTACAGAGTTTCTCTCTCTAAAATTGGGATCCTTTACAAGGAGATACCCCAGCCCTATTTATGGAGGTTGGGGTCATTAATGTTAATCATCTATAATTAATACACACTCCCACATTATGGGGTATTAATGCTGAACTAATACATAAAGGGTTGAACTAAATAGAGACTACGACCCAGGTAGATTGAACGGGGCCCATTGTAGAAAGTTGTGTACCAAATTATGGGGAACATGACTCTGACTGTCAGCATGTGGCACACCGTCGCCCGTGTCAGGTGGCGTTGTGGGAAATGTTGATTTTCGAGGGTACAAACTCGACACCATTAATTGAGGCTTAGCAAAAGCTGTCAGATAATCTTCTGGAGGCCCATACCTGCAGTGACTGACAATACTTTTGGTTCGAGGACTAGAATCCTAGACTTGGGGGATGGGCAAGTGAAGAGAGCTCCTCGGGACGTGGCCTCACCTGGTGGCATCCTCGCCTCGAGGTGTGGCCTCACCTAGAGACATCGACGCCTTGGCCGGTTTGGGTATCCTGAAGGAGTTCACACTCCAAGCACCTCATGACTTATCTTGTCATTAATTGCTCCTAATTGTCATGTGTCTCGTGGTGAAAATACAGACAACAAGAATAATTACTAACAATTACTAATTAATTATAAATGATGTTTTTCTTAGGTTTTAAACTCATTAATAACCTTAAAACATACTAAGGTAATCTAGACATGCTATTAATGTGATATTACCCAATTTAACTACTTAAATTTAATTCACATTATTTGTGCCCACTTATGGAAGAAAAAGAACTATACTACTTTTCTATCCTAGAAGACATGTTAATAAAAATTAACATTTGTACATAACATGCAATTTTAATGACGCAATGAGTGGGCGTTCCTATTCTATATGACATGTGAGATGATCATATCAATATGTTACCAATCATACAATATAATTAAACATTAGGGTATTGACTGGGTTCTCTTTGTTAAATGAAATTACAAAAATACACTAAGGCATTCCTTGGGCTTTAAAACTTCTTGTAATCTCCATGGGCTTCGTCCTTTGTTGTGGGTCTTGGGAATTGCACACTCAAACCCTAACCATAGGTTCCAAATAAGATGACCTAATTTCCAAATAATAACTATTCTTATTAAAATAATAATTTCATAAATTATTAATTAATAACTAATGAAATGTGGTTACCATTTTTTAAATAATAATTTAATTGATTATTACTTAATAATTAATAGTATCCTAAAATATTTTCAAATTTTGGGGAAAAATAATTCATAATTTTTTTTTTATAATAAATAGTTTCTTAAACTACTATTATAATTATTGGGATTATAATTACTCAAATTATATTTAATTAATAATCAATTAGTTTTTATAAATGATAACTTTATTTTAACGTCATTTTAGAATGTGTTTTTGTAACGCCCTAGATAGCCAGGACCGCTACACTGAGTGTTTATAAAGTGCTAGACTTGCTAAGTAAGTCATTTAATTAAAAGCGTGTTATCGAACTATAGAGGAACTAGGGTTAAAATGTTTTGGTCTCAAAAGTCGCATTTTCATTAAGTAACATTATCTGTTTACACGGGATCCCAAAAATATTAAGTTTAAGGACCGTTTACAAAAGTCATAAGGTTTGGATACAATAACAAACCATATTAAGGCAAAACAGACAGTTAGGTAATCCCTGTCCTGATCCACTCCTCGACCATGGTGATCGAACAGCTGGCTATGTACATTCAACCCCACAGCCCTCCAACTCAGGATTGGTCCAGCTTGCCCTTGCCTTTACCTGCACCACGTAGCACCTGTGAGCCAAGGCCCAGCAAGAAAACACAACAACAGAGCATAAGCAATCAACAGACAAATCAATATCTCATATTGCATCACATAATCTCAACCATATAACCATTCAATATAATAAAGTATTCCACATACTAAACATATCAACTCATATCATTTATAGCCCACAAGCGATAACTAGGGCTAGCGCCCTCAGGCCGCTCCCTCCGTTATCCCACTAACTCCGGCCCGCTTAAACCGAGCTCAGTGAATATTAAGCTGTCCTCGGCTACCAGTGGCCAAGCCGCGCCCTGTGCGCAAATATAGTGTACGGCGCCCTTAGGCCGCTTTTACATGTCCCGTGGCATAATCCCATCATTGACACGATACAAATATCGGGAGCACTTAGTCCCATCACAAACATATAACTAGGGGCTAATCCCTCGACTCCTTGAGCACGATCCCCCTCGAGCCCTAGAGCTCACCTAAACACAATCATAGGCCAAAGCCATCTTCAATCCTCAAGTCCAAAACCTAGCCTCGGGGCTAATCCCGAGCCCCCGGGAAGTCCTAGTTCCACCGAACAAGGTGGTGGAACCAAACCCCAAACCCTTGGTCAAAAACCCTTGCAAATAACCCTAAAATCCTCTTCAGAAGGCAGGGTAGAGCTACAACGCTCATGGGAGGGCGCTACAGCGCTACAAACAGAAGCAAAATCCCCTAGCAAGCTTGGCCTAGTGCTACAGCGCCCAAAGGCTAGCGTTGTAGCGCTAGTCACAGGCAGGCTAACACCATTTTTTCCCTCCTGCGATTTCCTCGAACCAACCTCAACCAAAACTCCTCCAAATCTTTCCCAAACTCAAAAACAACCTTATGACCATACTCCACTCATCCCAAGCACCCCAAATACCTAGAACTCAAGCTCATGCATCCCCAAACTCAAAATTCACCATAGCCACTTCTAGACAATGAAACTCAGCAGAAACCAGTTGAACATCAAAGTTAGAGCTTAGAGTTTATACCTTTGATGGGATTTTGACCACAAGTTGCCTCTAGACTTCCTTGGCTTGCTCCTCCTTAGCTTTAGGCCTGAATTCCCTAAAGTTTCCATCCAATTCAACTTAAACACCATAGCTTAAAAACCAGAAACAGAAACTGAAGAACTCTAAAGTCTTACCTCAAGTGTTAGTGACCTCTTGCTAAACCTCTGCCAATTCCTCAACCCTAGCTTAGGATCCTTGATGTTCAGTCTATCCCAGCTCTCCTCTGAGCTTTGCTCTAGAAATCCTTAAGAAATTGATGAAGGAAGCTTAAACCGACCTTATAAAACTCTCTCTGTTTTTCTTCCTTTCTTTTTCCCTCCTTTTTCTTCTTTTCTCTCTTTCAGACTTCTAAACTTCTCTACACTTCCCACTAACATAAAGTCTCAGTAATTCCATCCTTAGAAAGCCAAATGACCCTAATGCCCTCCCCTTTATTCCTAACCCCATTAATCCCCTTAAGGGCATTCTAGTCATTTTACCCAATTCCCGCTAACTCCTTAAGTGTCTCTAATATTTCCCGCTTAATTCCCGATACCTAATTAATAATATTCCTCAATGTCAAGATAGACTCCAGTACACTCACTAAATTCCCATTTATACCCCTAAGCTCACCCCAAGCCGGGTATAAATCCCCGCCATGACTTTTTCGCTACTTTGCTCACTAGGATCGTCTCGAGTCGCAGATCACAGACATATCCACATAATAATGTGGTCTCAACAATTATCACATATACCAATACAGTTATACCCATAATGTCCAAAATTATGATTATGCCCTTCTAACCTAGTCAGGGCCTATATGCATACTAATACACATAGTCATGCATCTCAGATATTCAAATAGTCATATAACATGCTTTAAATCATAATCATGCATCTTAATCATTAAAATCACACATAATTCCCATTATGCCCTCCAGGCACACTAATCAAGGCCCTTAAGCCTTATTAGCAAATTTGGGTCGTTACAGTTTTTGTGGTGTTATCCAATAAATTAGCATTTGTGACGTGGCGAATAATCTCTTGACACGTGCCTGACACCTGGAGCGTCTGCTAGAGTATCGACCAGGAGACACACCAGAAGCAGGACAGACCTGTTTTTACCATGACCAGACTGGTTGGTGGTTCCGCTGGCAAAGCAACATTTATGGAAAGATCTTATGTATCCCGAATTTATTTCATGCAATCTTCTGAATATCCCATGATTCAGGGGATAATATCTGTAACAATATTGGGCAACCCTCGTTGTAGACCGTCTATAGAGGATTGAGTGAAAATTATGGTTGTAACAATGGATAATTAATAACGTATCTATATTTGTTATAGAGCGTTCTATGAATTCAAGAGTGCAATTCCAAGTCTTTAGTGGAGTCACGAGGAATTAATAAGTTAGTAAATTTATTTGTTAGATTTATGATAACTTATTGGAGCTTGATTTTATAGGCCCATGGTCCCCATTGTACATTGGATAAAATCATCTAGATAGTGTCAATAAATTTATTGAATTATCAATTAGAATTATCAAAGTTGACCAGGTCAATTTTGGATAGTTTCACAGAGTTATGTAATTTTGAGAAGAAAAGAGAAATTATGGCAGATTTATTAATTAAGATAAATTGGTATCTCAACTAATAAATAAGTTTAAATAATGGTTCAAATTATAAATAATTAAATCAATAGAAAATAATACAGGCCTTGATTTTAAGTCCAATGAACTTATAATCAAATGAGAAATTTCACGGGCCTAAAGTCTATGATAATTTCAACCTAGGACTGTTTATTGGCTATTATTTTATTAATTTTTTAATTAAATTAAATAGTCTAATTGATTCTATAAAATGAGTGCTAAGTGAGAGATGAAAGCATAAGTTCAGAAGTCAAAAACACAAGTTTCTGATAGTTTTTTAGATTCTCTCTAAACACAAATCCTTTTCTAAGTCTCTTAGTTCTTTTCTCTTCTTCTCTCTGTGTCTATCTCATGTGTTGAGAATTGCCCACTCAAGTCTAGGTGATTCTAAGGATACTTTGGAAGGCTGTGAAGAAAATTGAAGATCAGTTCAGTTTCTTGGTGTACGCCCTAAATATCACAGGCTATTAGCGAGCTGAGAAAGAGCATAATTATAACAGCCACGTGGATGCCACGTATCTGGAGCTACTGTTACTAGGTCCTACCTCTTTAGCTCGAGGTAACCAATGGCTTAATGAGATTACTGAGGAGTCGGGTCAGAAGTATGGACACCACGAGCTGAGAGTACATCAAGCACGAGGTGCGAGCTTGATTTGGCACCTCTGACCCCTTATAAAGTCAACCACGCAATGTAAGCGTGCATATATCAGACATCACGTGTCTGATCCATCCCTGAATTCTCGGACACGCAGCATAAACATGCGTGTTCAGGCACCCACGATTGGGTTGGGCCGTGCAGCCCATTATCCCCCTTACCTATTGATTAGACCACACTTCATTGTCAGGTTTTAGGAATTAATCATGAATGTCACAGAAGTGACATGATGGGTAAAAAGGTCACGGGATGACCTCCCTTGCCAACCCCTATGTGACGCCCCACGTCATTATGGCTGCTTTTTGGAATGACGACTGGCCCTACAAACCAAGACAAGTCTTTCCAGCGTGCTTTGTCCTCACTCACACACTTCCTGGGAAAACTTCCCAGGAGGTCTCCCATCCCTAGATTACTCCAGGCCAAGCATCCTTAACCATGGAGTTCTCAAGTGATGGGCTACCGAAAAGAAGATGCACCTTCCTGATATAGGTAGTACCCATCAATCCATTTAAGCCCTCTTCAACTATGTAGTCCCATACCTACAGATTCTTAGAATCATCACACTTGACCTTCCCCAGGCGGTGTGGGACTGCACAGCTTACCCGGTCTTTCCCCTTACGGATCACAAGATTCTGACTGTCACAATCACCCCCCCTTACGGGCCCGACGTCCCCGTCGGCCACACTTCCGGCTGGGTCAAGGCTCTGATACCATTATGTGACGCCCCACGTCACTATGGCTGCTTTCTGGAATGACGACTGGCCCTACAAACCAAGACAAGTCTTTCCAGCGTGCTTTGTCCTCACTCGCACACTTCCTGGGAAAACTTCCCAGGAGGTCACCCATCCCTAGATTACTCCAGGCCAAGCACGCTTAACCATGGAGTTCTCAAGTGATGGGCTACCGAAAAGAAGATGCACCTTCCTGATATAGGTAGTAACCATCAATCCATTTAAGCCCTCTTCAACTGTGTAGTCCCATACCTACACAGTCTTAGAATCATCACACTTGACCTTCCCCAGGCGGTGTGGGACTGCACAGCTTACCCGGTCTTTCCCCTTACGGATCACAAGATTCTGACTGTCACAATCACCCCCCCTTACGGGCCCGACGTCCCCGTCGGCCACACTTCCGACTGGGTCAAGGCTCTGATACCATTATGTGACACCCCACATCACTATGGCTGCTTTCTGGAATGACGACTGGCCCTACAAACCAAGACAAGTCTTTCCAGCGTGCTTTGTTCTCACTCGCACACTTCCTGGGAAAACTTCCCAGAAGGTCACCCATCCCTAAATTACTCCAGGCCAAACACGCTTAACCATGGAGTTCTCAAGTGATGGGCTACCGAAAAGAAGATGCACCTTCCTGATATAGGTAGTAACCATTAATCCATTTAAGCCCTCTTCAACTGTGTAGTCCCATACCTACACAGTCTTAGAATCATCACACTTGACCTTCCCCAGGCGGTGTGGGACTGCACAGCTTACCCAGTCTTTCCCCTTACGGATCACAAGATTCTGACTGTCACAATCACCCCCCCCCTTACGGGCCCGACGTCCCCGTCGGCCACACTTCCGACTGGGTCAAGGCTCTGATACCATTATGTGACACCCCACGTCACTATGGCTGCTTTCTGGAATGACGACTGGCCCTACAAACCAAGACAAGTCTTTCCAGCGTGCTTTTTTCTCACTCGCACAATTCCTGGGAAAACTTCCCAGGAGGTCACCCATCCCTAAATTACTCCAGGCTAAGCACGCTTAACCATGGAGTTCTCAAGTGATGGGCTACCGAAAAGAAGATGCACATTCCTAATATAGGTAGTAACCATCAATCCATTTAAGCCCTCTTCAAATGTGTAGTCCCATGCTTACACAGTCTTAGAATCATCACACTTGACCTTCCCCAGGCGGTGTGAGACTGCACAGCTTACCTGGTCTTTCCCCTTACGGATCACAGGATTCTGACTATCACACCCTAGGTGTCCTCTCCCTAAAAATATGGAGACCATGGGAGTTGCAAAGGATTGGATTCTAATCTGTAAAGAAATACCCTGTAAAGAATATCAGAAAGATATCAATAATATTGGCTGATGGACTAGAAGGACATTAACCTTTGAACAACCTAAAAAAATATTCGTGTTATCATTTTATTTTGAGATCATTCATCTATTACGGTTCATTATTTAGCACTAATCCTGCTCGTTATTCTATTAATTATCTGTTGCCGAAGAACCACTTCAATAGTTTGGTGCTATCGCAAATACCCAACCATGGTAGTCACTCGCTCCAGACATGGTAACGAGGCGGACCAACGTGATGGGCAGGAGGCCCATCATGCCGTCATGTCTGATGATCAGAACCCTGAGGTTCAGCAGCGGACGGGCAAGCAACCAATAGGCCAAGACGACACTCGAAGTTCGGCTCCTCGGCCGCCCAATCCAAACCCAGATTTTTACACAGCGGTGGAAATGGAAAATGCACAGCTGAGAGGTCAGCTGGCGA
Source organism: Humulus lupulus (assembly GCF_963169125.1). NCBI lineage: Eukaryota > Viridiplantae > Streptophyta > Magnoliopsida > Rosales > Cannabaceae > Humulus > Humulus lupulus. The sequence goes on from NC_084795.1 coordinate 134,600,289, forward strand.
AAGTTAACCAGCAGATTCAAGAGGTTTTGGCCCGACTACCCCCTCTTACAATCGACGCTAACGTCGGAAAGAGGCAAGGCGAGACTCATAAGTCCCGCTAGGGTAATCGGTCCAGGCTCAGTCGGTCGGTTAGACCCCCAACATCAAATTCCACTCCCACATCGCACCACCGGGAAACCACTTTTGAGGAACTACCTAGGGCCGAGCAACAGTACAGCTGATCGGTTTGAACTTCAACTCCCATCTCACTTTCGCCCTCGAGCACACCCATGAGGGCTCGAGAGAGCTCACGAAGGAGATCCGGGGAGGGCTCACAGCGACAGCCTGCCCCGGCAAGCCATCCTGCACCCCGCTTGGACTGCCGAGCACAGGACGCGGAGGATGGTAGAGGGGAGCGGCCGCGACCTAACTTGATCCGCCCTGACGGGACTAGGATCGCATTCTGTGGTCAGGCATCCTCCTTCACCAATAACATACCCGTCTCCTCCCCGGCCAGTTCGAGACATTTCGGCTCATGGGAGCAGCAGGAGAAATCCTCCTTCTGCCGGACCTTCCCATCGTAGCCGGGCGCCTAGAGAAGTCCCGGATCCTCGTCCTCAGCGGCATGCCTCGAGCTTCTCAAATGGAAGCTATTGGACTAGAAGTCGTCGAAGTGATCTATCCAGTGGAGACCTACGCCAGCGCTTGAGCTCGGCGCAAAGTCCTCAAGCCTCCCCTAGAGACGACCTCTGAGATTGCCTAAACTCTCGAAGAGGAGACCCAGTTGGAAACAACAGCCGCGCTCTCCAAAGGGAAGACCTGTCTGAAGTACGTGACAACGGGAACGTCCCATATAAACTATCTCAAGATAGGAGGGACAATAACCCGCCAAATACGTACAATGGATCTGGAGCTATTGAACAGCCCCGGAACAACCAAGGAAGTCAGGACAAAACCCTTGAGCGTCTGGCTATGATGGAGGAGCTGATGAGGAAGCTCCTATCATAAAAAGAAAAACATGAATATGATTCATGGGACGAACTTGAGCTCTTCACCCCCAGCATAGCAGCGACGGCGTATCCACCTGGTTTCCGTATGCCTCACTTGTCCAAGTTCAACGGAGACGGGGACTCGTCAGATCATATGGGTATGTTCAATACCTTGATGATGGCCCACAACATTGGTCCCGAGCTGAGGTGTCTAATATTTCCTTCCACCTTTACTGGGCCGGCCAGACAATGGTTCAAACAGAGTAAGAAGCAGCCAATCAGCTCGTGGAAAGCTTTCTCTACTGACTTCAAGAGAGCATTCCGAGCTTCCCAGGCTGCCCGCGTCAAGGCCGATACCCTGGAAAACGTAAGGCAACAACCCGATGAGCCTCTGAAGGCTTACCTGAGCAGATTCGCGAACGTCGCTGCTCGGGCCAGAGATGCAGATGACAACTCCAAGCTCATGGCTTTGAGGACTGGGATCCTCGTCAGAGGAGGACTCTGGGAAAAGATACAAAGGAAGGGAGTCAGCACCGTAAATGAATTCCTAAATAGGGCCCAGGGATGGATAAACCTGGAGGAGGCGCGAGCATCAGCCGTGGAAACCAGCCAGGCCCCTGAACAGCCCGCTGGAGTGGGAACGGAGGTCGTGACAGCGACCCAAACCGTTACACAGAATAACCAGTTTGGTGGAGGCAAGTGAAAGGGGAGCAGCGAGGGCAATCAGTAAGGCCCAAAGATGAACAAGTCCATAGAAAAATTCAAGCCAGTGTACGCGACTTATGTCGAGCTCACCCACTCTAGAGAGAACATCTTCCTAGCAAATTCTGCTCGCCTCCCCTAGAAGAAGCTGAAATCATTAAAGCACTAGAAGGATAAGCGAGACCCTTCCAAGTTTTGTCGGTTCCACAACGACATTGGCCACAATACCGATGATTGTAGGCACTTGAAGGATGAGATCGAGACTCTCATCAGAGCTGGACCCTTGGCTCAGTATGCGCGGAATAGAGTTCCCGCCGGTCATCCAGCTCCGGAAGTCCCGATAGGTCAACCCGGATCTCGGGTAGATCAGGAGATCCCTCCTCCCGTGATAGGAGGAGAGATTTCCACGATCTCTGGAGGTCCCCATCTGGCTGGCACGAGCAGAGGTGCCCAAAAAAGATATGTCAATGAACTTAAGGCTCAAAATGGAGTGGAGTTCGTCCCTAAGCAGCATCTACTGAAGCAGCAACGATTGGAGAGGCAACCAATCATATTTACTGAAGAAGATGCCAGCCATGTCCAGTTCCCTCATAATGACCCTCTGGTCGTAGCCATGCAGCTCGCTACTCGGAGGGTTAGGAGAGTGCTGGTCGATAATGGGAGCTCGGTAAACCTACTGTTCCGGTCCACGCTGGGAAATATGGGTTTGTCTGTCACTGAGCTGAAAGCCACCTCCATGATGCTTTACGGATTCTCTGGAGAAGGATCGGTGGCAATAGGAACGATTGAGCTGGTGATCACCTTGGGAGAGGGACCTCGGACAGTCTCGAAACTCCTTGAGTTTGTGGTCATCGATTGTCCCACCGCGTACAATGCCATTTTGGGTCGACCTACACTAATAGCGTTTGAAGACATTACCTCCATCCGCAACCTCACGCTAAAATTCCCCTCTTCCATGGGGATATGCACGGTCTGTGGTGATCAACTTGCTGCCAGGGAATGCTACAGCATTTCTATGAAGGGAAAATTAAAACTCGGGCAGCTAACAATGACCGTCGAAGGTGGAAATGAGGAATCTCAAGAACTCGTGCCTAGTCCTAAGATTGAAAAACCTCAGAATGCCGAAGGGGAAATTATCATCTTAGGGGATGATATCGACCCTAGAATAGGCAAGGATAAATCCGAGCTCCAAGCTATCGAAGAGCTCGAGGAGGTAAATATCGATCCACATAATCCCTCGCGGATGGTAAAGCTCGGGAAAAATCTATGTGACGAAAGGAAGGCGGAGCTGATTAAGTTCCTGCAGGAGAACCTGGACGTGTTCGCATGGTCTCATGAGGACATGGTGGGGATCAGTCCGAGCATCATCATGCACACCCTCCACTTGGATAAGAGCGTGCCTACAAAATTCTAGAAACAAAGGCGCCTGGGAACAACCCGAGCTGAAGCCCTAGAAGAGGAAGTAGCCCGGCTATTAAAGTGCGGCTTTATCCGTGAGGCTATGTATCCGGTCTGGGTCGCCAATCCTGTGTTGGTCTCGAAGCCCAACGGGAAGTGGCGGACCTACATCGACTTCTCCGATCTGAACAAAGCTTGCCCCAAAGACTGTTTCCCCTTGCCAAGGATCGACCAATTGGAAGACGCCATGGCGGGGCAGGAGCTCATGTCCTTTATGGATGCATATTCGGGCTATAATCATATCGCCATGAATCAAGCGGATCAGGAGCACACTAGCTTCATGACCCCAACTAACGTTTATTGTTACAAGGTCAAGGTCATGCCATTCGGGCTGAAGAACGCTGGAGCTACATACCAAAGGTTGGTAAACAGGATGTTTGCCAACCAGATCGGGAAGAACATGGAAGTGTACGTTGACGACATGCTGGTCAAGTCAAAAACTGCCGATAACCATGTTTCCAACCTGGAGGAATGCTTTAAGATACTGAGAGAATACGGCATGAGGCTTAACCCGCAGAAGTGCACTTTCGGGGTCACATCATTCCTGGGTTTCATTGTCAATACCAAAGGAATCGAGGCAAACCCCGATAAGATCAGGTCCTTGCTCGAGCTGCCCTCACCTCGGTCGCAAAAGGACGTTCAAGGCTTGACAGGAAGGGTGGCGGCCCTTAATCAGTTTATCTCTAAATCTATCGACAAGTGTCTGCCATTCTACAACCTGCTCCGGGGGAATAAGAAGTTTTAATGGACCGAGGAGTGCGAGTGTGCCTTCCTCGACCTGAAAGCACATTTAGCTGAGCCACCCGTATTGTCCAAACCAATAGCAGGAGAGCCTCTTTTCCTTTACCTAGCTGTCACAGAAGATGCAGCTAGTGTCGTATTAGTCCGAGAAGAAGACCGGTCTCAGAAGCCAGTCTATTACATCAGCAAGAGGCTTCTCGGAGCTGAGTCCCGGTATCCTTTGATGGAAAAGATGGCTTTCTATCTCATTACGACCTCTCGAAAGCTCAGGTCGTATTTCCAGTCCCACTCAATACATGTCATAATCGATCAACCTTTAAGGCAGGTTTTGCAAAAACCTGAAGCATCGGGACGTCTATTGAGGTGGGCTATTGAGCTCAGCCAGTTCAAGATTTTGTACACACCACAAACTGCAATAAAAAGCCAGGCCCTGGCTGATTTTGTGGCAGAATGCACAGGATTCCGAGAAGATCCTGTGGAAGATTCAACCAAGGCCTCCTTAGTCCAGGTCTCATGGAAGGTCTTTGTAGATGGCTCATCTAACGAGAATGGCTCCGGGGCTGGGATCATTTTGATATCCCCAGAAGGACATTGATTCCACTCAGTGTTGAGATTCAGATTCAAAGCGTCCAACAACGAGGCTGAATACGAAGCTTTACTGGCCGGGCTAAGGGTGGCCTAGGAGCTGAAGGCCAGCTCCGTCCAATGTTACAGCGATTCCGAGCTCGTGGTAAACTAAGTGCTAGGTGAATACCAAGCACGGGGAACCAAGATGGCTGCTTACCTAGCCAAGGTAAAGAGCGAGCTATCTGCATTCGAGCATGGCTCAATCGAGCAGATACCTCGGGAGCAGAATGCCAGCACGGACGCACTCCCAAAGCTTGCTACCTCCAGGGAGGCGGAGACTCTGGGGTTAGTGTCGGTAGAGTTCATGGAGAAACCAAGCATAGAGGAAGTCAGGGTGGAGGTCGAGATGATTGATGCCAGACCGACCTAGATGACCTCCATCCTCGAATATCTCACAGCAGGAAAGTTACCTGAAGAGCGTAATGACATAAGGCAGGTACTTTACCAGGCTCCAAGGTATACAGTGGTAGATGGGATATTATACTAGTGTGGACACTCTCTACCTCTCCTACAATGTGTTCTGCCAGGCGAAGCGAAGAGCACGAGGGTTTTTGCGGAGATCACACTGGGGGGCAAAGCTTGGCCCTGAAGATATTAAGGCAAGGATATTACTGGCCCACTCTGTCAAAGGACTCTATCTCCTACGTCAAAAAATGTGACAAATGCCAGCAATTCGCCACAGTTGCCCGAGCTCCCCCAGTCGAGTTGAAGATGATCTCGTCCCTGTGGCAATTCGCGGCCTGGGGAATTGACTTGGCTGGCGCCCTCCCTACTGGAAAGGGAGGAGTCCGTTATGTGGTGGTGGCTATCGACTACTTCACCAAGTGGGTAGAAGCAGAGCCCCTGGAAACAATCACTTCAAAAAGAGTCCTCGACTTCGTGGTTAAAAGTATTATCTGCCGATTCGGGCTGCCAAAGAAGATCGTATCAGATAATGGAACGTAGTTCGACAGTGACCTCTTCACCGAATTCTGTGAGAGACACGACATTGTAAAAAGCTTCTCCTCCGTGGCCTATCCCTAGGTGAATGGGCAGGTCGAGACCATCAATAAAACACTAAAGGCAAGCCTTAAGAAAAGACTTGACGAAGCCAAGGGAGTCTGGCCAGAACAGCTCCCCCAGGTACTGTGGGCATACCGGACCTCACATCGAACGCCGATAGGTCATACTCCTTTCTCCCAGGCTTTCGGGAGTGAGGCAGTCCTTCCTGTCAAAGTAAAGGTAGCCTCGCATAGAGTCCATGCATTTGGCCAGGACTGCAATCATGAATTGCTCTACACATCCCTCGACCTGATTGATGAAAGACGAGAAGATTCACAACTATAGCTCGCGCATTATCAGCAAAAGATCACTCGTTATTTCAACTCAAAGGTCAGAAAATGTGCCTTTGGCATTAGCGACCTGGTCCTCAGAAGAGTCTTCTTAGCCAGTAAGGATCCCAAAGACGGAGTATTGGGGCCGAACTGGGAAGGGCCCTACCAAATAACTGAGGTCATAAAAGAAGGAACCTACAAGTTAGCTCGGCTTCATGGAGAAGCAGTCCCACGAACTTGGAACGCTATCCATTTGAAGAAATATTATCAATGATACCTTTGTAAGGCTTAATTAGAAAGGCCATATTTTGTTTATTAAGTAAGGAGAATTAAATCTTTTTTCATTATTGTGTATATTTGTGGATGTAATGTCTAGTAACCATGAAAGACCCTTTCTTAATTACTTGGGGGGCATATGTCCTGGATATAACCAGGTCATCTTAAAGACTTAGAAGTTAATTCAAATTGATTGATCAATGTTTTTCTTAAAAAGCACGAGATATCGATAAAGGATTAACGCGAACTAAGTTATATCCTGGATATAACCAGGTCGGCCTAAAATCTTAGAAGTTAGTTCAAATTGATTGATCGATGTTTTTCTTAAAGAGCACGAGATATCAATAAAGGATTAACCCGAACTAAGTTTTCAAAATTAATGTCCTGGATTCAACCAGGTCCTAAAACTTAGAAGTTAGTTCAAATTGATTGATAGATGTTTTTCTTAAAGAGCACGAGATATCAATAAAGGATTAACCCGAACTAAGTTTTCAAAATTAATGTCCTGGATTCAACCAGGTCCTAAAACTTAGAAGTTTGTTCAAATTGATTGATCGATGTTTTTCCTAAAGAGCACAAGATATCAATAAAGGATTAACTCGAACTAAGTTTTCAAAATTAATGTCTTGGATTCAACCAGGGCCTAAAACTTAGAAGTTAGCTCAAGTTGATTGATCGCTGTTTTTCTTAAAAAGCACAAGATATCGATAAAAAATTAACGCGAACTAAGTTTTAAATTAATGTCCTGGATACAACCAAGACTTTTCTTAGAAGTTGGTTCAAGATTGATTAGCATGTTTTTTCCCTAGAAAAGCATAAGATGCCAATCACAACACCAACAAAAACTAAGATTATTACAAAATTCATAGAAGAGAAACAAGATAGAGGAAAAAATATGTAAATCAATTAAAATAAAGGTGAAGAAATCAAATGTCTTGAGGTCAGAAAACCTCATAATATAAAGTTACAAAAAAAATGTGTAAAGGATAAAAAGAAAAAGAAAAGTCCTATGCCTCGCCAGGGCGTTCTGATGAGGTCGCCCCCTCGCCATCCTGCTCAGTGGCAGTGGAAGTCTCCTAGGTCTCGGAGGGCGCCTCTTGTTGAAGGCGAGCCTTGAACTTCTCCAAGAAGGACTCCCACGCGTCCGGCCCCAGAAAGGAGAAGTCACCTTCCGGATTGAAGACCTAGCAGTGGTACAGCATAGCCCCATGGAGGAGCTGGAAGCTGCCCTCTCCGCCGCTAGGGCAGCCTTGGCCTCTTTGGCCTCAACCTTCGCGGCGTCCAGTGCGGCCCGGGCAGCCTTGGCCTCCTTGAGCTCGATCTTCGCAACGGCTAAGGCGGCCTTGGTGGCATCGGCCTCCTGCAGCTTGGTCCAGGATGCCTCCAGCTCGGCCTGGGCGACCTTCTCATTTTCTCGAGCAGTTGTCAGGGCCGCCTTGGCGTCCCTTTCCTGTTGTTGAGCCATCGCAAGAGCGACCTGAGCAGCCTGGTGCTCGCCCCTAATCTCCTCGATCTTGGCCCGGGACCGAGATATGCTCCGGTGGAGAGCCAGAGCCCCCTGCAAGACCAAAAGATAATAAGGCAAGTGCCTTAGGAAAAGTAATAATATAAACAAACTAGGAATACCAGAGGCAAGGCCAACTTACTGTGAGGGTCATCCCCAATGAAGACTCCATCACGTTCTCGGCACTCCTTGTCTCGATCTCCCGCAGATCCCTCGAGGTGGCATTGTAACAGTGGTCCACCATGTAGGTCGCGGTCTCATAGACTGTCCCCCTGAAGACATCGGGGATTTTCTCCAAGGCCCGGGGGTTGATCGGGACGCGCACCTTAGGGGTCATAGTTGATAAGGTCTCAGTGGGCACCTCCGGTTCCCGAATAGAGATGGGAGCTCGTGGAGGAGGCGGGGGCATCTTCTCCGTTGTAGGAGGGGGCGTAGGCACTTTCTCTAGAGCAGCCGGGGATTGGTTTTTCCCCTTTGCAGGAGACTTGGAGGTAGTCCCGATGGCTTTCTTTGCCATCTGAAGCCTCTTCACCATGGGGCTGGAAGCCCCAGAGGAAGGGTTTCCCCCAGGGAACATAGCTCGCAAATCATTGTTCCTAGGCTGCGACATCTCTTCTATTGAAACAGACAGCAAAGCATTAATATACATGTAAAAATATTTGTGCAAAACAACAAAAGAAAAGAAAGCACATCTTAAGTATGTATTGAGCGGGATCCTACCCTCCGAGCTAGAGGAGGAATCTATGGTCACGACCTCCTTCCCCGGAGCTTCAGCGGGGGAGTCTAAGATAACGACTTCACGGGCTAGAAGAGGCTCTGGGTCCGGATCCGCCTTGGGACTGGACTCTTCTACGTACTGCCTAAGACCCAGAGCTACTACACCTTCCAGGAGGGAGGGCCACGACCTAAGATTGGTCCTGTACTCCTCGAAAAAGGCCAAACTAAAAGCTAAGTTATTATCTACAACTATAGTACTCCTAGGGCGGCTCATGTCATAACATAGCACGAGCTGGTCGACGCATTGGAGTAGGGTGATGTCGTGGTCTGGGTCATTTTGGTGGCGATGAACGGGTTGGCTGAGGTTAAACCTAACAATCCGTAGGTCGGCAGTGGCCCTATCTAAATCCCTAAATAGATAAGGATTACCTTGGCCGGAGGGGCTGGCTGTTGCCTCAGTCTGGGCCCTCTCCACGTTTACTTCTTAGGCGACCTCCAGAGGCCGCTTCTGCCGCACGAGGGGCACCTCGTCCTCCTCATCCTCATCCTCGCCCGCGGCCTCCTCCTTGGGGATGGGTGCCATCTCACGAGCAGGAGGGAGGCTCCGCGATCTCCTCAAGGCCAAAGTCTTGCCCGGAGAGATTAACTTGCACGCCAGCATCGTCTCGTCGGACACGAGTTGGCGATAATCCTTTTCACTTGGGGGGAGCCCCTCCAAGGTCTCATATTGACCCCCAAGGGTCATTGACTTGGCCGTCCTCCCAAAAATAGCTTCATGATAGTTTCTAAGTGAGGAACAAATGAAAAGAGACTAGTCAGCAATCAACTTACGAGATGAAGGTAGAAGGTACTTACGAGGACGGTTGAAATAATGGTGCTCGCAGTTGCGAAACCCCTTTGACATAAAGAACTGGTCCTTAAAGTCGTTGGGGTGGCTTGGCAGCTCGATGACCGCAGCCGAATTTGGAAAACGGGTCAGGTAGTAGAACCCTTTGCCTCGCCCCCGCTGCTCCGGGCTGGCTTTGAGGCAGAAGAAGTAGAGGATGTCCGCTGGCGTGGGGACCTCCCATTCCTGCTTCAGGAATAGATACTTTAACCCCACTAACAAACGATATGATTTAGGGGGGAGCTGGAAGGGATTCAGCTTCACGTAATTTAAAAAATCCACGAAGTACTGGTCCAGTGGGAGGAAGGCCCCAGCCTTGAGATGCTCGACGCTCCAGGCGACGTACTCCTCATCAAGCAGCGCGTAGCTCCGCTCGCCTTCAAGGGGAGGTGTGGCGTCTAGGGTGCCTCTCCCTATCTCAATATTATGGGAAAGCAAGATTTTGTTGACTTTCCCTTGGGTGGTGACCTTCGAGGCGATCCTCTCAGCCTCGAAAAAGGTGTCGGGCCCCACATCGACCTCCTTCTCCACGGTTGGACCAAAGTTGGGGATTGGGGAGTCCGTGACCACCTCCTTTCCTTTGTTAGATTGCTAGGAAGACGAGCTGCCCGCACTCTTCTTGGGTGCGCTCTTCTTAGGTCCCTTTTGATCGCCTAACGAACAAAGAAGAAAATTTAGAAAAGACGACCTAAGTATAAGAAAGAATCTAGCGCGAGGTGTTTCCTTTACACGGGCTGAGGTAATCTCAGCCCTTGGCGAGTGAGACCACGCGGTTCTATGAACACGTGCCTGTGCTCCCAACGGGTCCCCGATTACTCGGAATCCGTGTGTCAGGAGGGTCAGAGTAAAAGTTTTCCTTGGAAGGAAAGTTTCAGTAGGCAACAGTAGGCAAAACCACCTGTGAAGCGTGTCCCCTAAGCTACCTGGTTTTTGCACCCTAAGAACTGGCTATTCCAAACAGGCATAAAAATATTTTACCCAGAAAATCACCCCAAAAAGTTTATCCTATGAGTCATGCTCCTAAATGGTTTTTCCTACGGTCGATGCCCCTAGGATAAAAACCTACGCATAAAATACCAGCAAAAAGCTAGCAACCTACTGCATGTGATTAAAGAGTAAGTTTACCTAAGCAACAGCGAAGGAAAACATTTAAAACATGCACAAACGGAGGACTTACAGAAATGATTTGCTATGATGAGACTGAAAGGGTCATCTGGGTTGAAATCCTATTGGGATCGCTGGTACTGGAGTCTCGAAGGAGCTCTCGTGTCTAAATTTCTAGAACACTGAGAATAGTGACCGGAAGAAAGGAAGGATTTTGAGACTAAGAAGAAAGAAGAAGATGAGAAAATGAGAAAATTTTCAAATGAACGGGTAGCCCATGTGAAAGGTGGCCAGCCCTTTTATATACGTAAAAGGCCAAAGGAGGAGGGCCGTTGGATCGCCTTGATGTAGGATACGAGGATCACTACTCAAAAGATGAAACAACGACCGAATATAGGCCAGGCCATTTAATGCGCTTCTCGGAAGACGGACCATCACCAACCACGATGCTCCACGTATTCGATACCAGCGTAATGGGTGGAATGTGAAGTGTCCACAAAGAAGCCTAAAAGCCCCCACTATGGCCCCAAGTGACGTCGTGTGCCACGAGCAGGGGCTTGGGGGGCAAATGTATGCCCTAAATATCATGGGCTATTAGCGAGCTGAGAAAGGGCATAATTATATCAGCCACGTGGAAGCCACGTATCCGGAGCTGCTATTACCAAGTCCTACCTCTTTAGCTCGAGGTAACCAACGACTTAATGAGATTACTGAGGAGTCGGGTCAGAAGTATGGACACCACGAGCTGAGAGTACATCAAGCTCGAGGTGCGAGCTTAAGTTGGCACCTCTGACCCCTTATAAAGTCAACCACGCAATGTAAACATGCATATATCAGGCATCACGTGTCTGATCCATCCCTGAATTCTTGAACACGCAGCATAAACGTGCGTGTTCAGGCACCCACGACTGGGTTGGGCCGTGCGGCCCATTATCCCCCTTACCTATTGATTAGACCACACTTCATTGTCAGGTTTAAGGAATTAATTATGAATGTCACAGAAGTGACATGATGGGTAAGAAGGTCATGGATGACCTCCCTAGCCAACCCCTAGGTGTCCTCTCCCTATAAATATGGAGACCCTGGGAGTTGCAAAGGGTTGGATTCTAATCTGCACAGAAGTACCCTGTAAAGAATATTAGAAAGATATCAATAATATTGGCTGGTGGACTAGAAGGATTTTAACCTTTGAACAACCTAAAAAAGTATTCGTGTTATCATTTTATTTTGAGTTCATTCATCTATTACGGTTCATTATTTAGCACTAATCCCGCTCTTTATTCTATTAATTATCTGTTGTCGAAGAACCGCGTCAACACTTGGTAATACTCTGTGACAGAAATGATACAATTGTTAGAGAAACTGAAGGAATGACTCATTCATTCTGCTGCATATAATGTAAGTATTCTTATCATTATTTCTCTTTGAATTAAATTTTAGAAATATGTTCTAGGTTATCTTATACTAATTTGTTTAATATTAGATCTACAAGAAAATAAATAAAGATCATGTATAAGTTTTCCCCACAACTGGTATCAAAGCCTGGTTAATCTTTATTTTCATGCATGAACATGTTAAAAATTGGATTATTTGATGTGTTTGAATAATTGGATGATTTTCATGTTTTTATGAAGATTATTGAATTTTACGTGATTATTAGCGATTTTAGGTTATTTTGTTGTATTTTCTATGCCATTATTTTTATGTATGCTTTATTTGGTGTAAAACATGTTAAAAATTAATTAGAAAATGATTTTGGTTTGAAAAATTGCACAAAAAAAATTTCTGAATTTTTTTTTGCCTGGCTGCCCATGCGTGCGTGTTGAACCCAAAAGAGGGTGTTTTAATATTTATACTCACAAGTGCACGAATCGTTTCGGAATATAATGTTCATGTAAGTACGAGGTCGAACCCATGGGAGTTGACTAACATCAAAAGAAACTATTTCAAACAAAGCAAGAAGATTCTAACCTAGTTCCAAATATTTGATGAGATTTTGTCTGAGAAAAATAAAAGACAAGTAATAAAAAGATTTAACATTAAATAGAAAAATGGTTTTAGAATCCACAAAATGCAAGTTCAATAATATTTATAAGTATATGGATTCCCAAGTTTAGATATAGTTGAAATAAATCACACTATATTTTATTTTCAAAATACATTTTCTATTCAAGCACAAATTACTTTAAAAAAGGTAGGATTTTTCTTCACTTATATAAGATATAATTTATAAGCATTAGTTGTGTTACAACCTAATGAAACTACAAAAAATCAAAGAGATTATGTTTAGGCAAAATATGATACTTATGCTCTAAGAATTAGATGTGAACAATTTAATGAAAAACATTTAATCAAAGAATATCATATTTTTGCATAATGAAGAACTAAGTGTAATATGCTTTAACAATCAATAATAGGTGAAAAATGCATATCTTTGATAGAAAAATCCATACCCAATGTTGCACAAATGGGAAATCAACATACAACAAAAAATACTATCTAGTTACATTTTGCTTCATCATCATCTTAATAATCTTGAAAAAGATTAGAAGCTCATAACTAGATTGAAATAAAAATTACAAAATAACATACTTGACATGCTCTTTAAAAGATGAAAATGGTAGAGAAAAAAATATGAAGTGTAGAAGAGGTTGAAAAGATGAAGAAGAGCCCCCCAAATGGTTTTACAAGACTCTATTTACAGGCAAAATATGGAGATTAAATTAATCAAATTAAAATAAATAAATTGATTAATTTAGTTGTGTTGGGAAGTGGTAGGATAAAAATAGTAAGTGTAAGGGTATTGGAAAGATGAAATGTTTGGTTGGATGGAAGATTAGTGAAAAACTAGGGTAAAAAAATGAATTAGGAATGTTTATTTAGGTAAGAAAAAATAGGGAAGAGTAAATTGATATTTGAGTGAAAAGAAAAGAAAAAACCATTGGGAAGAAAAATATGATTTTTGGCCTTTTGGTGGCTGTGTTGGCAGCTTGGCTGGGGAGTGCTGGGCCGAATGGTGGAGCAGCTGGCGGGCCCAGGAGGCTTGGCGAGTGGGCTTTGGGCCTGGCTGGCGAATTGGGCCACGGCTGGCCTTGCTGGAGCTTCAGGCGGTGATGAAGCTGCATGGCCACGGCTGGGGAGAAGGAAATGGTCAGTTGGGGAGACTTGAGACAACTGGGCATTGGGGTTGGCTGAGTGCTGAGGAGAGTTGGGACAGGTGGCGGCAGCTAGGGATACTGGGCCGTACGGCTGGGAGGGAGGAGAGGCTTCGTGGGCTTGGGCTTCGGTTGGTCTCCTTGGGCCTAAGAAAAGTGCCATTTTTCTTGTTATTTTCTTTCAAAATTACCACATTTCCTTTAATTTCCTTGCTTTTCAAGAGCCACAAATGATCTACAAAATAAATTATAAACTAAATTAAAATTAAATATTTTCATTAATAAAATATACCATATAACTCCCATGAAAATATTAATTTACATAACATTTAATTTCAATAAAATCATATTTTTAGCATTCAAACTAACAATACTAATTTTAAATAATTCAATTACAACATAACACAATAAAATATCTATAAAAACATATAAAAATATAGAAAATTACAATAAGACTAATAAATGCAAAATTACTTAAAAACTTAATAAATTAATTAAAAATTCAAGAATTAAGCAACAATTAGCACAAAAAAAGTGGTAAAATAACTCTATTTTGTAGAGTTATCACACCCCCAAACTTAATATTTTGCTAGTCCTCGAGCAAAAGAAAAAAAAAACACACATTTTTTTTATTTGGTGATATCAAAGATGTCCTCAAAGATTGCACATTGAAAATAATTTTAAAAAATATGAATCAAAATTAACCTTATGTAATTAATTCCATAGTCAATCTTGCTTTGAAAATATATTTTAAATTAGAAGTCCAAAACTATTTATCAAGTTATTATGTGAATTTTGGAAAAATTATTGTAATAAACTATTTATTTCACATATTATGATGAATAATTTTTCAAAATTTCATTTTTTTTTAAGAAAAATTGACCCAAGAATTAAACACAAAGCTTAAGAAAGATTCATATATTTTTTAAACTAAAATCAAACCCAATCGAGGGTATTATCATAGGAAAAACGGATATCACCAAAGGGTTTTTTTTAAAAAAATTAATATATAAAATAGATACTCTACCATCCAATTTTTCGTTTTTTTGTTTTTTTTTTAAAAAGAAATTCTACCATTTTGAAATACATGAACAAAGTAACCATATAAACCCACTACCCCCAAACTTAATTTATGCATTGTCCTCAATGTATCAAAATACAAATATAAATTGAAGCGTGAAAGAGTTTAGAGTTTAGAATGGTCATACCTTATCATGGAGCATTGTCAAGAGTGCAACAAAAAAGAAACAAAAATCAAAACAAGAAGTTAACCTAAAACATAAATAAAACACACATTTACCAATAATTGATGAGAGCGATCAAGGACCATGGTAAATAGGATCCTCAAGAAGGATTTCATCCACTTTAGTAGTTTTCAATTCTAAAAATGGTTTCAATTTTTGTCCATTCACTTTGAATACATTACCATTATTAGGATTTTCAATTTCAATGGCTCCATGTGGAAAAACAGTGCGAACAATGTATGGACCTACTCACCTAGAGCGTAACTTCCCCAGGAAGAGATGCAAACGAGAATTGTATAAAATGACTTATTGACCGGGAGAGAAATCTTTTCGCAAAATGTTTTTGTCATTGTAAATCTTCATTCGATCCTTATATTTTTTGGAATAGTCATATGCATCATGCCTAAGCTCTTCTAACTCATTTAATTGAAGCTTTCTTCTCTCACCCGCTTTGTCTAAGGAAAAATTCAATTGCTTAATTGCCCAATAGGCTCTATGTTCTAGCTCAACGGGTAAGTGACATGCATTTCCATACACAAGTCTATAGGGAGACATTCTAATGGGTGTTTTGTATGCAGTTCAATATGCCCATAATGCATCAATGAGTCTTAAGGACCAATCTTTCCTAGTTGGATTGGCAGTTTTCTCTAAGATGTGCTTAATTTCCCTATTTGATATTTCAACTTGACCACTAGTATGTGGGTGATAAGGTGTAGTGACTTTATGTGTAATACCATATTGTTTCATTAAATGCTCAAAAGATCTATTACAAAAGTGTGTACCGTTATCACTAATGATAGCACGTGGTGAGCCAAAACGGGAGAAAATATTTTCTTTCAAAAACTTAAGCACAACTTTATGGTCATTTGTGTGGCATGCAATAGCTTCAACCAATTTAGACACATAATCAACACCAACAAGAATGTACAAGTTACCAAAAGAGTTAGGAAATAGACCCATAAAATCAATGCCCCAAACATCAAATATTTCAACAATAAGGATAGGATTCAAAGGCATCATGTTTCTTCTAGTTACACTTCCTTACTTTTGACAACGTTCGCAAGATTTGCAATAAACATAAGTGTCATGAAAAATAGTAGGCCAATAAAATCCACATTGTAAAATTTTCAAAGCAGTTTTCTTACCACTAAAATGTCCACCACATGCATGATCATGACAAAAAGATATGATTTTAGTTTGATCACAATTTTGAATGCATCTCCTTATTATTTGATCAGGGCAATATTTAAACAAATAAGGATCATCCTACATGAAATTTTTCACTTCAGAATAAAATTTAGATTTGTCATGCTTAAATGAATGAGAAGGAATTTCACCAGTGACCAAATAATTCACAATGTCACCATACCAAGGCAAAGAAGATATATGCATGAGTTGTTCATCAGGAAAAGTTTCAGTTATAGTGGTGGAGTCATTATTAGTCCCAACAACAATTCTAGACAAATGATCAGCAACAACATTGTCAGAACCTTTTTTATCTCGTATCTATAAATCAAATTCTTGTAAAAGCAAGATCCAACAAATTAAGCGAGATTTAGCATATTTTTTTGACAAGAGATATTTCAATGCAGTATGATCAGAATAGACAATTATTTTAGATCCTAACAAATAAGACCTAAATTTCTCCAATGCAAACACAACAACAAGCAATTCTTTTTCAGTTGTAGAATAATTTAATTGAGCATCGTTCAAAGTTTTGCTAGCATAGTAGATTACATGAGGTAACTTGTTAATTCTTTGTCCTAGAACAGCATCAATAGCATAATCAGAAGCATCACACATTATTTCAAAAGGAATATTCCAATTAGGAGGGCGAATAATAGGTGAACTAGTCTGTACGCCCTAATTTTCCCACGGGATGATTAACGAGCTGAGATACGGCCTAATCATGACTACCACGTGGACCTCACCAAGACCGGAGCTGCCATCGTAAGGTCCTACCTCCTTAGCTCGAGGTAACCTAAGGGTTCGCCAAGATTGCTCAAGGACCGAATCTAGACTCTGAAGGCCGCAGGTCGAGGTAAGCATCCAGCTCGTGATACGAGCTGGAGTTGAGGGCTGTGACCTCTTATAAAGTCAACCACATAAGGTAAACGTGAATATATCAGACATCACGTGTCTGATATACCCCTGACTTCTCAGACACGCAGCAGGAACGTGCGTATTCAGACACCCACGATTGGGTTGGGCCGTGCGGCCCATTATCCCCTTACCTATTGATTTGACCACACTTATGTGTCAGGTTTAGGAATTAATCATGAATGTCACAGAGTTGACATGATAGGTAAGAAGGTCACAGGATTACCTTCTTACCAACTCCCAGGTGCCTTCTCCTATAAATATGGAGACCTTGGGAGTTAATAGGGGTTGGATTCTCAATTGTAAGAAATAACTTGTAATCAAATACCCAGTATATAGCAATAATACTGACTAGTGGAGTAGAAGGATTTTAACCTTTGAACCACTTAAAAAACGTATTTTGAGTCACCCTTTCATTCCTAAGATCATTTATCTATTTCGGTTCAACCTAAGCACTAATCCCTTCCTCTTCTTTTCTTAATTATCTGTTGGTGAAGAACCGCGTCAACAGTTTGGTGCTTTCATTGAGAGCAAGTTCGATTAGTGCTGTCGCAAACATCCAACTATGGTGACTACTCGATCCAGGCACGGCAACGAGACAAAACAGTATGATGGGCAGGAGGCTCATCATACTGCCATCCCTGGTGAACAAATTCCTGAAGTCCAACAGCGGCCCGGCAAGCATCCAGCGGGCCAAGACGACACTGGAAGTTCGGCACCCCGGCCACCTAATCTGAACCCATGTTATTACACTGCGGTTGAGATGGAGAATGCTCAGCTGAGGAGCCAGCTAGCAATAGCTAACCAGCAGATCAAGGATGTGCTGGCCCGACTACCCTCTCTCACAACCGACGCTAACGTCGGAGAGAGGCAAGGCGAGGCTCCTAAGTCTCACCGGGGTAATCGGTCTAGGCATAGCTGCTCGGACAGACTTCCGACAGCCAACTCCACTCCCTCGTCGCACCAACAAGAGGCAGACTTCATAGGAATGCCTAGAGCCGAACAATAGCAGTACAGCCGTTCGGTCAGGACTTCAACTCCTAGCTCCCAACCAGCCTCGAGCACGCCCAGGGGAGCTCGAGGAAATTCCAAAAGGAGGTCCGGGAAGGGCTCGCAGCGTCAGCCCATCCCCAACAGCCATCCTGCACCTCGTCCAGACCGTTAGGCGCAGGGCCCGCAGGTTGGCAGGGTCGAAAGGCCCCCTCCTAGTTTGATCCGTCCTGACGGAACTAGGATCGCCTCTCCGGTCAGGCATCCTCCATCTCCAATTAGATATCCATCTCCTCCTCGGCCCGTCCGAGATATTCCAGCCTATGGAAGTAGCAGGAGGAACCCGCCATCAGCCGGACCTCCCCGACATAGTAGGGCGCCGAGGGAAAGCCCAGATCCTCACCACCAAAGGCGGACTCCAAGTCACTCTAACAAGAGCTACTGGACCGGCAGTCACTGGAGCGACCTCTCTGGCAGAGACCTGTGTCAGCGTCTAAGCTCGGCACAAAGTCCACCAGCCACCTAGGGGGCGACCTGCGAGATCGCCTTAACTCTCATAGAGGGGAGCCAGCAGGAGGAGACAGCCATGGTCGCTCAGGGGGGGCCCTGTCCGAAGTACGTAACGGCGGGAATGCCCCAAATAACCTATATCAAGATAGGAGGGGCAATAACCCTCCAAATATGTACAATGGATCCGGAGCTGTTGAACAGCCCTGGAATAACCAAGGACATCAGGACCAAACCCTCGAGCGCTTGGCCCAGATGGAGGAGCTGATGAAGAAGCTCCTGTCAGAAAAAGAAAAAGATGAATATGATTCAGGGGACGAGATGGAGCTCTTCGCCCCCAGCATAGCAGCAACGGCTTACCCACTTGGGTTCCGTATGCCGCACCTGTCTAAGTTCAATGGAGACGGAGATCCGTCAGATCATCTGGGCATGTTTAACACCCTGATGATGGCCCACAACATTGGCCCCGAGCTGAGATGCTTGATATTCCCTTCCACACTGACTGGACCGGCCAGGCAGTGGTTCAAGCAAGGCAAAAGACAGTCAATTAGATCCTGGAAAACTTTCTCGGCTGATTTCAAAAGGGCATTCCGAGCCTCCCAGGCTACCCGCGTTCAGACCGACTCTCTGGCTAACGTGAGACAGCATCCCGGCGAAACTCTGAAGGCCTACCTGAGCAGATTTGCGAACGTCACTGCTCAGGCCAAAGACGCGGATGATAGCTCCAAGCTCATGGCCATGAGAACTGGAATCCTTGTCGGAGGGGATCTCTGGAAATATATACAAAGAAAGGGAGTCAACTCGGTTAACGAATTCCTCAACAGGGCCCAGGAATGGATCAACTTGGAGGAAGCCGAAGCCGAAGCTGCAGGAACCAGCTAGGTCCCTGATCAGCCCGCTGGAGTGGGGACGGAGGTCGTGGCAGCGACCCAAAACGTCACACAGAACAACCAGCTCGGTGGAGGCAAAAGAAAGGGGAATGGTGAAGGCAGCCAGCACGGCCAAAATAAGAATAAGTCCGTGGACAAGTTTAAGCTCGTCTACGCGACTTATACAGAGCTCACCCAGTCTAGGGAGAATATATTCCTAGCTAACTCTACTCGCCTCCCCTGGAAGAGGCCGGAGCCGTTGAAGCACCGAAAGGGGAAGAGAGACACCTCCAAGTTTTGCCGCTTTCACAACGATGTTGGTCACAACACCGACGATTATTGGCATTTAAAAGATGAGACTGAGACTCTCATCCGAGCCTGCCCTTTGGCTCAGTACACGCGGAACAGGGTCCCAGCAAGTCGACCTGCTCCAGAAGTCCCGGCCAGTCAGCCCGGGTCTCGGGTAGATCAGGATGTCCCTCCTCCCGTGATAGGAGGGGAGATATCCACCATCTCTGGAGGTCCGCATATGGCTGGCACCAGCAGGGGTGCCCAGAAGAGGTACGTAAACGAACTAAAGGCGCACAATGGAGTAGAGTTCGTCCCGGAACAGCGCCTGCCAAAACAACAGCAATCGGAGAAGCAACCAATCATTTTTACAGAAGATGATGCGGGCCATGTCCAGTTCCCGCACAATGACCCTCTGGTCGTAGCAGTTCAGCTCGCTAATCGGAGGGTTAGGAGGGTGCTGATCGACAATGGGAGCTCGGTGAACCTCCTATTCTGGTCCACGTTAGAAAAGATGGGTTTGACTGTCGCCGAGCTGAAGGCGACCTCCATGATGCTGTATGGTTTTTCGGGAGAAGGATCGGCGGCCATAGGGACGATCGAGCTGGTGATCACCCTGGGAGAAGGATCTCGGACAATCTCCAAACTCCTCGAGTTCGTGGTCATCGACTGCTCCGCTGCATACAACACAATTTTGGGACGACCTACGCTCATAGCTTTTGAGGCCGTCACTTCCATTCGCCACCTCTCGATGAAATTCCCTACTTCCACGGGAATATGCACTGTCCATGGCGATCAGCTCGCTGCCAGGGAATGCTACAGCATTTCCATGAAGGGAAAATCTAAACTCGGGCAGCTGGCAATGGCCATCCAAGGTGGTGAAGAGGAATCTCAGGAACCCCTAGCTGATCCTAAGATTGAAAAACCTCAAAGCGCCGAAGGGGAAAATACATTCTTAAGTGAGGATATTGACCCCCGAATAGGCAAGGACAGATCTGAGCTCCAAGCTATTGAGGAGCTCGAGGAAGTAAACATTGATCCGCAGAACCCATCACGGATGGTCAAGCTCGGAAAAAACCTCTGCAGCGAGAGGAAGGTGGAGCTGGTCAGATTTCTGCGGGATAACCTGGATGTGTTTGCGTGGTCACACGAGGACATGGTGGGAATCAGCCCGAGTGTCATCATGCACACACTTCATATGGATAAACGCGTTCCTGCGAAGTCCCAGAAGCAGAGACACCTAGGAACAACCAGGGCTGAAGCCTTGGAGGAAGAGGTAGCCCAGCTCAAAAAAT
Source organism: Humulus lupulus (assembly GCF_963169125.1). NCBI lineage: Eukaryota > Viridiplantae > Streptophyta > Magnoliopsida > Rosales > Cannabaceae > Humulus > Humulus lupulus. Next base: position 134,621,033 of record NC_084795.1, read on the forward strand.
GCGACTTTATCCATGAAGCCAAGTTTCCAATATGGGTTGCCAACCTCGTGCTGGTCCCGAAGCCCAACGGAAAATGGCGGACCTGCATCTACTTCTCCGACCTGAATAAAGCCTACCCCAAGGATTGTTTTCCACTGCCAAGGATTGACCAGTTGGTGGATGCCACGGCGGGGCATGAGCTCATGTCCTTTATGGACGCGTACTCAGGCTACAATCAGATCGCCATGAATCCGGCGGACAAGGAGCACACCAGTTTCATGACCCCGACTAACGTTTATTGTTACAAGGTAATGCCCTTCGGGCTGAAGAACGTCGGGGCTACGTATCAAAGGTTGGTGAATAGAATGTTTGCAGACCAGATCGGAAAAAACATGGAAGTGTACGTTGATGACATGCTAGTCAAGTCAGAGACTACCGATAACCATGTTTCCGACCCGGAAGAATGCTTCAAGATCCTACGGGAGTATGGCATGATGCTAAATCCACAGAAGTGCACTTTTGGAGTCGCATCGGGAAAATTCTTGGGTTTCATCGTCAATACCCGGGGAATCGAGGCAAACCCCGACAAGATCAGATCGTTGCTCGAGCTTCCCTCACCCAGGTCGTGAAAAGATGTCCAAGGCCTGATAGGAAGAGTGGCAGCCCTCAATCGGTTTATTCCAAAGTCCACCGATAAGTGTTTCCCGTTCTACAACCTGCTCCGAGGAAATAAGAAGTTCGAATGGACAGAAGAATGCGAAAGCACTTTCCTCGATCTGAAGGCACATCTGGCCGAGCCACCTGTACTATCCAAACCAAAAGCAGGAGAGCCTCTTTTTCTCTACCTGGCTGTCACGGAGGATGCATCCAGTGCCATGTTGGTCTGGGAAGAAGACCGGATTTAGAAGCCAGTCTATTACATTAGCAAGAGACTTCTCAGAGCTGAATCCCGGTACCCGTGGATGGAGAAATTGGCGTTCTGCCTTATCACGACCTCGCGAAAGCTCAGGCCATACTTCCAGTCCCACTCAATACACGTCATGACCGATCAGCCTTTAAGGCATGTTTTGCAAAAATCTGAAGCATCGGGACGCTTGTTAAAGTGGGCAGTCGAACTCAGCCAGTTCGAAATTTTATACACTCCGCGAACTGCTATAAAGAGTCAGGCCCTGGCCGATTTTGTAGCAGAGTGCACAGGATTCTGGGAGGATCCTGTAGAAGACCCATCCAAGGTTGCCTCGGCCCAGGCATCGTGGAGGATATTTGTGGACGGTTCATCCAATGAGAACGAATCCAGAGCTGGAATCATTTTGATATCCCCTAAAGGACATAGATTCCACTCGGTGCTGAGGTTCGGGTTCAAGGCCTCCAAAAATGAGGCCGAATACGAAGCTTTGTTGGCCAGGCTGAGGATAGCCCGGGAGATGAAGGCGAGCTCCGTCCAGTGCTTCAGTGACTCCCAGCTTGTGGTAAACCAGGTTCTGGGCGAATATCTAGCATGAGGGCCCAAGATGGATGCCTATCTAGCAAAGGTAAAGGTTGAGCTGTCCGTGTTCGGGCGGGGCTCGATCGAGCAGATACCTCGGGAGCAGAACGCTAACGCAGACGCTCTCGCCAAGCTCGCCACCTCTGGGGAAACGGAGACCTTGGGGTTAGTGCCAGTAGAATACTTGGAGAAACCAAGTATAGAAGAAGTCAGGACGGAGGTCGAAATGATTGACGTCAGGCCGACCTGGATGACTCCCATCCTTGAGTATCTCGTCGAGGGAAAGCTACCTGAAGGCCATAATGATGCGCGGCGAGTTCTGTATCCAGCTCCCAGGTATACGATAGTAGACGGGGTGCTATACCGGCGTGGGCACTCCTTACCTCTCCTACGATGTGTTCTTCCAGGTGAAGCAAAGGCCATCCTACAGGAGGTGCATGAGGGTTTTTGCGGAGATCACACTGGGGGGCAAAGCTTGGCCTTAAAGGTCCCGAGGCAAGGTTATTATTGGCAAACTCTGTCCAAAGAATCGCGACAAGTTCCAGCGATTTGCTGTAGTCGTCCGAGCTCCCCCAGTCGAGATGAAGATGATCTCTTCCCCATGGTCGTTTGCAGTTTGGGGGATCGACTTGGTTGGCGCCCTCCCTACTGGAAAGGGCAGGGTCCGTTATGCCGTGGTGGCCATCGACTACTTTACGAAGTGGACTGAGGCAGAACCTCTGGCAACGATAACTTCCAAAAAAGTCCTTGACTTCGTGGTTAAGAGCATTATTTGCTAATTTGGGCTGCCCAAGAAGATCGTTTCTGACAATGGGACTCAATTCGACAGCGACCTGTTTACCGAATTTTGCGAAAGGTACGGAATTTTGAAAAGTTTCTCCTCAGTGGCCTATCCTCAGGCGAACGGCCAGGTCGAGGCTGTCAACAAGACTCTCAAGGCGAGCCTCAAGAAGAGACTAGATGAAGCGAAGGTGGTCTGGCCGGAACAGCTCCCCCAGGTTCTCTGGGCATACCAGACCTCACATCGGACTCCTACGGGTCATACTCCTTTCTCCCTGACCTTTTGGAGTGAAGCAGTCCTCCCCGTGGAGATTAAGGTGCTTTCACATAGGGTCCAGTCATATGACCAGGATCGCAACCACGAGCTTCTTTGCACCTCTTTAGACTTGATTGATGAAAGGCGAGAAGATTCGCAGCTCCAGCTCGCACATTATCAACAGAAGATCACTCGCTATTTCAACTCAAAAGTCAAGAATCGCGCCTTTAGCGTTGGCGACCTGGTCCTCAGGAGAGTTTTCTTGGCTAGTAAGGACCCCAAAGATGGAGTCTTGGGACCGAACTGGGATGGACCATATCAAGTCATCGAGGTCATTAAGGAGGGAACTTATAAGTTAGCTCGTCTTGATGGAGGGGTAGTCCCACAGACTTGGAACGCCATCCATTTGAAGAGATATAATCAATGATTCACTTGTAAGGCCTGAAAGGCCATATGTTATGTATTAAGCAATGAGAATCAACTTTTTGTTTATATTTGTACATGTTTTCAAGTGTAATCTAAAGTAACCACGAAAGACCCTTTCCCAGTTACTTGGGGGGCATATGGTACCTGGATATAACCAGGTCGCCTTAATGACTTAGAAGTTGATTCATATCGATTGATAGTTGTTTTTCTTAAAAAACGTGAAATATTGGAAAGGATTAACGCGAACTAAGTCCTATCCTGGATTTAACCAGGTCATAAAACTTACAAGTTGATTCATATCGATTGATCGTTGTTCTTCCTAAAGAGCTCGAGATATTGATAAAAATTGACACGAACTAAGTTTTCAAATTAAGTTCATGGATATAACCAGGTCATAAAACTTGGAAGTTGATTTAAATCTATTGATCGTTGTTCTTCCTAAAGAGCTCGAGATATTGATAAAAATTAACACAAACTAAGTTTTTAAATTAAGTTCCTGGATATAACCAGGTCACAAAACTTGGAAGTTAATTTAAATCTATTGATCGTTGTTCTTCCTAAAGAGCTCGAGATATAGATAAAGATTAACGCGAACTAAGTTTTTCAAAGTAGTAGCTAAAATGCGTACAGGCAATGGGCAGTAAATCAATTAAAAATAAAATTGATAGTTAAATTGTCTCGAGGTGTAAGCACCTCATGCAGAAGTTACTCAGAAAAATTTAAAAATATTCAAGAAAAGGGCACAAAGAGGAAGGCCCTAAGCTCCGCCAGTTGGCCCCTTGGAGGTCGCCGTCTCGCCCTGCTCAACTGCGCCGGAGCCTTTCCCAGCCTTGGAAGGCGCTTCTTTATCGATGCGAGCTTTGAACTTCTCCAGCAAGGGCTCCTAGATGGCCGCTGCCAAGAAGGAGAAATCGGCGTCCTGGTTATAGGCCCAGCAATGGTAGAACATGTCTTCCATGGCGGCATCTGAAGTTGCCCGCTCGGCCGCCAGGGCGGCCTTGGCCTCTGCCTTCGCGGTATCTTGGTCTGCCCGTGCAGTGGCAAGGGTGGTCTCGAGCTCTTGAAGCTTCGGGCGAGTCTCTTCCAGCTTGGCCTACGAGGCCGCCAAGGCATCCTTAGCCGTCTGCAGAGAAGTCTGGTGGGTGGCCACAACCACCTGGTGCTCATTCTTCATTTCCTCGAGCTGAGTTTTGGTCCTGGCGATGCTCCGGTGAAGGGCAACGATGCTCTCCAAAAGCGGAGGGGAAATTGACTTAGGGAAAAAAAAGGAAGAAAGAAAAAACAGGGCAAGGTGTAATAATCAAAAACCATAAAAGGTTGAGGTTAGCTTACTGTTAGGGCCATGCCCAATGAAGACTCCAGCACGCCCACCGGGCTCCTAGTTTCGATGGCCCTGACCTCCTTTTTTTTGAACTTGTATATGTGGCTGATGGCGTAGTTCGCCGACTCATACACCGTTCCCCGGAAGGCCTTTGGAATCATCTCCAGGTCCTGGGGATTGACTGGGATGCGCACCTCGGAAGGTACAATCGCCGAAGCCTCGAGCTCCGCCCCTGCATCCCGGACGGGGGCCAGAGCTTGCGGAGGGGGTGGGGGCATGTTGCTTCCCCCTGCAGCAGGAGGAACAGTTCCCGCGGCTTGGGCGGTTGGGGGATGCTCTTTCTCCTTTGTAGGAGACTTAGTTAGGGTTCCAGCGGCTTTTTTCAATGTCCGGAGCTTCTTCATTTTTTGCCCAGGGGCCTCGGCTGAGGGGTTCCCCCCGTCGAAAGCAGCTCGCAGACTCCCGTCGGGCTGAGACATCTCTTCTGTCAAAACAAAGACATGGTTAGTACAAGAATTAACAGTCGTTCAAAAACAAAGGGGGGAAACTAGAGAAATTCAAGTATGTATATATACTAAAAGGGATCCTACCCCCCGAGCTAGAAGAAGAACCTATGGTTACGACCATCGGCCCCGGAGCTCCTGCGGGAGAATCTAAGTCAATTATTTCCTGAGCTGGTGCAAGTTCTGGATCTGACTCTGGTTCCGGGCTAGATTCTTCTACATATTGCCTAAGTCCCGGAGCTACGGTACCTCTCCGGAGTGATGGCCATGACCGAAGATTGGTCCCATACTCCTCAAATAAGATCGACCTAAAGGCTAGGGTGTTATCTACAACTACGGTACCCCTAGGTCGGCTATCCTGGTAATCCAGCACGAGCTGGTCGACACAGTGGAGCAGGGTTGTATCCAGGTCCGGATCTCTTCGATGACGTTGGACGATCTGCCTGGGATTGAACCTAGCTAGCCGGGGGTCGACAATGGCCCTATCTAAATTCCTAAACATGTACGGGTTACCTTGGCCAGAAGGACCTGCGGCTGCTTCGGACCAGATCCTCTCCTCGTCCGTTCTCTGGGCGACCACCAGTGCCCGCTTCCTGTTCCTCACAAGGGGAACCTCGTCCTCCTCCACAATGGTGGGTCTGGTGTCGCGAGCTGGGGGAAGCCCCGGGGCCTCCTTAGGTTTAAAGTCTGATTTGGGAAGATCAGCTTGCAGGCCACCATCGTCTCGTCTGTTACGAGCATGCGGTAATCCTTCTCACTGGGGGGCAAGCCCGCCAGTGTCTCGTATTGAGCCCCGAGGGTCACGGATCTCTCTGTCCTCGCGAAGATAGATGCAGGATTAATCTAAGTCAGAAAGGGATACAGGAGGAGCTAAACGATACTTAACTTACGAGCTAAGGTTGAAAAGCACTTACAAGGACGATTGAAGTAGTGGAGCTCGCAGTTTCTGAACCCCGTCGACATAAAGAATTGATCTTTGAAGTCGTTGGGGTGGCTGGGCAGCTCGATGACTGCAGCCGTGTTAGGGAATCGGGTTAAGTAATAAAACCCGTTGCCTCACCCCCGCTGCTCCGGGCTAGCCTTGAGGCAGAAAAAATACAAAATGTCTGCAGGAGTGGGGACCTCCCACTCCTATTTCAAGAATAAATATCTTAACCCCGCCAATAGCCGATAAGAGTTGAGGGGGAGCTGGAAGGGGGCAAACTTCACGTAATTGAGGAAGTCAGCAAAATACTGATCCAACGGGAGGAAGGCCCCTGCCTTGAAATGCTCGTCGCTCCAGGCCGCGAATGCCTCGTCAAGCGGCGCACAGCTCCGCTCGCCCTCTGCGGGTGGTCGGGCAATCACTGATGCTCTCCCCAGCCCGATGTTGTGGGAGAGGAATATTTTGTTGACCTTCGTCTGGCCGGTAATCTTTGAGACGATCCTCTCCACTTCAAAGAATGCGTCAGGAGCCACCTCGAGCTCCTGTTCCACCGCTGGCCTGAAGTGGGGGATTGGGGATTCGGCCATCACCGCCTTTCCTTTGTCTTGCTGGGAGGCCGAGCTGCCGGCAGTCCTTTTTGGGGCATTCTTCTTCGGTGCCATCTAGTCGCCTAGCGAACAAAAGAAAAGATTTTAGAAAAGGCGACCTGAGCATGAGGAAAAATCAAATGTTCTTTGCACGAGCTGAGGTAAGCCCAGCTCGTGGAGAGTGAGACCACGCAGTTCTATGAACACGCGCTTGTGCTCCCAACAGATCCTCGATTACTTGGAATTCGTGTGTCAGGAGGGCCAGGTTAAAATTTTTCCTTGGAGGGAAAGTTCCAATAGGCAAGAAAGGCAAAACCGATTGTGAAGCGTGTCCCCTAAGCTACCCTGTTTTGCACCCAAAATAATTGATATTTTGAACTAATGTCCCAAAAATCATACCCAAATATTTTCCCCAGAAAATGCATCCTATAAACCATGATCCTAAACGTCTTCCTATTACAAACAATACCCTAACCTAAAAGGCTTTCACCCTTCATTCCCATAAAACCCAGCAAACCCTTGCATGCGGCTACAGTAAATATTTACCTAAGCTACAGTGAAAATAATTTCAAAACATGCATAGTCAGGAGACTTACAGAATGTTTGGCTGAGAAGTGGATGAAGGAATCGCCTGGGTTGGAACTTCGTCGGAGTAGTTGGTCTCAAGGGTTCGAAGGAGTCCTTGCACCTGAGTTTCTGGAACACCGAAGGTAGTAACTGGAAAGAGGAAAAGGGGGGATTTTTGAGAGCAAGAAGAAGAGAAAATTTTGGAAAATTTCAAATGAACGGGTGGCCCATGCGTAAGGTGGCCACCCCTTTTTATATGCATGAAGGGACACGTGAAGTGGGCCATTGGATTCCCCTGATGTGGGATCGAAGGCCCTCCACTCGAAAGATGAAACGACGGCTGGGCATACACTAGGCCATTTAATGCGGTTCTCAGAAGACGTACCGTCACCAACCACGATGTTCCACGTATTCGGCGCCTTCATAGAATGTGGAATATGAAGAGTTCTTGGAGAAGCCTGAAAGCCCCTACTGTGGCCCTACACGACGTCGTGTGCCACGAGCAGAGGCTTGGGGGGCAGATGTACGCCCTGATTTTCCCACGGGCTGATTAACGAGCTGAGATACGGCCTAATCATGACTACCACGTGGACCTAACCAAGACCGGAGCTACCATCGTAAGGTCCTACCTCCTTAGCTTGAGGTAACCTAAGGGTTCGCCAAGATTTCTCAAGGACCGAGTCTGGACTCTGAAGGCCGCAGGTCGAGGTAAGCATCCAGCTCGTGATAGGAGCTGGAGTTGAGGGCTGTGACCTCTTATAAAGTCAACCACGCAAGGTAAACGTGCATATATCAGACATCACGTGTCTGATATACCCCTGACTTCTCGGACACGCAGCAAGAACGTGCGTATTCAGACACCCACGATTGGGTTGGGCCGTGCGACCCATTATCCTCTTACCTATTGATTTGACCACACTTATGTGTCAGGTTTAGGAATTAATCATGAATGTCACAGAGTTGACATGATAGGTAAGAAGGTCACAGGATGACCTTCTTACTAACTCCCAGGTGCTTTCTCCTATAAATATGGAGACCTTGGGAGTTAATAGGGGTTGGATTCTCAATTGTAAGAAATACCCTGTAATCAAATACCCAGTATATAGCAATAATACTGACTAGTGGAGTAGAAGGATTTTAACCTTTGAACCACTTAAAAAACGTATTTTGAGTCACCCTTTCATTCCTAAGATCATTTATCTGTTTCGATTCAACCTAAGCACTAATCCCTTCCTCTTCTTTTCTTAATTACCGTTGGCAAAAAACCGCATCAATATAGTCAAAAGGGATTTCAATCTTTCAAAGGAAACATGGAAATCATTATCAAAGACAAAAGCATTTTCTTTTCCCAGCAAATGACATAATGGGCGTGAAATTTTGCTAAAGTCTTTTATGAATATTCTATAAAAACCGGCATGGCCTAAGAATGATCTAATTTCTTTTATTGTTTTAGGTGGGGGAAGTTTTGAAATAAGGTCAACTTTTGCTTTATCAACTTCTATTCCCTCAGATGAGATTACATGTCCTAAATAAATTCCTTTTTTGACCATAAAATGACATTTTTCCCAATTAAGAACTAAATTCTTTTCTTTGCAGTGAATTAAAACAAGAGAAAGATGGTGCAAACAGTCATCAAAAGAATTTCCAAACACAGAAAAATCATCCATAAACACTTAAAGATTTCTTTCAACCATATCAAAAAATATTGCAATCATACATCTTTGAAAAGTTGCAGGAGCATTACAAAGACCAAAAGGCATGTGATGATATGCAAAGGTTCCAAAAGGGCAAGTGAAGGTAGTCTTTTCTTGATCTTCAGGGGCAATGGGGATTTGGTTATATGCCGAATAGCCATCAAGAAAACACTAATATGCATGGCCAGCTAAACGTTCAAGCATTTGATCAATAAAGGGTAAAGGAAAGTGGTCTTTTCTAGTAACATTATTTAGCTTTCTATAGTCTATACACACTCTCCACCTCGTTCGTACTCGAGTAGGGATTAATTCATTTTTCTCATTTTCAATAACTGTGATCCCATACTTTTTAGGCACTACATGGACTGGACTAACCCATTGACTATCAGAAATAGGGTAAGTGATACCTACATCTAACAGTTTAAGTACTTCTTCCCTAACGACCTCTTTCATATTTGGATTTAACCTTCTTTGACATTCCCGAGAGGTTTTAGCATTTTCTTCTAGACGGATTCTATGCATGCATATGGATGGGCTAATTCCCTTGATGTCTCCAATAGTCCAACCTATGGCTTCCTTATATTTTCTAAGGACATTTAACAATTTATCTTCTTGTTCTTTATCTAAAGCAGATGCTATGATAACAGGCAAGGTTTCAAACTCTCCTGGAAAAGCATATTTAAAATTTTCTGGCAAAGGTTTAAGGTCTAACTTTGCAGACTTAGAAATTGATTGAACATGATCTAAGGGTGAAAAATGTTCAACTTTGGTTTCATTTAAGGGTATAGACTCTAACAAAGAATTCACATCATCATTAAAATCATCAATATGCAAGTTCATACCAAATTATTTTTCACAAAAATCAAGTAAGTCATTTCCATCATCTTCACACATACTCTCTATCATGTTAACTCAATGCACTTCCTCACACTCAACAGATTTAGCAACATTAAAAACATTTAATTCAACAGTCATGTTTCCAAAAGATAATTTCAATACACCATTACGACAGTTGATAATTGCATTAGATGTAGCTAAAAATGGTCTACCCAGAATGATGGGTATTTGAGCATGAGCATTTTCAACAAGTTGAGTGTCAAGAACAATAAAGTCCACAGGGAAAGAGAATTTATCCACTTTAATTAAAACATCTTCTACAATACCTCTAGGGATTTTCACTGAACGATCGGATAATTGAAGTGTTATAGAAGTTGGTTTTAATTCTCCTAGACCAAGTTTCTTATACACAGAATAAGGCAGTAAGTTCACACTAGCTCCTAAATCAAGTAAAGTTTTGTTAATAAAATGATCACCAATGATGCATGAAATTGTTGGACAATCGGGATATTTATATTTCACAAAGCTTTTATATTGAATTATGGAGCTAACTTGTTCAGTTAAAAATGCCTTTTTTTGGAACATTTGTGTTTCTTTTAACAGTGCAATGGTCTTTTAAGAATTTAGAATAGGCAGGAATTTGTTTAATGGCATCTAAGAAAGGAATGTTGATGCTTACTTGTTTGAAAACTTCTAAGATGTCACTATATTGGTTGCCTTTCTTGAGTGGAATTAATCTTTATGGAAAATGAGCTTTTGGGATGGAAGGAAGGATTTAAGCATCATCTTTTGAAAGGTCATTTATGTTGGAACTTTGAGGTTGGCTTTGGTCTTTTTCAACTTGAGGTATGTAATCGGGTTTGACAATTTGTTTTCCGGACCTAAGAGTTGAAATAGACTTAACTTCTTCTTTGTGACTAGGAGCTCCTATTTCATATTGGCCTTTAGGATTTGGGATGGGTTGGCTAGGAAATCTTCCTTTTTCTCTCTCTGTTACAGTATTAGTAAGTTGACCCAATTGTGTTTCGAGTTTGGCAATGGATTGAGACTGATTTTGTATGATTTGTTGGGCGAATTGCATGAATTGCTAAAAGGTGTCTTCTAAGGAAGGTTTTCTTTGTGGAGGGTAAGGTTGACTTGGTTGGGCATGATTTGGATTTGGCATGTTGAATTGGTTTCCTTTATTCATTTCTGGTTGGTTTTGTCTCCATGAAAAATTAGGATGGTTTCTCCAATTTGGATTGTATGTGTTGGAAAATGGGCTATCAGAAGAAGGTTTTCCATATGAATGTAAAGCATTAGCCTCTTCAGAAAATGTTTCAATAAAAGAAGGACATGATTGAGCATTATGACATGAACTAGCACATAAAGAACAAACATCTTTTTTAGGTTGCACATGAGAATTTATAGATTGACTTATTACTAACGCTTCTACTTTCCTTGCTAATTTTTCAAATGATGTTCTTAAATCACTTTCTTCTTTTATTTCATATTTTCCTTCTCTTTTCGGTGAAGGGTTGGCTCTGGACCTAGGCTCAGAATAATCCCATTGTTGTGAATTAACAGACAATTCTTCAAGAGCGTCCCAAGCCTCTTGCCCTTGCAATTTTAAAAATTTTCCAGTATGCATAGATTGAATCATTTGTCGGTTTGAAGGGGTTAAACCATCATAAAAATATTTTACAAGTCTCCATTTTTCAAAACCATGGTGGGGACATTTTAATAATAAATCTTTAAATCTTTCCCAACATTCATAAAATTCTTCGTTATCTTTTTGATAAAATTCGGAGATTTCTCTTCTTAAATTATCAGTTTTGGACATGGGGAAAAATTTAGCAAGAAATTTATTAAAAAGTTGATCCCAAGTAGTTATGGTTCCAGTTGGAAGTGAGTTTAACCAAGTTTTGGCTCTATCTTTTAAAGAAAATGGAAACAACCTAAGTTTAACCGACTCATCTGAAATTTTTTGAAAACGAAAGGTTGAGAAAATTTCCAAAAAGTCTTTTACATGCATGTATGGATCCTCTCTTTCTAAACCATAAAATGATGGTAACAATTGAATGATTGATGGTTTAAGTTCAAAATGAGTGGCATTAGTAGTGGGCAAAACAATGCATGATGGAGCATTAGATGAAATAGGTGAAAAGTATTCAAGAAGAGTTTTTTCTTGCACAACATTAGGTTCTTGTTCCATTATGCTTAAACTTTCAAAAACACTTTCAATTTCATGTAAAGACACTAATTTTTTCACCAAACGATTTTTTGAATTACATTGCCAATGATGCATGCAATGTCACAAATTTCACCAAGTAACACAAACAATCACAAGAAAACAAATTTCTGATGTGGAGGATCAGTTAGAACCGCAACCACAAAGCATACTTATAACAAGAAGAGATTATAATATTTATATAAATATATATTTTTTGTTATAAATTTTTTTTTTTTGGTTTAACTTGTTCCTAGGCCTATTTGATTCCATTTACTCACAACTTAATAACAACTCCCCGAGGTTAATTAATAAGCGTGGATGGGAACTTTGCCAAATTTCCTTTAAGCAAAAATTGCTTATGTTGAAAGAACAAGCTTTGATTTTTAGTTTTTTTTTTCAAGTATTTTCTTAAACAATAAAATTACAACTAACTAAATGCGATAATTAAGAAAAAAAATGACAATAGCAATAGTAAATAGTTATATAAAAATTAGGAGGCACTAATGTCATCAACTAAATGATCAACAAAAAATAAAAGCAAGGAGGCACTAATGCCATCAACCAACACTAATAATAATAATGATAATAATAATAAAACTTAGGAGGCACTAATGCCATCAACTAAGATAATAAACAAAAATAAAAGCTACGAGGCACTAAGGCCATCACTAGAGGAGATAGATTGTTCAAGTATGTAGGAGGCAAAAAATGCACTCAACTATCAAGTATGTAGGAGGCACAAATGCACTCAACTAAAAAACATAAAAAGTAAAAGAAAAAGAAAAAGGGTTAGGAGGCATAAATGCACTAAACTAATAAGTATGTAGGAGGCACTAAATGTCATCAACTACCAAGAAATATATATAATATAATATATAACAATATAAATAAATATATGTATAACTTTCTTTTTTTTTTCTTTTTCGATTTTTACTATTTTTTCAATTTTTTTTATAGATATATATTTTTTTTACTTTACTTTTTTTAAGATGATAGTGCAAATAAAAATAAAATAACTAGTAGAAGAATGTTACTTACCTTGTAGAAAGATCGTTTCTTTCTCGCCATTCCCCGGCAACAGCGCCAAAAACTTGTTGAACCCAAAAGAGGGTGTTTTAATATTTATACTCACAAGTGCATTAATCGTTTCGGAATATAATGTTCATGTAAGTACGAGGTCGAACCCATGGGAGTTGATTAACATCAAAAGAAACTATTTTAAACAAAGCAAGAAGATTCTAACCTTGTTCCAAATATTTGATGAGATTTTGTCTTAGAAAAATAAAAGAGAAGTAATAAAAAGATTTAAGATTAAATAGAAAAATGATTTTCAAATGAGATATGTAAAATAAAATTATTAAGATATTAGAATCCACAAAATGCAAGTTCAATAATATTTATAAGTATATTGATTCTCAAGTTTAGATATAGTTAAAATAAATCACACTATATTTTATTTTCAAAATACATTTTCTATTGAAATAAATCATCTTAATAATCTTGAAAAAGATTAGAAGCTCATAACTAGATTGAAATAAAAATTACAAAATAACATACTTGACATGCTCTTCAAAAGATGAAAATGGTAGAGAGAACATAGCGAAAAGAAGAGAGAAAAATATGAATTGTAGAAGAGGATGAAAAGATGAAGAAGAGCCCCCCAAATGGTCTTACAAGACTCTATTTATAGGCAAAATATGGAGATTAAATTAATCAAATTAAAATAAATAAATTGATTAATTTAATTGTGTTGGGAAGTGGTAGGATAAAAAGAGTAAGTGTAAGGGTATTGGAAAGATGAAATGTTTGGTTGGATGGAAGATTAGTGAAAAACTAGGGTAAAAAAATGTATTAGGAATTTTTATTTAGGTAAGAAAAAATAGGGAAGAGTGAATTGATATTTGAGTGAAAAGAAAAAAAAACATTGGGAAGAAAAATATGATTTTTGGCCTTTTGGTGGCTGTGTTGACAGCTTGGCTGGGGAGTGCTGGGCCGAATAGTGGAGCAGCTGGCGGGCCCAGGAGGCTTGGCAAATGGGCTTTGGGCCTGGCTGGCGAATTGGGCCACGGCTGGCCTTGCTGGAGCTTCAGGCGGTGATGAAGCTGCATGGCCACGGCTGGGGAGAAGGAAATGGTCAGTTGGGGAGACTTGAGGCAGCTGGGCGTTGGGGTTTGCTGAGTGCTGAGGAGAGTTGGGACAGGTGGCGGCAGCTGGGGATACTGGGCCATATGGTTGGCAGGGAGGAGAGGCTTCGTGGGCCTGGGCTTCGGCAGGCCTCCTTGGGCCTAAGAAAAGTGCCATTTTTCTTGTTATTTTCTTTCAAAATTACCACCTTTCCTTTAATTTCCTTGCTTTTCAAGAGCCACAAATGATCTACAAAATAAATTATAAACTAAATTAAAATTAAATATTTTCATTAATAAAATATACCATATAACTCCCATGAAAATATTAATTAAAATTTAATTTACATAACATTTAATTTCAATAAAATCATATTTTTAGCATTCAAACTAACAATACTAATTTTAAATAATTCAATTACAACATAACACAATAAAATATCTATAAAAACATATAAAAATCTAGAAAATTACAATAAGACTAATAAATGCAAAATTACTTAAAAACTCAATAAATTAATTAAAAACTCAAGTATTAAGCAACAATTAGCATATAAAAAGTGGTAAAATAACTCTATTTTGTAGAGTTATCAGTGCGCGCACTAGTGCACACATGCGCATGCACCCGCACGCCCTACGCGTGCACCCTAATCCTCTATGCGTGCGCCCCCTGGGCGCGTCCCCCCCAAGTTGCACGCACACCGTTGACCGTCCCCCCTCGCGTGCGCGCGCGCACACACACCAGGTGCACACGATGAATAGTACCTGAAACGGGTACTGTTCATCCATATTAAATTTTGTTTTTTAAATTAAAGAAAATAAAATTTTGAAAAAATAATTATTTATAATCAAAGCCAAAAATATCAAATTTGTTTTTGTATTTAAATTTTTTTTAAAATAAGATATTTTTGTTAGTTGACATTTAAATAATTAGATATTTTCTACAAAGATTCAAATTCAAATTTAAAAATAGACTAACAACTTAGTTTTAAATCTTTTAATATATTAAGATATTAGAATTAAGATATTTTCTTTTAAATTCTTGATATTTTTATTAAATCTTTATTTGAAAATATAAATATCTTTTTATTATATAGTTTTTAAAATTTAAATTATCTGAAATTTGAATATTGTTAGTTAGATATTTTTATGGATATTTGAATTTGATTAACTATTTTGAGATATTTTAGGGTTGATATAACTATTAATATTTTATTTTTTAAAATGGTTAAAATATTAGTTAATAGTTGTAACAACACAATATATTTTTTGAAAAAGAGTTAAGATATTGATTTTAAAATTTAAAATTGGTTAAATTTTGAAAAATATCATTTTTTCCACCAATTAATAAAATGGGATTTAAATTAACTTTGGTTAATTATTGATAAATCCTATTTAAATTAATTTAATATTTTTTTTCAAATTAACCTAAGCCAAGTTGATTGTTGATAAATGAAATTTAAATTAACTATTGTTAATTGTTGATAAATTTCATTTAAATTGACTTATTTTTGTAAAAAATTAATTAATTTGAATTTTTTGGTTAAATTCTAGATGATTAATTGTGGTATTTTTGCATAAATTCATAGAATTGCTCGTATAGTAATATGATTAGGCCCATCCAATTATAACATGTCTGTTTGCACTATATGTGGTATTTTTGTAATTGGGCTTAGATGCATATAGTGGCCCAAATGTTTGTTAGATATATGATTTTTTGCCAAATAAAATATTCATAAAATGATAGGTTTTATTTGGGCCCATTAGAAAATGTAAAGTTTAAATTCCTCTCTTGTGGGTGATTCCACTTTTGAATCCCCATTTTCTTTGCATGACTATAGTAGGTCTAATCAATTAATAACAATTAATAAAACGAAGGTTTAAATTCCTGTCTTTTAGACCTTGTACAGAAGAAATGAGACCTTTGTAGTGGGAACGACAAACTGGACCCAGCCCTTCTCTATAGAAGCCCAATTGTTAAGGCCCATTTACCTGAGTTGGACTTAATTGAATAGGTTCATTATATTAGTTAAACCTAAATATTGATTAGCAACAAATTAATTCTAAATTACTTGAATTTGTTTCAATGTGACACTTTAGAATTAATAGGAAATTATAGGACTTTGGTTTTAAAAATTTAATATTTTCAAATTTTTTGAAAACCATAGTCATTAATTTTCTAAAAATAAATAGTAAAAAATACTATTTTTTAATTTTATAATGAGCTTATTTTAAGAATTTTTATTCGATCTCCACCGTCGGTTTAGCATAGTCAATAGCTTAATGGGGACCTCGAGGCACTTTGATTCGTCCCCCTACGGAAGGTGTTCATTCATTATTTTGACAAGGTTAGATTTCGAAAAATAGAGAATTATAGGTCAAATTCTACTAGACTCACCCCTACGGTGACTACTAGGACTAAATCTATGATTATCGAAACCGTGGGTCTAGCTCATAAAATAAGATATTTTGTTTTCTTATTTTGATTGAATAGTAGGCTTTTAATAATGGTGTCAATTATTAAATGAGTTTACAACTCTATTTAACTAGTGGTATTTTTTACTCTCGCCAACTGGGACAAGGATATCATAGATTAGTTAAAAACCTAAAAAAATAGAGATATGATTGTTTTTGGTATTTTTTTTCTCATTTCTTACATATTTTTGGTATATGTTGTGCTATTTCTTGAAATTTGTGTGAATAGAAGTTTTATTGAGCAAATGTAATTGATTTATATTTTATTGGTAATTTGTAGTATAATTATGGCTGTGTCGACTCCCATCCTTTCTCAACTTCTGATGGAGAAACTCACTACAGAAAACTTCCTTAATTGGAAGTAGAATATCAACATAGATTTGATTGGCGACAACTCCGAATTCGTCATGATTGAGGAATCCCCAGAACAAGCACCTTGTTCGCACGTTCGTGATGGAACTGTGAATGCTCGTGATGGCACTGTCAATGCTCGTGATGGCACCGTAAATGCTTGGATAACACTGTCTTCGCACATACGTGATGACACTGTGAATGCTCGAATAGCACCGTATCTGCACATTTGTGATCAACTCAACTATGGTCTGACGTAGCTTATGAACGAGCTTCAAATTCTTGAGCCTATCATGGGTGGACCTAGTAAAGGAGGAGAAAATAAGACTACTGTTGTTGCTGCTAATCTAGTTAAGATTGAAGCTAACCAAGCTTCGTCTTTGAAAGCTGAAAACAAGAGGAAAGGTGGACAAAACAACAACCCCAAGCCTGCAAAGGCTGCAAAGACGAGTGCACAACCAAAATCACAGATGCCTAAGGGAAAGAACAAGAAAAACAAGAAAGGTAAATATAAGTGTTTTCACTACAAAGAGAAGGGGTATTGGAAACGAGATTGCCCCAAGTTTCTAGCAGCTAAAAAGAAAGGTAATGATTATAGTTCATTTATCTTTGAAGCATGTGTTTTAGAGAATGATAAATCCATTTGGATTATTGATTCTGGATCTACTAACTATGTTTGTAACTCTTTACAGCTTCTTGAATCGTGGGAGGAAGTGGACGAAGGCGGTTAAAAGCTTAGAGTTGGGAACAGAGCGTTCGTTGCGGTCCAAGCTAGAGGAAGAGCTCATCTGAAGTTTGAAATACTTAATTTTAAAAGATGTATTTTTTATTATGAATTTTAGTATAAATTTAATTTCAGTTTCCATGTTGCAATTAGAACGATTTGTTAAGGCTTTTACAAGTTCTAATATATCTATTTCTTTCAATGGATCACAATTGTGTATTGCATGTTTGGAAAATGGGCTTTATATTCTGCGACCTAACGAATCCCTCGCTCTTAACAATGATTTATTCAAAGTAGCTAAACCTAGGACCAATAAACCTCAAAAGGCCGACAACGATAATATGACATATTTATGGCACTTGAGGCTAGGTCACATTGGCTATGATAGGATTCAAAGACTTACAAAAGACGGACCTTTGAGGGAACTCACCTTAGGTGAATTACCTATCTATGAATCTTGTCTAGAAGGCAAACTGACCAAACGTCCATTCTCTGCAAAGGGTGATAGGGCCAAATAACTACTTGGACTTGTTCATTACGATGTTTGTGGACCTTTGAATGTACAAGCCAGGGGTGGTTTTGAGTATTTCATCACTTTGATTGACGATTACTCTAGATACTCATGTCTTTACCTAATGCATAGGAAATCAGAAACATTTTCAAAGTTTCAGGAATTCCTAGCAATGGTTCAGAACGAATTAGGTAAAACGTTAAAGATCTTGCGATCTGATAGGGGTGGAGAATATTTGGATATGCAGTTCCAAGATCATTTAGCTGAACATGAGATTTTATCACAACTTACTGCCCCAGGTACTTCGCAACAAAATGGTGTAGTGGAACGCCAGAACAGAACGTTATTAAAAATGGTTAGATGCATGCTTAGTTACTTAACTCTACCAACTTTGTTCTGGGGACATGCAATTGAAACCACGAACGACATTCTCAATGTCGTGCCATATAAATCAATCCCCAAAACACCTTTAGAACGCTGGAATGGTCGTTAACCTAGTTTACGCCATTATAGAATTTGGGGGTGTCCCGCCCACGTCCTGAGGAAAAAAGAAGGAAAGCTAGAACCAAGAATTGAAGTTTGCATGTTTGTTGGCTATCCTAAAGGTACTTGGGGTGAACTTTTCTATAGTCATTCAGAAAAGAAAGTGTTTACTTCTACGAAAGCTACTTTTCTAAAAAAAAATGACTATGTCCAAAACTTCAAACCACGCAGCAAAGTAGTTTTAGAGGAGATGGTTAAAGAATTGACTCAAACCAATGTTCCATCGTCATCAACGTGAGTTGATGATGAAATTTCCACTCTTCATGTCCAACCAACACAAGTCGATTTAAATGAAGGAAGTACAACTGTTCCTGAGCAAATAGTCATGGAGCCTTGTCGTAGTGGGAGGGTTTCTAGGAACCAAGTTCGCTATGGTTTGGATAGTGAAACCAATATGGTTGTTGGTGACACTAGTGATGATGATCCATTGTAGTTCAAACGGGCAATGGCTAGCCATGAAAAGGAACTATGGCTCGAAGCCATGAAACAGGAAATAGAGTCCATGTACTCAAATTCCGTGTGGGATCTTGTGGAAACACCTAGTGACTTTAGGGCCATTGGGTACAAGTGGATCTACAAGAAGAAACGAGGTGTTGATGGAAATATCGAGACTTATAAAGCTCGATTAGTAGCAAAGGGTTATACCCAAAGAGAAGGCGTGGACTATGAGGAAACTTTTAGTCCGGTAGCCATGCTCAAGTCCATTCGCATCCTCCTATCCATAGCAGCCGCTCTCGACTATGAGATCGGGAAAATGGACGTCAAGATAACTTTTCTTAATGGAAGGCTTGACAAAGTTATTTATATGGATCAACCGGAAGGATTTAAAGTAGCTGGACAAGAAGGAAAAGTTTGCAAGTTGAATAGGTCCATCTATGGACTTAAGCAAGCTTCTTGCTCCTAGAATCTTAGGTTTGATGAAATAATCAAAACCTATGGCTTTGAAGAAAATATTGATGAGCCCTGTGTTTACCAACTGAAGGCAAATCAAATAGGGGTATTCCTGGTTCTTTATGTAGATGATATCTTACTCATTGGAAACAATGTTCAGAAATTATCAGATGTGAAGAATTGGTTAAGCACTCAATTCCAAATGAAGGATTTGGGTGAAGCAAGTTATGTTCTAGGTATCCAGATCATTAGGGATAGAAAGAACAAACTCTTAGCTCTATCTTAAGCAACTTACATAGATAAAGTGCTTGAACATTTCTCAATGACAAATTCAAAGAAAGGACGTTTACCCTCTCGCGATGGAGTTCATCTTTCAAAGAAGCAATCTCCCTAGACTCCTGAAGAGGAAGATGCAATGAGAAAAGTTCCTTACGCATCTGCAGCTGAAAGTCTGATGTATGCCATGTTGTGTACTAGACCAGATATCTGTTATGCTTTAGGGGTGAACATTTGACCAGAAAAACTCGCAAACCCGCTTGATCCCCAACCCGAAAACCAGTATTTTGGGAAAACCCATCGGATTCGGGTTAAATTCGACCCGAACCCGTCAGGAGTCGGGTTGGGTTCGAGTTTGAAATTTGTTGAACTTGAGTTCGGGTTCAGACCCGAAACCCGAAAAAAAATGATATTTTTGAAATAAATGTAAAAAAATGGTATTTTTGCAAAATTGGGTTTTTCAGCCCAAAACCCAAGAGGCCCAGCCCAACCCAAAAACCAACCCAAACAAACCCGAAACCCGAAACCTCACAAAACCCTGAATTTTTCGGATCAGTTTCGGTAACATTTTTCTCCACCCGAAACCCGCAAAACCCGAACTCGATGCACCTGAAACCCGAAAATCCGACCCATGTGCTCCCCTACTATGCAGTGGGAGTAGTGAGCAGGTATTAGTCAAACCCAGGATCAGAACATTGGATAGCAGCTAAGCATATCCTGAAGTATTTAAGGCTGACTAGGGAATATATGTTAGTCTACAAGGGTGGTGTTCTAAACCCTGTAGGCTACACTGATTAAGATTTTTAGACTGATGTCGATGACAGGAAGTCTACTTCTGGAATTGAGTTTACTCTTGGGGGTGGAGCTGTGATAAGGAGAAGCATAAAACAGTCTGCAATCTCAGATTCCACCATGGAGGTTGAGTACATAGTTGCGTCAAAAGCAGCTAATGAAATAATTTGGCTAGAGAAGTTCTATTCGGATCTTGGTGTTATTCTAGAAATGGATAAAACGCTTGTGTTGTTTTGTGACAATACAGGAGCGATAGCCAACTTGAAAAAACCTCGTAGTCACAAGTGGAGTAAGCATATAGAAATGAAGTATCACATTATTCGAGAATATGTGGCCAGGGGAGATGTGAAGGTTATGAAGATTGCAACTGAATACAATCTTACAGATCCGTTTACAAAGACACTACCAGAAGCTACATTTGATAAGCATATCAAGGAAATGGGATTAGTAGAATTAAGGCATTAGTTTCAATTAGTGCAAGTGAGAGTTTGTTGGGGTTTTATGCCCTAATTAAAACCCAATTCTTTGTAATTGCATTTTATTATCAATAAAAGAATAGAAATAATTTTTTGACTTGGTCAATCACTTTGCTCACAAGTTTTATTTTCATGATTATTTGTTTAATATAAACTTCTATTAAATCCCGAGCATATAGCTAATCGTATTTATAGTGACATAATCACAGTGGAATATAAGTATGATTATATGTTCAAAATAAGTTAGTCCTAAGATTAGTTAGTACACAGGATTTACACTGACTTGCCAATCTACGATATGATCTACTTACACATTATGGTGTTATGTTCTTTCGAGAACATTAGCAAAGTAGATAAGATCGGATGTATTTGTTACATTGGACATGACCGATATTGACAGTTGATAAGATAAGGAAACATATCGTTATTATCTATTCTAGTCATATCATATAGTTGACATAGGTCAATTTAATCTCAATTCTGAGTGGTTAGTATTATAACTGATTGTATTATTTGAGTTCTTTGACTTGTTCGTTACAAGCTTACCCTACGGAGTAGCCCATACTTACATCTTGGGAACTCGGTAGTATAATTGAGTGGGAGTGTTAATCATAGATATGAACATCTATAGCTTCTGATGAAGAAGTGAAACAATGGTTTCCTTTTAGTTTGGTTCAATGTGTTAAATGATAGAGATCTTATTTTAGTAATTAAATTAGTTTACTAAAATATCATTTACAAGGAACTAAGTGTTTTAAGGATAAAATACAATGAGGGGTAAAACGATATTTTAGTCCCATCTCGTTGTAGACCGTCTATAGAGGATTGAGTGACAATTATGGTTGTAACAATGGATAATTAATAACATATCTATATTTTTTATAGAGCGTTCTATGAATTCAAGAGTGCAATTCCGAGTCTTTAGTGGAGTCACGAGGAATTAATAAGTTAGTAAATTTATTTGTTAGATTTATGATAACTTATTGGAGCTTGATTTCATAGGCCCATGGTCCCCATTGTACCCTGGATAAAATCATCTAGACAGTCTCAATTAATTGATTTAATTATAAATTAGAATTATCAAAGTTGACCAGGTCAATTTTGGATAGTTTCACGAAGTTATGTAATATTGAGAAGAAAAGAGAAATTAAGGCAGATTTATTAATTAAGATAAACGTGTATCTAAATTAATAAATAAGTTTAAATCAAGGTTCAAAGTATAAATAATTAATTTGATAAAGGATTTACATAATTATTTAATTAATTAAATCAATAGAAAATAATATATGCCTTGATTTTATGTCTAATGGGCTTATAATCAAATGGGAAATTTCACGGGCCTAAAACCCATGATATTCGACCTAGGGCTGTTTATTGGCTATTATTTTATTGATGTTTTAATTAAATTAAATGCCCTAATTGACTCTATAAAAGGAGTGCTAAGTGAGCGATGAAAACATAAGTTCAGAAGTAAAAACACAAGTTTCTGATAATTTTTTATATTCTCTCTAAACACAAGTCCTTTTCTAAGCCTCTTAGTTATTTTCTCTTCTTCTCTCTGTATCTATTTCATGTGTTGAGAATTGCCCACTCTGGTCTAGGTTATTCTAAGGATACTTTGGAAGGTTGTGAAGAAAATTGAAGATTAGTTCAGTTTCTTAGTAATACTCTGCGACAGAAATGATACAAGTGTTAGAGAAACTGAAGGAATGACTCATTCATTCTGCTGCATATAATAATTGCCCACTCTAGTCTAGGTGATTCTAAGGATACTTTGGAAGGCTGAGAAGAAAATTGAAGATCGCTTCAGTTTCTTGGTAATACTTTGCGACAGAAAGGATACAAAGGTTAGAGAAACTGAAGGAATGACTCATTCATTCCGCTGTATATAATGTAAGTATTCTTATCATTATTTCTCTTTGAATTAAATTTTAGAAACATGTTCTAGGTTATCTCATATTAATTTGTTTAATATTAGATCTACATGAAAATAAATAAAGATCTTGTATAAGTTTCTCCCACAAGTACCTGTATGACTTGTGTAGTAATTAGGTTTACATGCTTAATGCCTTTAATATGTTTAAGTTTATCACAGAGATGTAGAAAACCTGCATATAGGTTGAGATCTTATATCTTGAAAAAGAATAGGAATCGATTTAGGTTAACCTGCTATTTGAATAGGAAGAAAGAAATCTAGAATTGATTAATAAAATTAGTAGAATGAAAAGTTAATGAAATTAATACCCTAGGTCTTTTTAATAGTGATTTTAAATCTTTTAATTAGTTGTTTTTGTTCAAAGTTATTTTTAATTTTAAAATTAAATTCAAAAATCAAAATTTTAGTTGCCAAATAGAAAGTAAAAAAACAATTGTTGGTAATTAGAAAACAGTCTTCGTGGGAACGAGACTCTACTTATCATATATTACTTGAATCGATTGCGTGCACTTGTGTATATATAACTTGTGTATATATTACAGTCTTGTGCACTTGCGATCAATAAACTAAATTTTGACTCCAATTAAGGTGTTCAAGAAATTTCCATTTCTCCAAATGAAAATTAATTATTAACTTTATTAGTATCTTCTTAAACCAATATTTGATTTCAATAAATCAAATATATTTTTTTTAAAATGAATACTAATTTTCTTGTTTCACAAACAAGATATTTGACTAATTAAATAGTGTTGTGGATTTTCCTAAGTGTGTGCAAGTGTACACAATCGTTGAACAAGTAGTATAATGAAAGTAATTTTTATCGTCTCCTCAAAGATTGTCAAACAAATATTGTAAAAATCAACATCAAATAATTGGGGGTACAATTAAATATTTTTTTTATGATTTAATCAATTGAATTAAAGAACAAAAAGAACTATACAAGAGAATTAAAATAGGTCTTTGACAATAAAGCTAGAAAATGACAAATTGTAATTAATATTGTGATAAAAGTTAGGCATATCAAATCCCCCTAATTTGTAATTTTGCCCCTGATGTTGCAACAAAGTTCATAGCAAAGTTCTCTTGTAACTATGATTTCCAATTTAATGCACATGCCATTTTTCCAAATGCTCATGTTAAAATTCCATCAATTAAATTCACATACTCCTAGGCTCAATTTAATTTCAAGAACATAATTTCAAGCATCAATCCTTCAAGTTTGCAAGGTGAATAAAATATCCCTAAGTTATCCACTAATCAATAACAAAGTTATCAACATGCATCAATCAAGCATTTCCACTAATTTTAACCCTTACGAAATTAAAACTAACTTGTCTCTCCCCTAAGTTGATCATTCTCAAGCAAGAAATTTGTACAATAAAAATAGCTCAAATGAACAAGAGAAATTTTTCATAACACATTCAACACTTTGGGGCTGATTACAAATTAGGGTTCATCAATATCCCTAACACAAAAAATTTAGTTCATAGTCAAAATGCCCAAATCACCACAATAAATATTCAACATTATCTCAAGAGTTCAAGAAAGAAAGAAAAAGAAAATTAAATTAAATGAAAGTAGAGTTTAGAAAAACAAGCCAAATTGATAGAGATAATCTATTGTTTGTCTTCTAACTCTTCTTCTTCTTCTAGCTTCCTTCTCCTAGGTTTTTTTCTCTTCTCTTCTTGATGATTTCAGCTCAAAAGTGCAGAAAAAAAACTATCTTCAATGCAGCATGGGCGGCTGGGTTTTTCTTGGAGAAGAAGATCATCTCCTTTTTTTTTTTGGGCTCACAAAGGGTATAAACCCTCCCTTTCTCTCTCTACACGTGGGGGACCACTTCCTTTTCCTTTTCAGAATTTTGCAGCTCATTTCCACCTCATGTTCCCACTATTCAAGGCTCTCTCCACCTTATTTAATCACATGCCAAGTGTGCAACTTTATGCTGCAGGCTGCCCACACTTTGCTGCAGCAAAGTTGACTGATGTTACAACAAAGTGCCAGAATTTCAGGTCCAAAATGATTTCCTTGCACATGCTTCACTAAGCTTTCCAAGCACCTTCTCGTTATGCCTTCAAAATAGATACCATATTTTTAGAACATAATTCCATTATTTTCCACAAGAGTTATCATTAATTAAAACAGAATACACAAACAAAGTGAAGTGACAAAATGACTAAAACCACACAATAATAACACAAACACTATTTCACTTAAATTTTTAAGTCCAAAATTTCAATTAATAACTCTAAAATATAGAGTTATCAAATAGTCCAATTAAACAATTCACTTTCTTAAACTTTGAATTAAGACATAAATGTCTTGTTTCCAAAAATTATCAATTAAAAATTTAATTGGCAATAAAACAATTAAATAAACAATTTATTTAATATAGTTAAAATTTTGAAATTTGAATTTAATAAATTAATTTAAATTTAAATTTGGTAACCATCACCATCACTAACTTCCTTATTTTTAAATGGCAGAGTATTCTCTTTTTGTTTCTCAAACCCCAGAAATTGGGTATAAAAAATTGGGTAAACACAGATCAGATTCATGACACATGATCTCAACCATGTCTCTGGTAGCAATTGTTGGTTTTTGATCATGTGATTGACAATGCAGCGGAAGCATGAGATAATATTTCAATGCAATAATAACAATTATTAAAGCATAAGAACAAATTACTCTAGAAACCATAACTAGAATGAGATCTTTCTCATGTGCATGAATCTGAATAAATAGAAACTTACAAAAACCTTTTCTAGATGTGGAACACGTGTAGATCAAATAGTGTCTTAGCCTCCTAATCCACCATCATCCATACTATGGCTCGCACAAAGAGAATGAGACAGGTGGATGTCTATGTTATTTGGTAGGATACACAAGCACACTTTTGAATCTCAACACATCAGAGAGTGTTCTTCTCACAATTTAGAGAGAACAAAGTTCTCTATTTTTCCCTCTTGGCAAATAATGTTAATTGCATTTGACCTCTTTTTTTTTTTTTCTCATGATGTTATGTTCTCTTAATATAACAATCAAAAGAAGACCTAGCCCTAATCACATTGGGCCTATGCGTGGGCCACAATCCATTTGGCGCCAATTGCATGGCTGTGGGCCCTATGATATTTATCTTTATGAAGTGTTATTTGTTGGGCCTTTATCATATTATTTTATGTAATGTACAATTATATGAAAAAATTAAATACGACTAAATTAATTTTCAATAAAAATTAATTTCACTTAATTATCAATATAATTTTATTTGCCATTAAATAATATTTCATAAATAAAATTTAAATATTATTTCACAAATAATATTTATTTGTGAGATTGAAAATAATACTTTATTATTTTTAATTATTTCCATTTAATACAAAAATCTTACCTCTGTGTTATCGAGCTAGTACGGGGACAGTATGGACCCGTAGTTCTAAGCTCCAATAATTTAATTAATTTCACCAACTCTAAGTTCCATTAATTAATTTATTAACTATGAATTATTCCACTAGAAATTCATAATTTAACTCTCAAAACTACAGTCTTATATTATTAAAAGCTATAACTATAAAACTGTCAATTGATTTAGTCATTCCATGAGTTATGACTCTCTGCTAGTTGTTCATAATCAAAGCTAGGTCTTAATGTTCGTTAACCTCTCTAATTATATCTTTATCAATTAGTTTCATTGATCATTTAATGAACATTATTCTATAAATTTAATTATAGAATTAAATTTATGTTCTCTAACAGAAATTGAGCGCTCTATGTTCAAGCCCCGAATCAACACTAAAAGGAACAACTAAATAGGTTTCATTTAAGTAACGAGTAGATTCCATATCTATGTAGTATGTTCCAAGCCACTTATAGTTTTATGACTCCAAGATATTAGGAATTCAGTCGTAGAAATATTGAACCTTACCCGATAAGTCAAAAGTCATAAAAGCACAAATAGAAGTTCATTACTCACTTTAGGATTTAGGTCAAGTCTCAAACGACCATCGATTGATGAATGTTGAGCTTCTATATTTTAACAGATATTATCAGAAGTTCTTTATTTCATTGTGTCCTAGTCCAATACAATTTATATTGTATACGGTACCTCCATCTCTTTGTGTCTCTACACTTTGTAGTTTGGATAAACTACTCTGTTTTAAACAGAAGAAAGACCGTACTCATAATCTTTATTAAATAAAGCTCCCACTTTATTTAGAGATTATGAACAATTTTTATATTATTATCTTGAATTAAATCCTCTTGTATATATATCATTATACATATACTTAATTCAAGACCACATCAATAATATTGGATCTTCATGATAAATGACATGTATAATTAAATACAAATATGAGTGCTATATATTAACTTTATTTAAATAACAGTAATCGTTCATACATAAATACACTTTAAATGCACAAATCCCAACAAGATTTTTGTTGCATTTCGGTTAGCAGATGTGCCTCTTCCTTGGCCTCTACCCCGACCTCTCCCGCTTCTTGTGCCTCTCTCTCGGGTGGACATGTTTATATTCTAAGGCACAAAAGAAACCATCATAAGAGGATATAATTCGCATAGTGGTTAATCACTTTAAAGTGTTTAATTGCAAGGATTTGTCATGCATTCTCACATCCACTAAACATCCAAAAATTGCAAAGAGAAATAGGAACATAGAAATTACTAGGAAAATATCCATAACATCCCATTATCCAAAATATCCAAAAAGTCTCAAAAGAAATCCCATTTATTCTAAGTAGTAAATGTTATAGGGATTTTGAAAAACAAAGGGACTCTAATCCTCCATTGTGGCTTGTCCTCGGAGTCATAATCGAAAATATCCTCAGAGATGTGGATGTAATTTGGGGCACTAGCTCTTGCCCTTAGTCTTTCACTCACTTCTGGTATAGCGAAT
This sequence comes from Humulus lupulus, assembly GCF_963169125.1. Classification (NCBI taxonomy): domain Eukaryota; kingdom Viridiplantae; phylum Streptophyta; class Magnoliopsida; order Rosales; family Cannabaceae; genus Humulus; species Humulus lupulus. The sequence continues at coordinate 134,648,619 of NC_084795.1, forward strand.
AGCGCCTTAGGGCACGCTACATCACCCTCCTGGGGGATCGCCGTCTCCTCGTGCTCCTCCAGATCCCCATTCTCATCTAGAACGAGGAGCATTTCCATCCTGTAGAACTCATATCCGTCCATGAACTCCAATATAGTGTACTGAAAGGTGGCAAATCCTAAATCATCCTGGCTTATGTCATGCCATACTTCAGTCAATTGGAAAAGAGCCTTGGGAAATGTAGCTAGTGACTTCCTTAGTACCCAATACTATTCAATGGGCCAGACCAGTGCTCCCATTCTATTGATTAGGCCCTACATACGCTCACATACAACCTTGGTCTTTCGGAGCACAATAATTCTCCAATTAGCATCCTCAACAACATAAATCCTTGGAATCTCTCGGATCTCCTTAAGATGTTTCTTTTTCTAGTTGTTCTAACAATAGGAGGAATATTTTCTATTCTGCAATCATAGTACTAACAACTTAAAAAATAAAGTAAAATAAATCAAATAGAGAATATACTTACGACACGGTGATATGATGTTTTCCCAGTCTTTAGCATGTATACGGAGGGGTTCTTTGAAATATGATACCATTTGTAAAACGCCCTATACTACTATCTTTGCAAACGATGACAACTTGATAATTTATATAGAAAAAATATCATAATCTGAAATAGGGTTCAGTGGGGCCTTATAAAATCATACAATATGGGCCCATTTGTTAAAATAAAAATATAATGTCTTTCATGCAATGTAAAAGTAAAATGCTAAAGTCCCATTGATAACATAATTAAATAGGATAACTCATAAAAATGTTCTCAGGCATTGTTAGATTGTTTTCCGTGTAGCAGAGCCCCATGACATACATACTCAGACCAAAGAATGCCCCACATCACCATGCGTGCCAATGAGAAACTCTATTGTCTACCTCGAAGGGGAAAATTAAGGGGGTGAGCTAAAAGCACAGTAAGGAAGTACAAACAAGAACAACAATTCACATAAGTACAATACAAAACTAGTCTAATTGTACATAAGCTTAAAATAGCATATCATAGACATATATAACTGTTTATCGAGTTTTTCGGAAACTAGAATTATAAAAGATAAGAGAGCTTAAAAAGAAAGAATTTAGAAAATGCAAGCAACGTTTTTACGTGGTTGGGGCGTTAATGAGCCTAAGTCCACGAGTCAGTTGTATTAGAGCTTAGAGACTTTTGACAATGGAGTTTTTTGCAAGTTTGAGCAGAGTAATTGCTTACAAGAAAAATCTGGGATCCCCTCTTCAATGCACCACTATTCATATTTATAGGCAAGCAAGTGCATTGGGCTTGGGCTTGGGTCGGGCTAATCCGAGCCCAATTAGGGTGTAAATATTATTTTCTCTCTAATGGAGGCTCAATACAAATGATTGAAATATAAAACATATATTAACCAAGGCCCATTGGGCCAGCCCAAACATGATCACATTATAAGACTCACGACAAACTGGTGCTTCAGTCAGGGTCTTATGGGCTACGAGGAAGATTCGGGGGACAAGATCTGTCAGTGTAGTGGCAACGCAGTTCTGACCCAATGGCGCACATTCCCAAGGTAGCCTCCTCTGCATGTTACTTATGGAGACCAACTTCCATGTTTCTCGGGGACCTGTCAACTTCAGGGAAGACCAAACTTTCCCCGTCCAGACATCTTGTCCGGGTTCATTTTCTAATGTCCCGATTCATTCTCGACAAGGTCTATTCCTAGACTAGTGAGCTTGCCACCTCTATTGGCATCCCGGAGAATATGGGTAGGTTGGGGACAAGGATGTCTGGTCCGGGTTCATTTACTAATGTCCCGTTCATTCTCGACAAGGTCTATTCCCAGACTAGTGAGCTTGCCACCTCTATTGGCATCCCAGAGGATATGGGTAGGTCGGGGACAGGGATGTCTGGTCCGGGTTCATTTACTAATGTCCCGATTCATTGACGATCGGCCAATCAGTATTTTCTTCTTCCCTGTTCATTGGGCTCAGGATGGGCTTGGATCTCTTTGAGGGAGCCCATGTACCCATCGTGTCATGCCACGTGTCCCGGGGGAAAATAGGGATAACAATAACCTCATACACTTTATCTGAATATTTCAGCATAACAAATAAAGAAAACAATTCTATGAGGTAACCAGTAAAGCGTAAACCAGTAAATCCTCATCTATGAAGTATTCACGATCTGAGGTCCCAGAATAACCTCGGCGCATTCACTCTATGAGTTACGTCATACCTTAGTAACTCATTTGTTGTGTCGCGTTCAGCACGCTAACAACACTTTGCTTTTCTTACAGTCATACAACACTTACATACATAACAATTTATTTCACAACTTATATCTCATACAGTTCAACATAATAGCATAAAAAATCTAGCTAACTTCCTTACCTCTATTCCATGCAGATTAAAGATCAAGATACTTCACACCGAGCCTAGAATAACAATCAAACACTCATCTTAATACCAAATAAAACAAAACACACCCTACAGATATAGTCCACGTGTGCATGGGTCATGCACACGCGATACAAGTTGCATCCCAAATTTATTCATACAATAATCTCACATAAACTCATCAAAGAATAATAACAAAATTACTAAGGGTAATTCAACAGTCTCAAAACAAGGATCATGCACTTGATCAAATAGTGTAATTTTGAACATAAAAAATAACTTGCATGTAACATGCATACGTGGAAGGGTTCTTAAAATTTTCCTTGAAGTCAGTAAATTTTATTGTTACTTTCTTAAAAAAAAATCAGCAAGAAATAATTTACCAACTCTGTTAACATTACCACATTACCTCTTTAGATCACAAGGTTTCATTCTAGATTTTATATCACGAAAATTTATTTTATTTTAACTAGCCCTTTAGTAAAATTTGCACCAAAATAATAAAATCTCATTTATTATTTTTTTTAAAAATAAACAATAACAACATTTTTCTATTTCCCTCAAAATAATTAATTTTGACAAAATTAAATAATTTCATAAAATAATTTTATTCATTTTAGCAAAGTTAATTAAATAATTAATAATAAAAAAATGACATAAATTAACCTTGTAGAAAATAAGACCCCAAGGTCACAAAATTTGACATTAAGTCACAATTAAATAGAAGTTGGAAAAAGACTAACTATACTCCAATTTATTAAATAAATGCTTTGATCACCTTTTAAAAATAGTTTTACTTAATTATTTTGTAAATTAAATCAGCATAATTATTTATGAATAAATACACATCTAAAGTATGAAAAAATCATATTTTTCATATAAAAATTTTAAGACATGAATTATTATGACATATATTTGATATATTTTTAATTGAAAGAGATTTTTCATAATACTAAGTAAAAATCAGCAAGCAAAATATATACCCCAATTCACAATTTTCCTATAAACCATTTTAACAAATAAATCTAGTATGACTACTTACCTTTATGCATTCGATAACCCAATTAACATGTAACAACAATTTACTAAATAAAATAAAACTCAAACCTAAAAAATACATGTTGGCCGAGACACTAACAAAGATTACAAAAAAAAAAAAAAAATGCAAAATAAAATAAGTTATCACTACCATTCATTCAGCCTCCAATAAATACCTTAATATATTCAATACACATTACATTACAATATTTAAGCACATTAAAATCAAATAGATTTTATTAATATATCAATGAAAATTCTATCATGGTTGTAATATCACAACAAACATTAATCAAGAAAACATGTTTATCATAATTCAGAAGAAACAAAATGGACTATAAAACACATACTAGGCTGAAACATACACAACAAAATACATTCTTGGTTTCCATTTTTAATTTAAAACCTAACATGCCTTTATTCAAAATACCAAAACAACACATGTGTTCATTATAGCAATATTAAAAAAACTATATGCTAGGACATATACTCTTGCTTGGCCGAACCCTATCATCCAAACAAGCCCATCAAGACCATCAAATCAATACATCATCACACCTTATAATCATGCATTAAAAAACTAACAAAATCAAGAGATAACAATAACACTAGAATCTCTTTTTCACAATCATGTTTTTTTAACAAACAAAACCCAAACACATATACAAAGAAGATATAAGTCATCAAAACAACAATAATTAGAGATTTTCATTACCTCCTTGTTAGAAATCAACACTCAAAAAGAGAACTATGGTCACCCTCTTGGTATACCTAGGGTTTTCTAACCCCACAACAAAGGAAGAACGAAACAACAACAAAGAAACAAAAAGACATAGCAACAAGAAGATGAAAAAGAAAATGGAGTAGAGGATTCAGTAACTATGAAAACAAGAACACAATAATAAATTGTGGCTGTCAAAAACAGATTCAAACTGAGTTTAGATACTCAGAAATTTGTATCTGAGAAATACCAAATTAAACGAGGATATCAGATTTTATGTCCAGTACAGAATTCAGTTAATTGGCATCATCTGGTTTGGGACAAACTGAATATTCTGAGACATAGAATTCTGGTTTGGTTGATCATGGAGGGAAGGTTGCCAGTCCGAGAGAGGCTTCAGGGATTTCACATCTGTCAAGAAACAGATTGTGTTGTTTGTGGAGATGGATTAGAAAATATACAACATTTATTCTTTGAATGCTTGTATAGCCGTAGGGAATTACAAGAATTAAAGACTTGGTTACATTGGAAGACATCAGCTATTTCTCTACATGGATTACTAAGTAACATTAGACATAGCAAGCATAACAGATTTAAAAAAGGAGTTTTTACTGTCACAATGGCTGCTTTGTGCTATCAAATTTGGTTAAACAGAAATGAAGCTTTGTGGCATTTTAGATGTAAACAAGCAGGTTCAACTGTACAGATTATAAAGAATGTGGTCAAATATAGAGTTATAGGAATTTGGTATAGGGAATTATCTCATAGAGATAAGTATTGGTCTGATCAATTGTGATAAGATTTAAATGTAAAGATTTCAGACCTTTTTGGTGCTGTAGGTTGTAAATTTTGTTGGTTTTAATATACTATTCTTTGATTTACCAAAAAAAAAAAAACCTAGCTTGAAACCACTTTTTCCTCTTCTCCTTTTCTTTCTCTCTATTTCGTGCCCCTCTCTCTCTATGCCAGTCTCTCTCTCTCTCTTCCTCTCTATGCAGTCGACCACCAAGTGAGTCCCCAAGACTCTTTGGTTTGCATTTTATTTACCCTACGGTCTAATTACTTAGGCTAATGGGAAAAGGTAAGTTTCTCCATTTAAGTTTCCCAAATTTGTTGGCTTAGAATCACTTGGGGATAAGGGTGAATTCAATGGGGTAAGTCAACATGAATCAAAAATGGAAACAAGGATATTTCTCCCCCTTGCCTTGGTCGACCACCTCACCCTCTCTCTCTCTTACTCGGCCACTAAGGCCATTTATTCTCTCAAGTTTCCAACTTTTCAAATACATACAAGACAGCTAATGAATCCTTCCCTCTTTATTTCTTATTTTCTCCTTTGAATTTTAAAAAATATAAATAAATAAAATGGGAAAAATACATGGTAGCTTATTACATGCTCACCATGCATACCATGTACATGCACCCACCCAACCAAGTGCTCTAATCCATCACTACTAAGCATGCACCTTATTGCACACAATCAAAACTCATAAATAAATCAACAAAATAAAACAATTGAATTTCAATTCACACAATTGCTACCAAACAATTCAAATAATTAAAATAAAATTCTAACACTTTAACAAACAACAATTAAACTAATACAAACAAATAAAAAAATTAAAAAAAAATAGGGTGCTACAAACGCTCTGGTCCTTTGGCTACCTCCCCTGTCAAAACGAAAGTCAACCACCCTGTTGAAACCAAGACTCAGGCGTCGTCGATTGCCTAGAAAATAAAGCTAGTTGGTTTGATGGTGGGAAAGGTGTCTCATCCTCAAAAGGAAAGTCCATTGAATTGGGTAACTCCTTTTCTCTGAAAAAGGCAATTTCTTCAAAAAAGGAAACTCATCCTAAACCAAAGAATCAATTCTCCTTTAATGAGGATAACGCTGGACATGGTAATATCATGGTAATCCCAAATCCACTTATTGATCTGAGTAGTCCCATGACACCGGGTAGTTCTTACAATGATGAGGTGTCCTTTAAATTTTAATATACTCCTAACCAAAAAGAGATTTATGGTATTACCTCACATCCTTGCGTGGAAAAAGAGGCTCTCAAGCACTTGAATGACATTAATGACAAGATAAGTGATACACTGTTAAACATTATCATGGATTATGAGCATTCAAACAATAACTTTATACACACCAACCATCATTACTCATAATCATTAAAGCCAAGATCAAGCATTTATTTAGAGCATACAAAATACAATAAATGCACATACCTCCCAATCCATCCATGTGAGCCATTTGATTCCAAGAACCACCAACAAGAATCACTACAAAACCACAAGATTAGAGCAATAACCCTAGAGGCACAATGTGGAGCTATCCCCCTTTGTTCTTATTACCAATCACCTTAAAACCCCTTAATCACCAAAGACATATATTTATATGTCATACCCTTGTAACCCAAAGGGGTTATTCACTAATAGGGCTTAAGTGGGTTTTATTATGGTATACTATAATTTAATGGGCCAACTATAGTATTAAGGGTGCTCTCATGTGCCTCTAACATATAGTTAATTTATTAACCATCCCATTATGGTTATTAGTGTAAAATTAGGCACATAATTAATGATTGTGTATTATGGAATTAAACCTATGATTGTATTAGTTCATTATAATAATTCCAACATTCTCCCACTTGGACAATACAATCAAGCCACCATAACAATGTCTATCATTCCACATAAGGTAATCAAATAAAACATACATAACATCATATCTAGAGGATACACATATCATGTATGAATTGACCTTGTAGACATTCAATTCAAAACAATCATCAACAATCAATCCAAACATGCATGAGGTACAACAAAATTGAGATTATGCGCATTCATCTCGTTTTGTACCTGTCACTTCCATGAACAACAAAATATACGTATAAACATACATATGTAACAACAACAATAAAGAAGTGACTTCATCATCATAATGCATGTTCTTAACAAAACACAAGCCATAAGCAATCCGTACGAAATACTAGCATGTCCAATACAAAAATAACAAACTCCCACTGAGCTTAACAAGCTAGGCTCCCAACAATCCCATTCGGGCAACATGTTCTAAAAACACACATATAGGTAAGCCTTTCGTTAGTGGGTCTGCTAACATGCTAGTGGTAGGCGTGTATTCGATAGAAATGAGGGACTCAGCGACTTTCTCTTTAACAAAATAGTACTTTATATCAATATGCTTTGAGCGAGAAGTACTCCTAGTGTTCTTAGAGAAAGCTACTGCTGCAGAATTATCACAATACAATTTCAGCGGCCTCGTGATAGAGTCTACAACATCTAGTGCTGAAATGAAATTCCGCAGCCATATGGCTTGACAAGTAGCCTCATAACACGCCATATACTCTGCCTCCATTGTGGATGAAGCTGTGAGTGTCTGCTTGACACTTTTCCACGATACAGCTCCTCTAGCCATCATATAAATGTAGCCTGAAGTGGACTTTTTATCGTCCACGCATCCCGCATAATCGGCGTCACTGAACCCAACTATATCCAGAGTGTCAGCTCGCCGATAGGTCAACATATGATCCTTGGTACCCTGAAGATACCGCATGACCTTCTTAGCCGCTTTCCAATGGCTAAGTCCGGGATCACTCATGTACCTACCTAACACGCCGAAAACAAAAGCAATATCAGGGCGTGTGCATACTTGAGCATACATAAGGCTACCAACCAGTGACGCATAAGGAACAGCTTTCATTTCATCTCTCTCTTTATCATTTTGTGGACATTGAGCCTTTGAGAACTTGTCACCCTTCACTATCGGTGCTTTCCCAGAAGAACATGAATGCATGTTGAATCTTTTCAAGATCCGATCAATGTAAGTTTTCTGAGACAAACGAAGAATACCATTGGCCCTATCTCGAAGGATTTGAATCCCGAGAACATAAGAAGCTTCGCCAAGGTCTTTCATGTCAAAATGGTTAAACAATAGTTGTTTTGTCTCAGACAACAGGTCAGAATTATTAGATGCAAGCAGGATGTCGTCAACATACAATACTAGAAAAATAAAAATGCTCCCACTGACCTTCATGTATATACATTGATCTACTACATTCTCCTTGAAACCATTTTCAGTGACAATCATATCGAACTTGAGATACCACTGCCTTGATGCTTGTTTAAGCCCATATATTGACTTCTTGAGTTTGCAAACCATGTGTTCTTTGCCAGACTTCTCAAAACCTACAGGTTGAGTCATGTAAACATCCTCAGATAAGTCTCCATTCAAGAAGGCAGTCCTTACATCCATTTGTTTGAGTTCTAGATCAAAATGAGCAACTATAGCCATAATGATTCGCAACGAATCTTTGGTGGAAACAGGCGAAAAAGTTTCTTTGAAATCAATGCCCTCTCTCTGACTATAGCCTTTAGCCACAAGTCTAGCCTTGTACCTCTCTACTTGCCCATTTGAGTCACGTTTGATCTTATACACCCATTTGCATCCGATGGGTCTACAACCTTTGGGTAGCTCAACCAACTCCCAAACTTCATTTTGTGACATAGAACTCAATTCTTCTTTCATTGCATCCACCCACAATGCAGATTTAGGACTATTCACAGCTTCTTGATAAGTAGCTGGCTCAGAATCATCTCCCACATCAAACTCATGCTCCTGCATATAGACAAGATAGTCATCAGGAATAGCAGGCCTGCGGGCTCTTTGTGATCTTCTCACCACAACCTCATCACCCCCCAAATCAAGATTTTCATCCTGTACTGGATCCTGAGGTTCATCATGAGCTTCTATTGGAATTTGTTCAATCACAGGATCATTAGTAGGAGCAGAAGCGGAAGCGGAAGCAACAGGTACAGGGACATAGATACGCTCTTCCCTGAATACAATTTCTCTTGACCCTTGACTTGAACCAAATTCATCTTCGAAATAGACAGCCCTATCTGATTCTATCACCCTGGTGGTGTGAGAAGGACAATAGAACCTAGAACCTCTTGAACCAATAGTGTAGCCTACAAAGCTCCCACTGATAGTCTTTGGATCAAGCTTCTTGGATTGTGGATTATAGGGCCTTACCTCAGCTTTGCATCCCCAAACGTGAAAATGACGCAAACTCGGTTTCTTGCCTGACCACAACTCATATGGCGTCTTTGGAACAGACTTGCTAGGCACTTGATTCAAGATATAAGCAGCAGTCCTTAATGCCTCACCCCATAAAAACTCTGGTAAGCTAGAATGAATTAACATACAACGTACCATGCCAAGAAGTGTGCGATTCCTTCTTTCAGCAATTCCATTCTGCTGGGGTGTCCCTGGCATTGTATATCTTGCATCAATACCACATTCCTGCAAGTATCTGGCAAAAGGCCCGGGGTTCCTTCCAGCTTCATCATAACGCCCATAATACTCTCCACCTCTATCAGAATTGACAGCTTTAATCTTCTTTCCCTTTTGAAGCTCAACATTCGTCTTGAAAATCTTAAAGGCATCTAAAGATTCAGATTTTTCACGAATGAGCTCAACATGACCGTATCGGGAAAAATCATCGATGAAGGTGATAAAGTATTTATAGCCACCCATAGCAGGTGGAACAAAAGGCCCACAAATGTCAGTATAAATAAGCTCCAATACATCTGTGCATCTGTCTGACTTACTTTTTCTAACCTTGGCAGTTAACTTTCCTTTTATACAATCAACACAGGCAGTGAAATAAGAGAAATCAAGATCCTGAAGTACACCATCTTTCACCAATCTCTCCATCCTATCTCTAGAAATATGACCCAAACGTTTATGCCAAAGCATGGAAGATTTCAAATCTAATCTTGCTCGTTTAGAACCAACAACAACATTAAGAGAAGAAGAAGAAGGACAAGAGGGAGAAGTAATAGGAACAACATCATGTAAATCAAGCTTATATAAATTTCCACATAAAGTTCCATTTCCAACCAACATAGAGTCACGATACAAAGTCAGTTTTCCAATTCCAAAAAGAAGACTATAACCTAGTCTATCCAAAATAGATACAGAAATCAAATTCCTCCTAATAGAGGGCAAATAAGCAACATCATGCAATTCCAAAAAATGTCCTGTATTCAACTGTAGTCTAACAGTCCCAAAAAATTAAATTCTGACTTTAGTATCGTCTCCCATGTATACGTACTCCTCCAAACTATTCGGCCTTCTTCGATTTGTCACTGCCTGCAAGGAATTCGTAACATGAATCGTAGCTCCAGTATCTAACCACCAAGTATTTGAGGGCACATCAATAATATTGGATTCTAAACAAACCAACACAAGACATTTACCTTTCCTCTCTAAGTGGGCTTTGAGCTTTCGACAATCGACTTTCTTATGCCCAAAACATTGACAAAAGTTGCACTTCCCTTTGAAATACTCATTCTTGTGACCAGTTGAAGATGAACTCCCTTGTCCATTTCCTTTAGGGTGGTTGCCTTTCTTCTTAGAAGGCCTTTGGTCACTAGAGTTGTTGGAAGTGGACTTTCTCTTCTGAGAATTGCTTGGGTTTGTTACCATGGAGATACTTCTTGCTCTTCCCTTTTTCATGTCCTCTTCTTCCTTGGCAAGAATAGCAGTCATCTCCTCAATGGTCCATTGCTCCTTTTGAGCATTGTAGCTTGATCTGATCGAATCAAACTGAGAGGGAATGGTTTCCATCACAAACCACACCATGTAATCCTCACCAAGATCCAATCCCATACCCTTAAGCTTTTGGTAACAACCCATCAGTTTGTCAATATGAGCCCTAATGTCACCTGTATCGGCATAATTAGTCCGATGGAACAAAGTTAAGCATTCATTTTTCTCATTCTTTGAGAACTTCTTGTACTTCTCCTTGATCGCAGCGAGAAAATCCTTTGCAATTTCAGTTTGAGGAATACTATCACGAATGGACTCATCCATGTGATACCTCATAAGCATCAAACAACAACGATTGGAATGCTCCCAATCCTCATAGGACTTTCTGTCCTTTTCAGTGGCATCAACAGTAGGTTTAGGAGGGGCATCCGTTCTCAAGGCCAAGTCCACTCTCATAAGAGTCAAATTCATCATGAGAGATTCTACCCACTGTTTGTGGTTGGTTCCATTCAGCGTCAACATAGCAGAGGTTCTTGGATTGCTTAAAGCTGAATGAGAAACAAGAGCAATAACCATTAAATGCATGTTGTAACAAAATCATGTCATTTGTGCTCTTTTTCTCATAAATAAATGATCGCAAAATAACAAATGATCATTATGTATGCTAGAGTTCTTAGACAAATTAACAAAATAGAACTCATACACAGGTAAGAACAATCTATTAAATATTATAATCAAATACATTAATTCACTATCGAAAGGATAGATAAATTGTGATTCATAATATTTAATAAATTTTCTTCACCATATTAAGCATCTTTAGTAAGCAATTATCATCGATAGGATAATTAATTACTTATAAGGATCTTAATGTTATTTGGAGGAAAATACAATACTTAAATAAATTAATATTTAAGTGTTCCTCATTACCAAACAATTTTCCATGCTTATTCTTACGATAGGTAAGAAAATAAGCACTAATCGTTGAAATAAATTACAAAATTTATGCCACAATACTAAAATTAACAACCAAAATATGAATAAAATTCATGCATTAGTATTGTGCATACAAATAAATGATAGAAAATTAAAAATGGTGAAAAATGGTGAAAAATGGCCCAAAAGGACCTACGCACGCGCCCCCACGCGCCTGGGATTTAAAAAAAAAAAAAAAAAAATTAAATATGTCCGTACGACATGTCGTTTGAAGAAAACGACATGTCGTTTGGATAAAACGACGCGCGAGGAGGACTCAGCAAACGACGTGTCGTTTGGGCTGAAGGGAAAATGACTCTGATCGTACGACATGTCGTTCTTTCCCGACAGAGGAAAAACGACATGTCGTTTTCTCTCGTCCCTGTTCAGCCAAAAACGATTTCTGGGTCCGCAGGTCTGAAACTCAGGTCGACGCGACCCGGTTCGTGACCCCACCGTATCTCCCACCTCCGGCCACCAAAACCGACGCCGTTTGAGGGGTTTTGTTCCATTTTCAATCCTCTCCCAATTTCCAATACCCATTTACTCCAAAAACACAAAATAATACACCAAAAAATGATGAATCCGAAAAGGGTTTCTCCATTGTTAAAACTCATATATACCTCAATGGAAAATGTAAACAAAATGCTCCCAAGACATATATGAACACATTTGAAGGAATAAAACTCATATTCACACAACATCAAACTTATTAATCCGAAAAAACATCATAAATTTCAGATTTGAGAATATGGGTTTATGAAAAAATTTTGAGCTCTAAAATCAATAACTTTGGCTCTTGATACCAATTGTTAAACATTATCATGGATTATGAGCATTCAAACAATAACTTTATACACACCAACCATCATTACTCATAATCATTAAAGCCAAGATCAAGCATTTATTTAGAGCATACAAAATACAATAAATGCACATACCTCCCAATCCATCCATGTGAGCCATTTGATTCCAAGAACCACCAACAAGAATCACTACAAAACCACAAGATTAGAGCAATAACCCTAGAGGCACAATGTGGAGCTATCCCCCTTTGTTCTTATTACCAATCACCTTAAAACCCCTTAATCACCAAAGACATATATTTATATGTCATACCCTTGTAACCCAAAGGGGTTATTCACTAATAGGGCTTAAGTGGGTTTTATTATGGTATACTATAATTTAATGGGCCAACTATAGTATTAAGGGTGCTCTCATGTGCCTCTAACATATAGTTAATTTATTAACCATCCCATTATGGTTATTAGTGTAAAATTAGGCACATAATTAATGATTGTGTATTATGGAATTAAACCTATGATTGTATTAGTTCATTATAATAATTCCAACATACACGTGATCCCTCTCTTGATCGTTTAATTCCTCTTAATGAAGACTTGGAAGCTGCCTATAGCCCTCAAAGCCATGCCTGCAACATCCCCAAAATGGTTAACACCCCAGAAATGTTTGATGGCCAAAATGACTCGAGTTCTAATGCTATTGTCTGATTCAAACCTGGTATCAACTCTTGGATTCTTTGTGCTAGTTTGCAAACAGCCATATACAGAGGCAAGAAGCGCCAATATAAGAAAAAAACCCAAGAGAGTTCTTTGCTCAAAGTGTACAAACTCACCAAGACTCCTCGTGCCTCTCTTAAGTCTAAAAAGAAAAACTTATATCCTCAACTTGTGTACTTATTGAAAACTAAGGAAATGAAAATCCAGTCTCACTTGCTTTTGCTACTCTACAGGCCATGGTTGGTGATGAAGCTACTCTCTCGGTTATCTCAGCGATACCTGCCAAGCAGGATTGACGGCCATCATGAATGTTCTAGCATGGAACATCCAAGGTTTGGGCAGTGACAGGACACTCCAGGCTCTTCACTCCCATGTTCGGGATCATAACCTAGATATCATATTCCTATTATAAACTCCTAGTACTCATTTTTGACTTGAAACTCTTTGGATCCGCCTGGGTTTTCATGCTAAACTTGTTGTCAAAAAAGCGGGTCGAAGTGGTGGTCTTTGTTTAATGTGGAAGGAAACCCTCTTTGTCAGATTAATTTACTTTACTCGGTCCCATATTGATGTCCTTATATCAAGTTCTGAAGGGATACCTTGGAGATTCACAAGTCTATACGGTCAACTAGACTCAAACTTGAGACATGTTCTGGGATCTTCTTGTTCGACTCTCAAAATAGTCCACAACTCCATGGAGGTGATCTAAATGAAAAATTATACAACCATGAGAAAGATGGTGGAGGTAACATGCCGCATTATCTGATGAATAACTTCATGAATGCTATTCAAGAAAGTGTTTTGGTCGACTTGGGCTTCTCGGGGCCTAAATTTACGTGGTGCAGTAAGCACTCTTCTTCTTATTTACTCAGTGTCGCCTCGACCGAATGCTGTGTAATTCAGCTTGGCTTTCTCTTTACCCAGGCTCCTGAGTCTGTCATTTGAGCTATAGAGGCAGCGACCATCATCCTCTCCTCACCTCAATTCAAACTAGACTCTTCGTCCCATCGAGTTTGAACCCCAATAGAACACATCATTTTTATTATGAGAGTGCCTGGGCAGACAAAATGAAGTGTAATGAGTTAGTGGGAAACACTTGGCATAAGAATGCTCCTATATCACCCTCTTCCCTTCATAATAACATAAAATTTGTTACTAAGGCTCTTGAGCATTGGAATAGAGTCTCCTTTTGGCGACACCAAAGGGCTATAAAAATAAGAAAAAAGAACTTAATTCAGTTGATGTGGCTCTTAACCATGGGTCTTGGGTATAGTATAAAAGATTAGAAAATGACCTCAGTGCTCTCTACTATAAGTAGGAGAAATACTGGGTTGTTCATTATAAACATAGCTGGTTAAAACTTGGGGAGAAGAACAACGCCTGCTTTCATTGTGGGGCTACATGCAAAAAATGCAAGAACCTTATTGAGCGGCTCACCACTACTGTTGGCATTAAAGTTAAAGGACTGTGGGATATTGCATTGATCTTTCAAGTTTACTTTACTCAACTTTTTTCCTAAGATCAACACAATGAAGATGCTACTTCTCTGGTTTCAAATGGTATCTCCAATAGAGTCACAAATCAAATGAATGATCAACTCATCAAGCATTTCATAAACGAGGAAGTTAAGTATGCTCTCTTTCAGATGAACCCCAATACTAGTCCTGGTGAAGATGGCTTAAGTGCAGGATTCTGCCAAAAAATTTGGGGTACTATTGACAATGATGTAAGTGGGTTTTGTTTAGCTTTCTTGAATGGTGATTGTGATATTGAAAGTATTAACAAAACCCTCATTGCCCTTATTCTTAACTTTAATGAATCAACTAAATCTACAGATTTCAGGATGATTAGCTTATGCAATGTCATTTACAGAATCATTGCCAAAGCTATGACTAACTGTTATCCAGATTTCCGGATAGCGTTTAGATTGATGACTTCGGGGAAGCAGAATTATCGATGTCTTTCACGGTAGGTGACCAGAGCTCGCGGATGGACAGAAAGGCTTCGCCTCCCCTGTTTGATATCCGGATTACTCTTCCAAGCAAGCACAACACGGAAACTCGTTGACTCTCCCGGACTCCCGAAGGATACCCCTCGGGGAGGCCCCTTCCAGGAGAGGCCCTTCGAGTGGTCTCCGCGGAAACAGTTCCGTGCCTTGCACAGAACAAAACCGAACTGTCGAGTCCGGGAGAAGGCATATTTGTAATGATATCCGTCTGACACAGGATCCCGCCTGACACGCCCGTCAGGACAAAGCCGCACACATCCCAGCACGCCTAAAGGTACCTTTTCGCCTACTGTTCCGCTGACAACTTGGAAAAGACGGCTGACTTTGTGTGTTCCCCATACTTTCACGTAAATATACCCACATAGAGTCTTGTAGCCATGCGACTACAGTAATTGTATCCCCTATTTATGGCTGGTGTAATTAAGACTCATGTACGTGGAGAAAAACCCTAATCCGAAACCCTAGCTATAAAGGCCCCTTCATTTTACAAGAAGAGGGGGGACCGAGAGATCACATAGCAAAAACTCTACCAAAATCTCTCTAGCTTCATCTTCTTCAAGAGAACCCGAGAGAAACATTGTGAGTGTGTGAAGTTCTTATGCACCAGCCATCTTACTGTAACCTTTTCCAAGTATAATAACATCGACTCGTGGACTAGGGCTTGTTAACGCCTGAACCACGTAAAAACACTGTTTGTTTAGTTACATTTCAGTATTTCTACAGTTCTTATCTTTTTATTATTCTGTTAGTTATTCGTTTCCGAAAAACTCGGTAAACATTTTGGTGCTTTCATTGAGAGCTGTAGGAAGTTGTTAGTCAGCTCTTTTTCTGTGTACGTTTTTTGTATTCACTTCGTACTAAAGAGATGGTGACTACGCGAAAATCCGCTGTTGACAAAAATGCTACGGTCAACCCCGATACCGTGATGGAAGATGTGGTGCAAAGCGAACCCTTAGACTACCGAGGTGAAGACCCGACATCCCGCCAGGATCAGGTCAGTACCGAAGATACAACATACTTAGAAGACGAAGAAGAGTATGTCCAAGACGGTTATTACAAGGACGGCTGCTACTATGAGAAGGACCCAGAACTGGTCCAAGTAGCCGAAGAACTGGTGGCCACTAAGGCCAAGCTTGCTGAGCAGGAGCGCGTCTCCGAAAGAATGCAACGCATGATGGAACGCCTCCAAAGTAAGTTCGGAGATCTAGGCGACTCGGACGAGGATACCTCTGTTCGAGGTGGTGCTGATGCCCCCTTGCCGGATCCAGCCGCTGCTGGACCATCCAAAGCCGCCCCTAACAAGGGCAAAGAAAAAGTTGGAGAGCCTGTGCGCGCTGACGCCCCTGCACCTCCTAAAGGCGTGAATCACCAGGCCGACTTCCCCCCCCGCGCGCAGAAGGTCTCTGGCGCTCCTAAGCCCAGATGCCCTTCAGCCCCAAGGGGGCACTCTGTGCCTAAAGGGCCCGGTGCTAAGGCACCCAGGCCTAGGGGAAGGAACAACCGCCCCAGTGATTCCGTCAATCAGGACGGTCGGGCTGCGAACTCGCACTCCGAAGATAGCTGGTCCACGGTGGACCTAAGAAGAAGGTTGGAGGCCAAGTATGAGAAGGCCAAAGGGGAAAAAGCCCGGCCTCGCGGAGATGACCTCCGAAATCATATTAATGACAAGCTCCGGGGACGTGACCTCCCGGAAAGTGATACGAAGAGGCTCGAGGAACAGATTGCTGCCTTGACCAAGCTGGTCCGGAAGCAAAGTGGGGCCCTGTCAGATTCTGAGGAGGAAGACCCGGAACCATGTATTAGGAGGATCGCGGAAACGTCCCTCCCGGATAACTTCAAAATGCCTCACATAGAATTATATGATGGGAGGACAGACCCGCGTACCCACCTAGCTAAATACAATAAAATGATGCAAGTGGCGCGCGTCAGTGAGGACGCCAAATGCATGTGCTTCTCACTCACCCTTACCAAGTCCGCGGAGGACTGGTGGAAAAGATTAGCTCCCGGATCAATCCACAGTTGGAAGGAGCTACAGTCCGCGTTTAGGAGGCAGTTTATTGCTGCCCGCGACCACGACATGGAGGTTGGTTCCTTAACCAACATCAAGCAGCAACCCACTGAGAACCTCAAAGCTTTCATTCAGAGAATGATGGAAGCTGCTGCAAAAACCAAGGTCAGCGATGACATGAAGCTGATCGCCCTTCAATCGGGCCTTACTGTCGGCTCCCTGCTATGGGGGGAAATGCAAAGGAGACGGGCAGAAACCCTGTCCGAATTCATGTCAAAAGCTCAGGGAATCATCAACCTTGAGGATGCCTACCAGCAAGCCTTTGGAGTTCCCCCGGCTCCAACCCCTTCCGTGACTGCGCCGAGCTTTGCTTCGCAAGCTCCCGCACCAGCCCTCACGCTTCCAGGAGCCCGATTCACTCCGAGTGTGTATGGGCCTTCCGCGTCTGCTCAGACGCCGGGTCAAACCCATTTCTCTGGGTATGGAGCAGTACAAACCGGATGTAGTATCGCTCCTAGCATGCCGCAGCCGCAAGCGGAAGCCCCGGAACGAAGTTTGAGCCAATCGCGGAGCAAACAAAGCGGAAGAAACTCCAACCGGGGAGACCATTCAAAGAAACCCCGAAAGGACTATGAGCCCAAGTTCACGGAATATACCAGTTTGATAGACTCGCGAGAGAATGTCTATCGGGCGACCTGTAATATGGTCAACTACAGGAAGCCCCCGAAAGTGTCTCACGGAGGAAGGCGTCCGCGAGACTCCAATAAGAGGTGTGAGTTCCACGGAGACGTGGGGCACACCACGAATGAGTGCCTTCAGCTGAAGGATGAGATCGAGTCCCTGGCAAGAGCGGGACACCTCGGTCAGTGGGTGAGAATACCCATAATCTATCCCGGACAGGGGGTAGTTCACGGAGCTACATATTCCCCGGGACAGAGGGGGGCCGCTAGCGCTCCTGGAGCCGGTCACCCCCAAGCTCCCGGGTCTCAGTTCCCAGCACTTCCTCCTCCACCTGCTCCGGCGCCCATTGCCTTGTTGGCTCCAGGACCAGGCAACCCATATCCGCCCGGCCTTGCTCCGCCACCCGTTGACGGACACGTCGCCACCATTTCCGGAGGACCACACCTTGCCGGAAGCACCCGCAACTCCCAGAAGAGGTACTTGAGGGAGTTAGAGCACGCCGAGGAGATGTGCGCCTTGGTCCAATCACCTGCTCAACGTCCCCGAATGATGGATCTTCCCATCACCTTCACGGAGGACGATGCTCGACATGTGCACTTCCCCCACAACGATCCCCTCGTGGTGGAAGCCCAGATTGCCAATAAGAAGGTCTCACGGATCTTGATCGATAACGGAAGCTCCGTGAACATCCTCTTCAAAGCGGCCTTCCACGCGATCGGATTGACCGAGACGGACCTGGCCCCATGCCCCATCCAGCTTCAAGGTTTCAATGGGGACGCACTCATGCCATTAGGCAAAATTCAACTTCCAGTCACCCTCAGAGGAGAAAGCGACGCTTGTGCCTTCAAGCATAGCACATTCGTGGTGGTCGACTGCCCCACGGCGTATAATGCCATCTTAGGCCGACCGGTCCTGATCGATTGTGGGGCCATAACCTCGATACGTCACTTATGCTTGAAGTTTCCCTGCGACGATGGGCGTATTGGCACCCTCCGAGGAGACCAAAGAAGTGCACGGAGCTGTTATAACGTCTCCGTCCGAGCCGTCTACACGGTCCGAGAGACGTTTGCTGCCATTCCTTTGGCGGAAGTATTGCTAGAAACTAGGGGTGCTCAGGAGGCATACTTTGACGAACTCGACCCAAGAGTGGGAATCGAGAAAGCAATAGAGCCGATGGAGGAAGTCGAAGAGGTGATCCTCAATCCGGGAGAACCCACCAAGGTCATTCAGGTGGGGAAAAACCTGCCGTCGGCCGTTCAAGATAAGATCGTGGCCACTGTGAAGGATAATCAGGATATCCTGGCATGGTGCCACGCTGATATGACGGGGATTAATCCCAATGTTGCGTGCCACGCACTCAACATAGACCCAGCTGCAACTCCAATTCGCCAAAAGAGGAGGCCGCTGGACCCAGTGAGAGCCGAAGCCGTCAAAGCTGAAGTGGACAAATTGATGTCCATAGGCTTTCTCCAGGAGTCGCACTATCCCGTGTGGTTGGCCAACCCAGTTCTGGTCCCGAAACCCGATGGGTCCTGGAGAATGTGCATTGACTTCACGGACCTAAACAGGGCCTGCCTGAAAGATTGTTTCCCTCTCCCGCGAATCGATCAGATGGTGGACGCTACTTCCGGGTACGAACTCTTATCCTTCATGGATGCGTACTCCGGATACAACCAGATCAAGATGCATGTCGCGGACCAGGAACACACCAGCTTCCTCACGGATAAGGGTGTCTACTGTTACGTGGTCATGCCTTTCGGTTTGAAGAATGCTGGGGCGACTTACCAGCGTCTGGTAAACAGAATGTTCAAGGACCAACTGGGGAGGAACATGAAGGTGTACGTGGACGACATGTTGGTAAAGTCCAAGACCTCCGGGGACCACAGTAACGACCTTGAGGAAGCTTTCGCCGTGATCCGAAAGTACGGGATGAAACTAAATCCAAAGAAATGTACTTTCGGGGTCTCGTCTGGGAAGTTCCTCGGTTTTATTGTCAGCTCCCGCGGAGTGGAAGCCAACCCTGAGAAAATAAAGGCGTTCATAGATATGCCTTCCCCCCGGAAGCATAAGGATGTCCAGAGCGTTACCGGAAGGATAGCTGCTCTCAGCCGCTTCGTATCCAAGGCCACCGACAAGTGTATCCCCTTCTTCAATGTTCTGCGAGGGAACAAGAAGTTCGAGTGGACCCCCGAATGCGAAGCGGCCTTCCAATACCTCAAAGAACATTTAACCCGAGCCCCCATTCTGTCCAAACCGGTCGAAGGAGAGGCGTTGTTCTTATACCTAGCTGTGACTGAGCACGCAGTAAGTGCCGCTCTCGTCCGGGAAGATGGCCGTATCCAGCTCCCTGTGTATTACGTAAGCAAGAGGTTATTGGACGCCGAGTCCAGATATTCGATGATCGAGAAACTCTCCCTCTGCTTGCTGATCGCTTCACGGAAGCTGAGGCCATATTTCCAGGCGCACACCATCAAAGTACTCACCAACCACCCTCTCCGACAAGTCCTGCAGAAGCCCGAGTCTTCTGGCAGATTGCTTAAGTGGGCCATGGAACTAAGCCAGTTCGACGTCCACTACCAACCGCGTGTTTCCATAAAAGGTCAAGCTCTCGCGGACTTTATTGTGGAGTGCTCGGGAATGAATGACCTCCCAGAAGATCCTGTCCCGGAACTTCCCACCTGGAAGGTCTACGTAGACGGAGCCTCAAATGAAAAAGGAGCTGGAGCGGGGGTCATCCTAATATCTCCCCAAGGGCATCAGCTCCAGAGCGCCATCCGTTTCGCATTCCCAGCATCCAACAACGAGGCAGAACACGAAGCCATGTTAGCTGGGTTACGACTGGCCAGAGAAGTCGGAGCCCAAAAAATCGAAGTGTACAGCGACTCCCTACTTGTGGTAAACCAAATATCCGGGGAATACCAGACGAAAGGCGAAAGGATGGCTGCCTACGTGTCTCTCTCCCGCGACCTACTGCAGCATTTCAAAGGCTACCAAATCCGCCAGGTCCCCCGGGACCAGAACTCACTCGCGGACACGCTGGCCAAGCTTGCAACGGACCCGGAGATTGAACAGTATGGCTTAGTCCCCATCGGGCACTTAGAAGCCCCCAGTACTGAGACGCGAAGGATAAACGCCATCATCGACCATTCCCACTCCTGGATAGGACCCATCCTCAGATTTCTCACCACCGGAGAACTCCCCACTGATAAAGCTGACGCAAGGAAGCTCCAGTATCAAGCTCCCCGATACGTGGTTATGGATGGAAAGCTTTACCACAGGGGGTTGTCCATACCCTTCCTTAGGTGTGTTGCCAGAACCGAAGTCAGTACCATCATCCATGAGATTCACGGAGGCTTCTGTGGCGATCATACCTCCGGGCTGAGCCTCTCCAAAAAAATCCTTCGACAAGGATAATTCTGGCCCACCATGAAGAAGGATTGTGTGGATTATGTCAGGAAGTGTGAGTAGTGCCAGAGGTACGCCAAGGTTCCGCGAGCGCCGCCTACGGAAATTACCCTAATGACCAGCCCCTGGCCGTTCGCCGTTTGGGGCATTGACCTAGTAGGTTCCCTCCCCACTGGAAAGGGTGGAGTGAAGTACGCCATAGTCGCGGTAGACTACTTCACCAAATGGGCTGAAGCTGAACCTATGAACACGGTCACATCTAAAAAAGCACTGGATTTTGTCATCAGGAATATAGTGTGTCGTTTTGGGCTTCCACGGAAAATTGTGTCCGACAACGGAAAGCAGTTTGACAGTGAACACTTCACGAACTTCTGTGCTTCGCATGGAATTATCAAAAGCTTTTCCGCAGTCGCCAGACCCCAGGCTAATGGACAAGTGGAAGCTGTAAACAAAATATTAAAGACCACGTTGAAGAAAAAACTCCAAGCCTGCAAGGCTCACTGGCCGGAAGAACTTCCGCGAGTACTTTGGGCCTATCGCACAACAGAGAGAACTTCGACGGGGCACACGCCTTATTCCATGACCTTCGGTTGCGAGGCCGTCATCCCAGTAGAAGCTATGATCCCCTCTCACAGGCAAGACACCTACGATCCTACCCGGAACCATGCCCTCCTCCAGGAGTCCTTAGACATGATCGAAGAGCTCCGGGAGCAGTCGCAGGTCCAACTAAAAATGTACCAAGGCAAGATAGCCCGACACTTTAACACGAGAGTCCAGAGCCGTGCATTCGAAGTTGGGGACCTTGTCCTACGGAGAGTATTTCCTGCTACGCAGGATCCGGGAGTAGGAGTCCTCGGACCCAACTGGGAAGGCCCCTACGAAGTCCAAGAAAAAGTGGGCCATGGGACGTATCACTTAAAGAGACTCGACGGATCTAAAGTCCCGCGCGCCTGGAACGCGGAGCACCTCCGCCGTTACTACCAGTAGGCCCCGGACCATCCAGTCGGAAGTCCTTGGTGAAAATAACAAAAGTGAAAAATGTGGAAATAATCCTCCCTGTTGTAAAACTAACGCCTAGCAGGCTATTTTAATGAAACACGGAGGGATTCACTCCGCTTTTACTGCACTTTTTATCCCTATGTTCAAAGCTGCGTTTTAACAAGTGACCACGCGGTCCGGAGACGTCCGGACCCCACGCTCACTTGGGGGGTATACATGGCTAAGGCTTAGCCATACGCCCCTTGAACAAAACGTACACAGAACACCACTTATGTGCTAGCATTGTGTTTGAAGTTTTTAAATTGTTTTGCTCTAATTGTTAAGCTTAGGTTTATTTGTTGCCATGAACATGCTTGCATTACGTGTCATATGTGCATTATGTGCTTAAGTGAAAATTGCCACGAAAATGCCTGCCATTATGTATCATGAGAATTATCTCTTGTGTAGCCCAGCGATGGACGGGACTGGGGGTTGAGGCACGTTCATAGAGCTACGCCAAAACACCCCCAACTCCTTGACAAGTCCTTTGCAGAATTCTCCGCGAGCTCTGTAGAGCTTTGCTTCGCAAGCTCCAGCTCCGGGTCCCGCAAGGCGAAAGATGGCAAGATCCGCGAGCGCTGTAGAGCTTTGCTTCGCAAGCTCCAGCTCCGGGTCCCGCAAGACGAAAGATGGCAAGATCCGCGAGCGCTGTAAAGCTTTGCTTCGCATGCTCCAGCTCCGGATCCCGCAAGGCAAAAGATGGCAAGATCCGCGAGCGCTCTAAAGCTTTGCTTCGCGCGGATCTAGCCTCGCAGGGCTCC
This sequence comes from Humulus lupulus, assembly GCF_963169125.1. Taxonomy (NCBI): domain Eukaryota; kingdom Viridiplantae; phylum Streptophyta; class Magnoliopsida; order Rosales; family Cannabaceae; genus Humulus; species Humulus lupulus. Next base: position 134,671,754 of record NC_084795.1, read on the forward strand.
ATGCCAGGTCCCTGAAGCCAGCCACCATGAGGTTCGCAACAACAGTTAGTTTTGCTTCGCAAAGATCTAACCTTAAGTCTAGCGACGCTCACCAAAAGAACTCCCGTTCCAAACAATGGAACGACTCACCTTAGCAATCCCAGCGAACAGTATAACTACAAGTCCCGAGATTGGCTATTTGCCTCAGGAAAGATAAAGTACGGTGAAAGGAGCCTGGCCGTTGGAACCAAGAAACCTTCGTAACCTAGAAACTACGTGGGGAAAGACATCATCCGTTAAAGCTTCAAGTGGGAAGTGCATAAGTTTTGGCCGTTGGAACCAAAACCCCATACGCCCCTACAACAGTTTCTACCGTATAAATGTCTACCCTAAGCGCAAAGATAAATAAAGAACTCGGCAGAAAAGAAAGGAGAATGCTATGATTATGGCAAAAATGTCCGCAATGAAAAACTCAAAATGAAAAACAATTAAAGATAAAACCCCTTCAAGCATTGGGGGTAACTACAGCGTCCACGACCGCAGCTTCGGGGGCATCTGTTTCAGCTGAGGCTGGCGGAGTCGGCTCATTGGAAGGAGGGATTTGGTCATGAGAAGGTTCAGAGGTCCCCGCCTCTCCGGGATCTCCCGCCTCAGGAGCTTCAGCACGTTCGTCAATGTTATAAGTTTGGACGTACGCCTCTGGGCCCTGATCCCACACGAGTAGCTTCTCCCTCATGGCTTCGGCATCATCTCCCAGATAGCCTAACACCTCCGGGTTCACTTTCCAGAGTTGATGCATGAGGACCACATGCGATATATTAATAGTTCTGTTCAGTATCACCTCAGCATCCTCCTTCTCCTTCAACCGCTCCGCCTCGGAGGTTGCCAGCTGTGCTTCCGCGGCAGTTAGTTGGGCCCTCAATTTTTCCATTTCGGCCTTGGAGGCATCCCGCTCCCCCTTAAGAGAATCAATCGCCTTGCGCTGCTCCCTATTTTGGTTCAGCACGGATTGCTTCTCGGTCACATGCCCCCTGGCAGTGAATTGCAAAGCCCCGATCTCTTTATCCTTCTCGGCGAGCCCCAACTGAAGCATAGACACGAGATCCCTGCTCCTCTTATGGAGTTGCTCCTCGTCGTGCAGCTTACTCTGAAGAGTGGAATATTCCTCTTGCCGCTTAAGGAGGAGATCGTTCTTTGATTGCAAGCGGGCTTCCAGGGTATCTTTCTCCACCTTGGCTTGGGACAGCTCTTCCCGGAGCTTGGAGTTTTCGGTCTTAATCCCATCCGACCGCTGTCTAAACTCATTCTCTGCCTTGGCCCGGTACTCTTGATATTTGGCAAGATATTTCTTCTCCGCCTCTTCTTCAGCCATGCGCCGGGCCTGATCAATCTTCTCCGAAGCCCCCAAGGCCTGTTGGGTCAGTTTCTGTTTCTCCGCCTCCAAGGCCTGGCGAGCCAGTTGGCTCTCCTCCAGCTGAACCAGAGCTGCACCAACCTCTCGGAACGAGCGTTCCGCGATCATAGAGGCCTGCAAGGAAAGACAACAGAATGAGCTAAAGCAGGACCAAAAGACAGGTGATCCCAAAAAATAACAACTGACGGCTTACCCCGGACAGTTGCTGCTTCACAGCGTGTGTCAGCAACAGCGGATCCTTGCTGCTGCTGATGGCCCATTTCTCAGAATTGAGCTCGCATAAGCTCAGGGCCATGTCCTCCATCATCTCAGCTCCGAACGGCGCCAATGCACGTCCGAGCCTAGGCACCAGCCTCTTCTCCAAGGCTGGACCATCCAGAACCGCTCCGGCCAGATGAGGAGATCTCACCCCCTCGGCCAGCTCAGCTCTCTTCACGGCAGACAAGTTATCTGCCCTTCCCTGAGTAACGGCCTTCTCCGCCTCTAGCCGCCTCTTCAAAAAACTATCGGCCCGTCTTACACCCTCCAGGAGGGCAGCGGGAAAACTGGTTGGCTTCCGCGGAAAGTGGAACTTCAGGCCAGGCAGGGGAAGATTGGTTGTCTGAGAAGACGGAGACCCCGGAAGGGTGGACCCCCTTTGGGCTGGAGGAGGAGGTAGCCGGGGTATTAAGGCCCCGGTCTGTTGCTTTTGCTGCTGCGGTAGCAGAAGTAATTGCCCTTGTTGCTGCTGCTGGTTTGGATGTTGTTGTTGCTGCTGCTGCGGCGTTGGTGATTGTCTCTCTTGTTCCTGTTGCTGCTGTTGTTGTAGTTGTGATTGCTGTCGTTGCTGTTGTTGTTGCCTTCGACCGGGAGAAGAGTGTCTAAGGCGTTTGTTCTTAGCACCCTCAGCATCTTCTCCGGGACGCTTGCTCACCCCAGTTGTCCTCACGGGGAACACAAGCCCTTCCCCGTCGCTACTGCTACTCGAGACCATCATAGTCTCGGAAGGCCCGTCAGCAGGGGACTTCTCTACCCTCGGAGACGCTTGCGCCTCGCCACTTGTCTTCTTGGGGGAGGCAGCCTTACCTCCCCTACCAGCCTTGGTCTTCCGTCCTTTCCCCGTGGGCGGGTCTTGGCTGGTGGCAGCCTTCTTAATAAGCAAAGTAACCCTCCCCAACATCTTGGCTTCGGGATACTCTGCAAGAAACGTACAAAGCAAGGTTAACGAACCAACAAGAAATGAGAAAGAAGATAAGCGGAAGACAAGACAATCAGCAACATAAAAGTACAAGCAAGCCCGCCAGCAGGGAACAAGAAACAAGAAAAAGAAAAGTTTGAAAGGGACGACCATGCACGAGAAACGTGGATGGCCTTCCCCGAGCAAAACAAAACATCGCTTCCTGCTCCAGGAAGCTCCCGTACTCCTTGAAGTCCGAGAAGAACATGCTGAGAGAAGAAGGGTCAACCATGATGACACCTTCTGGCAGACTACCATCACTCAGACACCAGAGGAGCTCATCTACCCTATCACAGTACCTGTCGAAAGGTATCCTACGCGGATCTAGCCTAAGGAAACGGGGATCAAACCCCATCTGAGAGGTCTGGGAAACCTCAGACAGGCTGGGGGTGTGGATCAATCGAAAACTAGTCTTACCTCTCCCGGAGGAACTAGCCCCCGGAGCCCCTTCGTTAGGGTAAGCCGCGGCGTGGCGAGCCTCAATCTCCTCTCCCTCCGGCTGGGGGTCGGGGAACCTCTCCGCCCAACTAGGAGATAGAGTATTTTCGTCCCGAGCGGCTTGGGTGATCACCTTAGACAGCTCCAGGGCAATCTGCTCCCGGATGTCAGCCGACACCTGAGTCTGCCCCCTACCACTTACTGGCTCAATATTTTGACCCTTCGTAGAACTTGGACCTCCTTATCATCTCCGCGCAGCGAGGTGTCCGCGGAACGACTTCTGCAAAAATCAAATACAAGCGTTAGAGATCCTCCCAAAAGGCAAATCAAACGCAAAGAAACAAAGTTGAAAAGGAAAAGAAGGAGCACTTACCAGGGATTTTGAAGTCCAAAGATAGGGCTGGCACCCTCTTCAGCGGGAAGCCAGTCGTCAGGAACCAGTATTCCCGGAGGTCTGGAACCCTCGCGGTATGACAAGTGGGGCACATCACATCCGCGTGCCTTTCTAGCCTGTAAAACCCCACCTTGTCTGAGTGACCCCTCATAGGCTGAGACTTCAACCCATAAAAGTACAGCACCTCCTCCGGGGTAGGAGCTTCCAGTCTCCGGGACTTGCAAAAGATGAACCACCCCGCTAAGAGCTTGTAGCTGGGAGGAATTAACTGGAAGGGGGCAATCCCCGCCTTCACACAGAAATTGGCGAAGTAACTCCTTAGGGGCAAGTGCGCTCCGCACACTATGTGTGCCCAGCTCCAGGCACCAAAGCCCTCGTGGCTCTGGCTAGCTGACTCGCCCAGCACCGACAGACGGTGCCACATCAGACCTGGGATGTTCTTCAGGCCTGCCTCAGAGGAATACAGCTCCAGCATGCCATAATTCCTGAAAAGGTTCGGTTTTTGGTCCATCTCCCAGATGGAACTATTGGAGGTTGGTGGGCTAGCCGCGACCGCTTTCGCCTTTCCTTTCCCCTTTCCACCAGCGACAGGAGAGCCCTTCTCTTGGGCAGATTCAGCCTCCCCCGCAGCAAGGAGTTGTTCCTTCGAGATGTTCGTCACTGGACAAAAGAAAAGAAAGAAGAAAACACTCTAAGCAGTCAGCACCCTTGTCATACCCTAGTGGTATCAAAGGCGTCGGGGAGACCCTCCCCGAAAACTGCTTGGAGAGGCTCCCACCGAGCTTGCCGAGGGATTGGCACCATGCCACCCGAAGGACAGCAAGGAACCAGACTCAGACCCCGAGCCTAAGCCCACCAAAAGAAGTGTTTTTCCAGAGAAAGACACCCTAAAGGCGTTCATGCTTATGACCTAAAACAGCAAAACAAGGGACGACTTTCCAAACGCAAATCGCCAAAACACGCAGAAAAGGCTACTTATCGACTCACAATCAATCACATGCCTACCAAAGCCCTATTCACACATGCACATAAGCAATAATGGCAGAAACCTCTACTCTAACAACTACCAACAACCTAAGGTTTGGGAGGAAAGAGCAAAGTAGAAATACTTACTGATATTCGGGTAGGTGGAGGTTGAAGGAGTGACTGGATCACTGCACAGCACGATCACGAGAAGTAAAAGCTGCAAAGACGAACGGTGATTCAAACCAGGAACTTCGGGGAATAAACCCACTGCCAAATCAAAAAGAAAAGTTTCCAGATACTTACCAAAAGAAATGGCAAGTTCGGAGGAACGTAAGCTGGGAAGCCTGAGAGTTCGAAGGTTTGGAAATCTGAAAATCCTAAAGATGGAGAATCTGAAAGCGTAAAGAGGAAGAAAGGTCCTTTCCCTCGTTTTTATAGCAGGGAAGAGGCCGTTTCGAATTCCTCAAATGGACGGTCCCGTTCTTCCCATTCCGTGTGCATCAGATCCAACGGCTGGAGAGGAAGCGACGATCCTATTTATGACTCCTCGGATGGGAATAAAGTATTTATTTCCCATCATTACACCACCTCGGGCCCTGAGTACCATTAAAAACCGTCAAATCATTGGTCAGATGACTGACGCACGCATCCTCAACCAGTCGCCTCACGCACACGTCTTGGTCGCAGAACCATTCCCAGAATGACACGTGATCCTTGCCGCACTTGAGTACTTGGTCTCAAACAGAAGAACTTCCTTTTCTCTTTCATACTAGTACTCAGGCGGGAAAAAGGAACCTTTTCGGGAACACAGAAGGTGCCCCCTCGCCTAGTCTAAGAAACTGATTGTACAAGCTCCCGGATCTCTCAAAGCTCCGCGACCTTGGGGGGTAAATGTTATCCAGATTTCCGGATAGCGTTTAGATTGATGACTTCGGGGAAGCAGAATTATCGATGTCTTTCACGGTAGGTGACCAGAGCTCGCGGATGGACAGAAAGGCTTCGCCTCCCCTGTTTGATATCCGGATTACTCTTCCAAGCAAGCACAACACGGAAACTCGTTGACTCTCCCGGACTCCGTAAGGATACCCCTCGGGGAGGCCCCTTCCAGGAGAGGCCCTTCGAGTGGTCTCCGCGGAAACAGTTCCGTGCCTCGCACAGAACAAAACCGAACTGTCGAGTCCGGGAGAAGGCATATTTGGAATGATATCCGTCTGACACAGGATCCCGCCTGACACGCCCGTCAGGACAAAGCCGCACACATCCCAGCACGCCTAAAGGTACCTTTTCGCCTACTGTTCCGCTGACAACTTGGAAAAGACGGCTGACTTTGTGTGTTCCCCATACTTTCACGTAAATATACCCACATAGAGTCTTGTAGCCATGCGACTACAGTAATTGTATCCCCTATTTATGGCTGGTGTAATTAAGACTCATGTACGTGGAGAAAAACCCTAATCCGAAACCCTAGCTATAAAGGCCCCTTCATTTTACAAGAAGAGGGGGGACCGAGAGATCACATAGCAAAAACTCTACCAAAATCTCTCTAGCTTCATCTTCTTCAAGAGAACCCGAGAGAAACATTGTGAGTGTGTGAAGTTCTTATGCACCAGTCATCTTACTGTAACCTTTTCCAAGTATAATAACATCGACTCGTGGACTAGGGCTTGTTAACGCCTGAACCACGTAAAAACACTGTTTGTTTAGTTACATTTCAGTATTTCTACAGTTCTTATCTTTTTATTATTCTGTTAGTTATTCGTTTCCGAAAAACTCGGTAAACATGGTTAAGAGAAATCCTTGATGTTGTCATATCAGAAGAACAAAGTGTTTTTATCCCAGGGATACTTGTCACTGATAAAAATATGATAGGCATTAAATGTGCAAATGCTCTTAAGTGAAGCTTGATATGTCTAAGGAATATGATCGTGTCAAGTGGCCTTTCTTGCATAGCATCATGCTAAAACATGACTTTCATGAGAACTCGATTAAGAAATTTTTTGCTTTCAACTCAACTATCTATTATTCAGAAATTATCAATGGAGATGTTACTGGTCTCATCACTCATGAACGTGGTCTCAGAAAATGTGACCCTTTATCTCCATTTATGTTCCTTTTGTGTGTTGAAGGGTTATATGCGCTTGTTAAAAATGACTGTGACTCGGGCTTGTTGTCAGGAATTACATGTGGTAGAACTGGCTCCTCTATTTCTCACCTATTTTCTACAAAGAATCCATGGAGGCTTGCTCTTGTTTCAAATAAATCCTAATTAAGTTGGTACAGTCAGGCTTCTGGTTAATTAATCAATTTGTCTAAGTCTGCTATATGCTTTAGCTCCATTATTTATGAAGAAGATCGCACTTTTATGGCTAATGTACTGGATGTGAATGTTGTTGCCTGTCATGAGAAATATCTGGAGCTCCCTTGCTTTGAAGGTGCTAATGAAAAAAGTCTCTTTCAATCAATTCGTGATCGCATTTGGCACAAGATTTTTAGTTGGAAGACAAAAAATTTCTCTACAAGAGGAAGAGAGGTATCACTCAAGCCTGTCATCCAATCAATACCCAGATATTCTATGAACCTGTTCAGGCTTCCTTCGACCCTTGTCCATGAAATCCACAAACTTTGTGACCGGTTCAAGTGGGGAGGTGATGATAACAAGAGGAAAATTCACTGGTGCAAATGGGAAAAATGTGTTGGCATAAAAATGCGCCTTGGTTTCAGGGACTCATTTTCGTTCAATCAAGCTCTTTTGGCCAAACAAGCTCAACATTTACACTCCTACCCTGGTTTGCTTGTGAGCAAGGTTATGAAGGGCTTCTATCACCATTCTGAGGCTTTTTTACAAACCAATGTTGCTAGCAATGCATCCTACATTTGGCGAAGCATTCTATGGGGTCGCGAACTTATTAAAAGTGGTGTTAGATGGAAAATAAAAAATGGTAGTGAACTGTCAATCTACAGAGAAAAATGGATCCCAAGGGGTCTAGGTTTGGTATATATTTCCCCCCATCTTCTTCCCTCTGATACAAAGGTTGACTCCCTCCAGCTCTCCTCTGGTGAGTTAAACACCCCTTGATATGTGAACCCTTCATTCAGGAAGAAGCTGCCATCACTTTGACCATTTATGATAGAAGTGATCATCTAGTGTGGCATCATGATAGCTCGAGCTACTATACAATCCATAGTGGCTACTGGAAAGTTGTCAGTTAAAATTGGTTGGGTCATGCTGAATCATCTCAAGGTGCTCCTAGATGGTGGCAAAGACTATAGTCTTTATGTTTGTCTCCAAAAATTAAACTTTTCATCTGGAAAGCATCTCAAAATTGGCTCCCTACTTTGAGTAACCTTAACATCGTGTTATGAATGTGGATAAGACTTGTGTTGGTAACTAGTTTACCATGTGCCCAGTGGAAAGCAAGGGATGTTGGGCCCAAAGATTTCAAGAAATTTCTATTTAAACAAACTTTAAATAATCGGATCCATTAATATGAAAACATTAATCATGGATAAATAAAAAGACGAGGATTTACCAATTGTAGAACTACCAAGAATCCTTCCTATCTTTTGTATTTCCAACGAACATCCAATCCAAATTAGTTCTTCAAAATACTCAGACGAAGATCTTCCAAGATGTATCTCTACACCTCAAGACGTGTGTGGGCACATAGAGTAATGGTAGGGAAAAAATTTCCGACTCACAAGATATTCTCAACACATGAGATCTAGGAATATTAGGTCTGAGATAGTTTTCAAGGATAGAGAAAAATAATACGCTATATTTTGCTCTCTGTGAAATGACTTGTGTTACATTGTACGAAAATTATATTCTCCTGATTGATTTATAAAAGAATTACTTAAATTTTGAAATTAGAAATTCAAATTATAAATCAATTAGTAAATAATTAAATAAAAGAAATATCCAAGATTCTTTCTTGGACTTGTTGACCCTCGTTTTGGTCAACGACATGGAGTCAAGAAAACGACAGAAAAATAGTACAAAGCTATTGAGAAAACGATCTAATGGGAAATAAAGAACACACAGAATTATAGTGGTTCGGCCCCAGTGATTGGTAATGACCTACGTCCACTTGATACTATTATTAATATTGAGCTTCAAAGGTGTGATCAAAGAACTAGGGTTCCTGAGTTTTACAGACCTTAGAAGGAGAAAACGATACAAACGATGGATAATAGTAATGTAATTCAGAAAAAGGTCAAAAGATCACTTCTTGAGCTATTTCTTGTATATTTATAGACTCAAGGAGGGTTACATGAATCAATTAATAATATCTTTCCTTAATGAACATATCTTCAGGTCATAATGAGGAGATATTCTCGGATATCACTACAACTGTACAAATTTTTTCATAAATAAACGGAGTATATGACCAGGCTGGTCGTATATAAAACTTGAACTTCTCATACAGAAATATCTTTGGTCGATAGGCGAGCAGCATCTCTGCCATGTGTCGAAAATTCTTGCCACGTCATCAATAGCTGTTTTTTGGGTAAACATTTGCCCCCCAAGTTTATTTATTGCGACCAGCAATAAGTAAACTTAGAAAACTAACCTTTCGTATGCCCCACGAAATCTGTCAGAGCCCCTCATGTGTTCTCGAAAACTGTGATCTAATCACGTCTAATCACACCTTTTCGGTTTCCAAGTAATCCCTCTGACGGCTATTATACTCCCCCATGCCTTGAAAAAGGTAACTCATGATTACCCCTTTTCAACATATCTCAGCCTTTATAAATAATCCTCACATTTACCATTTAACTTTTTAGTCGCTATTTTCTTACCAAGAACCCTCAAGAACTCCATCTCAGAGCTCAAAACTTCGAAGGTCTTCAGTCGCTGTTCTACGGATCCTTTGTTCGCATGCTCAAAGTCGCTCCATTTTAGAACCTCCAACCTTCATCCAGTTAAATTTCTTCAACTTTTAAGCCCTTTGACATGCCATGCATATTGCTACACGACAATTTTGAGTTCTGAAACTTTTTGTGTTCTTGGGTAGAAATGCATGAGGATTGTGGGAATGTTGATTGATGCTTGATAGGGTAGCGTAGTTTTTCTCTGTAGGAGTTAGAAGCCAGTTTGATAGTCAAGATAGTAAGTTTAGGGTGTAAAATCGAAGTAAAAATTCGATTTTTAGGCTAGCTGAAAAACTAGGGTTTTCCTTCCCCTTCGGAGTCGGAAAAGCTTTTTTCCAAAAAAATTTTATTTCCACTTTTTGATCTTTTTTTCAAACTGCTCGCATAGAACTTAGTGTTTCCGTTAGAATGCTGCTGGTCATAGACGCGCGCAACGTTATTCCAAGTTTCAACATAAGCTCCTAGGCTGTGCGTCTTATCTACTCCTTTCTCTGTTTCCAGTTTACATGCAAGATCTGTGGGGAGGAGAAAGACCTATAGACGACAATCTATTGGCTCAACTGCTCGAGGACGAAGAACAACCATCGTCACTGATACCCGAAATTCCATTTTCTCATGCCAATCTAAACACTTCACCTATCTCTGCTCAAAATATGGTTCGCACCAGAACCAAAGCCCAAAAAAGGAGAACCTCCGATCCTTCTCATCAGCCTGCTCCTAGGGCTGGTGCTCCTTCGACCAGTGGTCGAGATGAAAATTCTCCTGACCCCAACATCCAAAGACACGCTCGACCCCGACATGTCGCTCAGCCAGATGTTGAGTGGCATTTAGTTCCTAAGAGCAGAGTGACGATCAGAATGATCGCCAATTATATAAGGAAGTACGGTCTCATGGGGGTGACCATAGTCAGACCTAACCAAGACCAGAGGGTGAACCTGGCTGGAGGCGCCTTCAGTGCCTGGTCAAGGTTTCACATCGAGGCAGGGGCTACCTTGCCTCTTCACTCATTTTTCCAAGGGGTGGCCAACTATTTTGGAGTTTCCCCCTTTCAAATAACCCCAAATGGATATAGGATGCTCGCTGCACTCTATATCCTGTACAGCCACAAGAAGTGGCCTGTGCCAACGCCTCATGAGGTCAACTACCTGTTCGACCTCAAATCTAACCCCAACTAAGAAGGCACAGGGTTTTTTCACTTCTGTCATCAGGAAATCGAGCGCACCTTCATGACTGACACCACCCACATATCAAATGTGGGGAGGTACTACCAGGAGTACTTCCTCACAACTGACATGATCGCAGATAACTTGGCCTTCGCACAAGGAGGTAAAACTTTCGTATCACTGGCTGTTACTTCTTCACTTAGTGTTCCCCTCCATATTTTCTTAAACTGTTAATGTCTTCCAGGCCCATGGCTGCGACCAGACCCAACTCCGGACATGGAGTTGAGATCGGCGCTCCTAGCCAGCATGACTAACATAGAAAAGAGCGTCAAACATCTGGGTACTGAGGCTAACCTTAGGTTGGTTGGCCTCCTAGCTCCTCAGCAGGACACAAGGGAGTCAGCTGCAGGGAGTGCCACAGCTGAGGAGGAACTCGAGCAGCAACCTCCAGCGTCGCCTCCACAAAGGAGACTGACTGGGGTCACGATCAGGGAACCTGTTGGCACTCCTCCAGCAAAAAGGCCCTCGGCCCCCTTGGGGAAGGGAAAGAAGAAGGCCATCGAGCCGGTCGAACACTCGGACAAGTCTTCGGATGATAATGGTACAGTTATTTCACTTTTAGATAACTTGCCAATTCCCTGTCACCTATTCAACGGGGACGATAATTTTAAACATGCTCCAAATTTAGGTCCAGACTTCTTCATGTCAAAGAGTAAGTATAAGACCAGTAGAGTCTATAGTATAGCGACCAGTAATAATAGCTCGGGTATCTAACTTTGCAATCTTTCTTTACTTGGTCATTTATGCTATCTCACTATTCGATGTTTTTCTTCTTTTTCAGACATGGAATCCGTCAATGTATTCGACATCTACAACACTCCTGAGGCTGCTGCGGCTCCCCCGAGCAAGAAGAAGACCAGCAAGAGACACCACGGGGAGATCAGCAAAGCACCTCAGGTGAAGAAGGATCGAAATGCAGGCCCTTCGGAGGATAGGCCCTCCATCACCACAACTCCATCCTCTCCCCGCGAGCAGCAAACTTCTCCTGCTCCAGCCGGATCAACTCCACCTCCCGTGGCCCCGATCGACCAAGCTCAGCAGGCCGATCCTGCTTCAACTGGGGGCGACATAACTGGTCGTGCCTTTAAATTGGACAAGGAGAAGGTCACTAAGATTGTGAAGCACAACCACTACCAAGAGTCAATGGCTGCTACAGAGGCGATGGATGTAGACATGATCCTGAACCGCGCCCTAAACGAGTTCACCAGTGTCAGTCAACTTTTTCTGCGGAAACATGTCTTCTTTATTTTATTGTTAGTCTAACTTCTACTTCGTCTGCAGGCCATGCTGACCCTCACTACCGACCATATCTGCTCGGGTGCTGTCACCGAGCAGGCCAGAACTTTGGAGCAACGACACCAGGATGAACTTCAAGCTGCCGAGGCAAAATATGCTGAACAACTGGCAGTGGTGGTTTAGGAAAAGGCCAAACTGGCTAAGGAGTTGGAGGAGAAGCAGAGGTCTCTGGAGAAATTTTGTGAGCAGAGGGACCAATTTAAGGAGTCCAACCGCTTCAACTTCTGCGCAACTCAATAGATCGAATTGGACTTGGGTGCGAGCAGGCAGGATCGAGGAGTTGGAGAAAACCAACACCGACAACTTGAAGAGGTACAAGAGCGCCACTCTTCGATGTTTCTATGATTTCTGGAAGCATAATCAGGGTGCCAACTTCGACTACCTTCCCTAGAATGCGAGAGACGCCGAGCTTGCTCGCTGCGCTGTTCAGTTGGCTGAGGAGGAAAGATCAAGGGTTCCTGCTTCCCCTAAAATCTCGCTGGCCGCTGGGATGGATGGGGTAGACAATGAGGCTGCAAGCGTTCTCGATCAGAACCTTCCCCAAGACCCTCCGACTCCTCAGGATCCTTGAGCTCTTTAGTCCTTTCTGTTTATATTTCTTCTTTTTAGCTACACGACCTACGAGTCGTGATGTAAAGACAATATAATTTTTGTTTGTTGCATGGGCAGCTTTTACTTTTTTTTGAACAATTAAATCCAAGCAGCAACTGCTCGCGGTGTAAAAGGATTCGTTTTGATATTATAATATATTTGCATATTATTATAACTTCTGTTCGCATGACCGAACTTAGCATAACACTTTGGTTTGATTTAACAAAATAACAAAATTTTGAAAAATACGCTAAACCGCAAAGGGCCATGGACTCTGCATCTGTTTTAACTCATTGGAAGCTGCTCGTGGGATTTTAGAAAATCTCTGACACTCGTCACATCTCCGCATGAACTCCATTGAGTCTTCATTCATGGTTGGCCAGAAATAGCCCTGCCTTAGGATCTTTTTTGACAGACTTTGCCCCCCAACGTGGTCCTCGCAAAAGCCTTCATGCACCTCTTTCATTAACTCTTTGGCTTTCTCCTTTGTAACACATCTGAGGAGTGACAGTGAGTATCCCCTTTGGTACAGGATCCCATCGATCAGGATATAACTAGCAGCTTGCCGCTGAAGGGTCCTGACTTTGTTTCTGTCTGCTGGTAGCACACCGCTTGACAAATACTCTACGAAAGGTGTCATCCATGTATCTGCCATCTAGATGACCAGAGTGGTTTCTGCTGCTTGGATGCTTGGTACTGATAATCGCTCGACTGGCACTATGTTCAGAGTATCAGCATCCTTTACACTTGCCAACTTTGCCAAAGCGTCCGCGTTGGAATTCTGATCGCGAGGTACTTGTTGGAGATTGTATTTGTCGAACTAGGCTAACAGATCATTTGCTGTGTTCAGATAGGCGACCATTTTCAAACCTCGCACCTGGTACTCTCCCAATACTTGATTCACCACTAGCTGAGAATCACTATAGATGTCAAGCGCTTTTATGTTCATATCCTTGGCTAACCGCAGTTCAGCGAGTAACGCTTCATATTCAGCCTCATTGTTAGAAGCAGTGAAGTCAAATCTAATTGCACAGTGAAATCGATGTCCTTCTGGCGTTATCAATATCATTCCTGCTCATGCGTGGGATTCGTTGGATGAACCGTCTGTGAACAACTTCCACGAGGGTGCTTGGATTTGACACTCAGGCTCACTGGGCTCTTCAGTCTGCTCACCACCCACGAGCTCTGTGAATTTGGCGATGAAGTCAGCCAAGGCTTGTCCTTTTATCGCTGCTCGCGGCAAGTAAGATATGTCGAACTACCCGAGTTCGACTGCCTACTTTAGTAATCTTCCTGCAACTTCTGGCTTTTGCAGGACTTGCCGAAGAGGCTGGTCGGTCAATACCGTAATTGGATGAGCTTGGAAGTAAGGCCGCAGCTTCCTAAAGGCCAAAACTAAACAATAGGCTAACCTTTCGATGGGGGGATACCTCAATTCTGCTCCGATCAACCTTTTGCTTACATAATAGACAACCTTTTGCACACCTTCTTATTATCTTACAAGAACAGCACTAGCAGCGTAATCCGTGATTGCCAGGTAGATGAACAAAGTCTCTTTGTCGACCGGCTTTGACAGGATGGGTGGTTGTGCCATATGCATTTTTAGTGCTTGAAAAGCCTGTTCGCACTCATCTGTCCATTCAAATTTCTTATTGTCTCTGAGTAGATTGAAAAATGGGACGCATTTGTCTGTCGATTTCCAAATGAATCTACTGAGAGCAGCAATCCTTCCGGTCAGGCTTTGGACATCTTTAATCTTCACTGGCAACTTCATCTCGATCAGGGCTTTTATTTTCTCGGGATTAGCTTCAATTCCTCTTGAGTTAACTATAAATCCCAAGAACTTCCCTGATCCAACTCCGAAGGAGCATTTAAGGGGATTTAACTTCATCCTATATTTATTCAGGACGTTGAAGCATTCTTGCAAATCCCTTACATACCCTTCTGCTTTCTTCGACTTAACCAGCATGTCGTCGACGTAAACCTCCATGTTTGTGCCGATCAGCTCCTTGAACATGTGGTTGACGAGTCTCTGGTAAGTCGCACCGGCATTTTTCAAACTGAAGGGTATCACCTTGTAACAGTAGAGCCCTGTATCAGTTCGAAAACTAGTGTGATCCTCATCAGGGGGATGCATACTGATTTGATTATACCCAGAGTATGCATCCATGAATGAGAGGATCTTGTGCCCTGCAGTGGCATCGACCAGATGGTCGATCCTCGGGAGTGGGAAACAGTCTTTGGGGCAGGCTTTATTTAGGTCTGTAAAATCCACGCATGTACGCCACTTGCCATTCGGCTTGGGCACGAGTACGGGATTAGAGACCCACAATGGATAAAACGCCACCCTGATGAACTTATTCTCCTTCAGCTTCTCGACTTCCTCTTTCAAGGCCTTTAATCTGTCTTTGTCGAGTAGCCTTCTTTTTTGTTGCACTGGTGGAAAGATTTTGTCGATGTTAAGGACATGGCTGATGACTGCAAGATCTATCCCGACCATGTCTTTATGCGACTAGGCAAAGATATCCTAGTTCTTCCTTAAGAACTCCACCAGTGCTTGTTTTGTTGTTGTCTCTAAGTTTTTATTGACTTTCACAACTCTGGTCGGATTTTCCTCATCGAGTTGGACCTCTTCAAAGTCCTTGATGGGTCCTACTTCTTCTTCAAAATCCCCAAAGCGAGGATCTAAGTCTCTATCCTCACGTTGGGCTACGCCCTATTTGGTGAGATTATCACCTGAGCGGGCTTAAACATCAGTTGCCATATGCAGCTCCTTCCCAGTCTCGATACACCCTTCTTTGCCTTGGTGATTGAGGCATTGTAGCACTCTCTCGCTTCCCTCTGGTTTCCCAACACGCATCCTATCCCTGTGTCCGTTGGGAATTTCATGGCGAGGTGCCATATAGAAGTGACGGCTCACAGGTCGACTAGAATTGGTCTCCCTATCACAACATTGTACGCTGAAGGACAATCAACTACTATAAAAGTAGTGAGTAATGTCCTGTTACCAGGCGTAGTGCCTGCTGTGACTGGGAGTCTAATCGACCCTACTGGGGTGAGCCCTTCTCCGGAAAAACCATAAATGGTTTGGTTGCACGGTTCTAGGTCCTTCACGGACAACTTCATCCTTTCTAGTGAGGACTTATATAGGATGTTGACCAAACTTCCTGTATCGACCAACACCCTTTTCACCATCATGTTCGCGATCTGTACGTCACAACCAGCGGATCGGAGTGTGGGAATCGCACGTGCTGGGCGTCATTGTCAGAGAAGGTGATCAGTTCCTCCTCTGTTTGAGCCTTTTTTGGTGCACGATCCTCGACACTCATCATCTCGATGTCCTGGTCGTGGCGCAGGGTCCGAGCATATCGTTCCCTCGCTTTCCCACTATCTCCTGCAAGATGTGGGCCTCTGCAGATGGTGAGTAGGGTACCTGCCATGGGAGCTGGCTGTAAAGGTGGCGAGCGTTGGCATGCAGGCGCTGACTCGTTGCCAACTTGAGCATCTCACTGAGAACCTCCTGCGGCTCGTACATATCTTCTTAAAAATCCATGTCTTATCAGGAACTCAATTTCGTCCTTCAGCTGGTTACACTCATTAGTATCGTGCCCGTAGTCGTTATGAAAATGACAGAACTTTGTTGAATATCTCTTGGAGATATCTTTCCTTATTGGTGCGGGTCATTTGTAGGGCACGCTCGAGCTGGTCGCCTGGTAAACCTCGACTCAACTTTCAACAAGGGAAGTGTAATTGGTGAATCTCGGTTCATACCGATTACCTTTGGGGTGCTTACTCTCGAAGGTCGAGGGTTCGTTGCTTGCCCGCTTTGCACCATTCTTACCATTTCCATTCCCGTTGCCTTTGCCATTGCCATTGGGCTTTGACCCATTGGCGGCTTTGGCGGGTTCTTCCTTGGGCCCCTTGTCTTTTGCTAGCGATTTCCCTTCGTTGGAAATCGCATCCTTGAGCTTGATGTATCGATCAGCTCGATCTAAAAGCTCTTGGGGTACTTTTAACCCCATGCTTTCTGAGGCTACTCCAGAGGGGAGAATGACGCCTAACCCCGGCAGTTAGGGCCATCATCTTGCGTTCATCGCCCACAGTCTTGGCTCCTGCTGCGGCTCACATGAAGCGCTGAATGTATTCCTTCAAGGGCTCCCCCTCTTTCTGGCGTATCTCGACCAGTTGGTTCGCGTCAGTGGGGTGCACATGACTCGCATAGAACTGTCCGTAAAACTCCTTCACGAACATTTCCCAGGATACTATACTTGCAGGTGGGAACTTAAAGAACCACTCCTGGGCGGCATTAGAAAGTGTCACTGGGAAGATCCTGCAGCGAGCATCTTCAGAGAATTTCTAAATGTCAATTTGTATTTAAAACTTGTTGACATGAGATCCTGGGTTTCCATACCCGTCGAAATTTGGCAGTGTCGACATCTTGAACTTACTGGGGGTTTCTGCTACAACAATCCTTTGTACGAAAGGGGTGCCTCTCCTCCGATTGTACTCAATGTGTGATGTCCGCCCCCCGACCAACTGCTGCACAGCCTGGTTCAGGGCATCGATTTGAGCCTGCACGGCTTCTGGGATTGCTGGGGCCTCTGGTGCCGGGGGAATGTACTCATCATGCCTTTCCCGGCCGTCGTTGAGTACATCCCTCACGTCGTCGTCTCTTTGACGCTGCTCGCTGGCTCCGAGGCGACTAAAGACATTATTCTGCCTGGGCTCCCCCCAGCGTTACGACCTGCTGGTCGGTCTTCTCTAGGTGGGGGGCTCCTACCTCCACCTCTCTCTTCATCCCTCCGACCAGCATTTCCTCTGCTTGAGTCGGATTCATTGTAGCCATGGCCATCTCTGAACCATGGCTGGCTATGGTGAGACCGACTATTCCCTATGTTGCCTCATTGGGTTGGCATTTTCCGAGCATTAGAGGGAGGCCTGTGTTGGTC
Source organism: Humulus lupulus (assembly GCF_963169125.1). Classification (NCBI taxonomy): domain Eukaryota; kingdom Viridiplantae; phylum Streptophyta; class Magnoliopsida; order Rosales; family Cannabaceae; genus Humulus; species Humulus lupulus. The sequence continues at coordinate 134,689,092 of NC_084795.1, forward strand.
GGTGGGTCCCCGTACATTTTCATGCCATGGGGGGCCCCTGACCACAGAGCCTGCCTCTGAGTTCCTCCTGTTGGCAAAAGGACGCTGCCCCCTGCTCAGTGGATGCGACTCTTCACCCCCTAGGCGTCTAGGGCTGCGAGGCTGTTGCCCGGCCTTATGATGGGTCGGGCGCCGGGGATTGCCTCGACCAGCCTGAGATGGAGGCTGCGTCTTAGGATCCCTAGGTGGGACATCATTTTGAGGCATAGGTGGCTGCTCCGACCTCTGATGGCTTATTGGATGGAGTGGAGGACTAGGATTGGGGCCCCTTTGAGGTGGCTCGCTTGGCGGCTGATCTGGCTAGGAGGCTAGCGCTGCCTGATTCCTAGCCAACTGGATGGCAGCTTCAAGGGCTGCCATGGCATCCCTCTGCTGATGGTCCATCTCCGCCTGCCACTCGCTCAACTCCTGGCGCTGGCGCTCTATCTCCCTTTGCTGCGACGCCATTATTTCGGCAGCATTCTCTCGGTTGGTCCTCAGACTGGCCAACTCATCCTGCAACACCCCCAGCGTTCTCTTTAGGATCTCAGAATCCAACTCCTCCTCATCAAACTCCAAATGAGGTTCGTCTTCAGCCACATTTGGGGGAGGAGGCTGGGATAGTGCGGCGGTAGCCTGTCTAGTGTTCTTGGTAGTTTTCGCCATTAGATCTTCTTGAGTTCAACTCTCAATGAAAGCACCATAATGTGACCCTCGTTTTGGTCAATGACACGGAGTCAAGAAAACGACAGAAAAATAGTACAAAGCTTGAGAAAACGATCTAATGGGAAATAAAGAACACAAAGAATTATAGTGGTTCGACCCCAGTGATTGGTAATGACCTACGTCCACTTTATACTATTATTAATATTGAGCTTCAAAGGTGTGATCAAAGAACTAGGGTTCCTGAGTTTCACAGACCTTAGAAGGAGAAAATAATACAAACGATGGATAATAGTAGTGTAATTCGAAAAAAGGTCAAAAGATCCCTCCTTGAGCTATTTCTTGTATATTTATAGACTCAAGGAGGGTTAAATGAATCAATTAATAATATCTTTCCTTAATGAATGGATATTCATCTCATAATGAGGAGATATTCTCGGATATCACTACAACTGTACATATTTATTCATAAATAAACGGAGTATACGACCAGGCTGGTCGTATATAAAACTTGAACCTCTCATACAGAAATATCTCTGGTCGATAGGCGAGCAGCATCTCTGCCACGTCATCAATAGCTGTTTTTTTTGGGTAAACATGACTCTTTTACACGCCAACTAGAGTGCATGCATTGTAGTTGGCGTGTAACACATCCTTGATTTCAGGGATGTGTTCCAACCATTTTCTTTTAATTATTATTTATTCAATAATATCTAAACCTGATAACTTATTTATCAGATTAATTAAAGAATAAATATCATTTCAAATTCAAATCCAATTTGAATTATCAGAAATTTATTTTCACGTTATTTAAATAAATAAACATAATTAATTCAAAATTAATTATCTTAATTATTTAAATGCTATTTTTGAAAATACCAAAATAATTTTTGAAAAATATAATTAATTTGTCTCAATTAATTATTTGACCCTGAAGAACAAATTTCTTCCAAATTTGCCATTATCCGGATTTTTCCCAATTTCAACTCTTACCTTGAATAGTGTTGATAGAACCATCTCAGGGACCTATGGACTTATAATTTCATGCTCCAATAAATTTAGATAATTAATTAAAATATTTAATATAATAGTCTTAATTTATTAATCTCAATACTATTCCACTAAAAATATGAGACTACACTCTTTTAATTATAGAAATATATTTATTTAGTACTTTTAAAACATAAAAGTGTCCATCGATTTAATCACTACATAAAATTTAATCATCATAGTAGTTCATAATAACTTCAGGATTGAGATTAATATGTATATGATCATCTTACTGATATGTTTAATTAATACTCATAAAGTAAACATTATTAATAAGTATTAATAACATATCAAGTCCCATTCATGTATAACTACTTTATACAAAGTACTTCCACTAAGATATCCTACTACATCAGTAATCCGGATATAGATTACATGTATTCATAATACTAGTGAACCGTACTTACAGTATTTAATCCAAAGATTCCACATAACTTTGTTTTACTACGAACTATTTAAATTCGTTCCCTACAATCTTAACCATCTCGTACCAATACAAGATTGTAGTCACAATAACGAATTTGGAAATTTTCTGATATTCATATAATATTATTCTAATAATAATTATAAACAAACAATATATGCAAAAATTCATTCCAATTATTTATTTCATAAAATATTGTTCAAAACATATGCTTTAAAGGGTGATATTCCCAACAATCTCCCACTTGCCCTAAAGAAAATGAGGCATCTCTCTCAAACCCATATTGCTAACATGATCTTTAAAAGACTTGGTAGACAAAGTCATAGTAAAATGATCAGCAAGGTTATATTCTGAAGTTATCTTCATAACTGCTACATCTCCTTTGTGAACAATATCTCTGATCAAGTGATATTTCCATTCAATATGCTTTCCTCTCTTATGAATTCTTGGTTCCTTCAAGTTAGCTACTGTCCCACTGTTGTCACAGTATAGGACAAGTGGCTTATTCATATCTAGAACAATTTCCAGATCCGAATAGAACTTCTATAGCCACAAAGCCTCCTTAGCTGCTACACAAGCCGCAATGTACTCGACTTCCATGGTAGAATTTGCGATACCAGTTTGTTTAATACTATGCCAGACCAAAGCTCCTCCACCAAGTGTGAACACTGATCCAAAAGTCAATTTCTAACTATCTTTGTTTGATTGAAAATCAGAATCAGTGTATCCAGTGGGGTTCAGGTCACCACTTGAATATACAAGCATATATTCTATAGTTTTCCGAAGATACTTGAGAATATTCTTTACTGCAATCCCATGACTCAATCCAAGATTGGATTGATAATGACTGACTATCCCTAATGCATAACAAATGTTAGGTCTTGTACACAACATGTCATACATTAGAATGCCTACCAAAGAGGCATAGGGATATTGTCTCATATCCTCTTCTACTTGAGGTTTTTTAGGACACTCCTCTTTAGAAAGGATAATTCCATGACGAGTTGGCATATCACCCTTCTTGGAATTTTGCATACCGAATCCCTCTAGTACCTTATCTATATAAGTAGTTTGAGACAGAGCCAAAACTTTGTTCTAACGATCCCGAAGGATCTTTGTATCGTCCCAAATTTGCTAATAAGGCTTAGTGTCTTGATTAGCATGTTGGAAGGGCATAAATGAATTTATATGTGAATTTAATTGAATATATGTGTTGATGGTGAGAACTCGTCAACCAAGTTAAGTTAGAAAAATAGAAACGTAGAGATTATCAAAAGAAAAAACTTTAAAGATCTAATTGGAAACTCAAAGAACACTTGCAGAAGAAAAATGGTGAACTGAATTTGTATTTCTTATGGTGTAATGCTACAGTGTTTTTTCCAACCCCCCTCAATGTTGAAGAAGGGTTCCTTTTATAGTGAGCTCTATACAGTGTGGTTCAGGGGACCAGATGTTACACAAGTACATTCTCAAGAAAGTTGTATCAGTTGTAGTGGTGTTGGGAGAGTGGTGGTCAGCTCTGGTGCATGTCAGAGACGTGGAGGTGTTGCTGCCATTCCTCGTACTACCTCTAACCGCCACTACTTGTCGGGTACCGGTGTCAGGTCTGTCCCTTAATCCTTGCAGGCATGTACGTACCTATTTAGAGGTACCATGTTCGTATTTTTTGTCTTTTGTAGGCCACCTTGAATGATATATCTGGTTGGCCTTCTTGTAAGTGGTCCCAATTGGCTAATTGAAGAGAGTGCACTTCGTTGGTGGCCCCAACCTCACCAAGTGACGTAGGGCCTTTTCTATGAGGTGGGTATAGCATGTTATAAGGCTAATGAGGTTTTGCATGGACGTGGGGAGGTCCTGGCACCGTGTGCACCCGCGAGGCGTAGGGTGTCATATACACCTTTGAAGCAACATGGCCGCGAGGCGCGAGGCAATGGGAGCACCTACGTGCGTTGGCCTCTAGGCGAGTCCCTTTGGGGCGAGGCCATCATGCACGCGAGGCCCTTTGGGGCAAGGCCTTTATGCGCGCGAGGCCCTTTGGAGCGAGACCCTTTGGGGCGAGGCCATCATGCATGCGAGGCCCATGGGTGAGGCCCTTATGCGTATGAGGCCACGCGCGCGCAGATCCCAGGTGGCGTCGCGAGGCCAACACACGCAGATCCCAGGTAACGCGCGAACTGCTCTTTGCGAGGCAAGGCCTCGCTGGGTGCATGGATACTCAACACGCTGAGAAGCTCCGTCGAGGTGCACAGGTACTGGTCATGCCGAGAATAGCTTCACGTGCCTCCTTGCGAGAAGATGATGTCTCATGGGTTTCGTGGCAGAAGTAGGTGTCTAGGCGTTTGGGGGACCTTGGCATGTGCTTTGGATCTTTCGCAAGCATGGAGTTTTGAGCATCTACACTTGCCCCCCAGTCTAGGAGAGGACCTTTAGGTACTTTGGTAGACTCTTCTCTTTAATTCTTATAAATAGGCCCCCATTCCAAGCCTATTATCTACACTTCATCTCCTTAGCTTAGTGGCATTTAGATCCTTGCTCCTTTCAAGAGGTAAGGGGTTCAATCCCCCACAACCTCACTTTTGCTGTAGTTTCCTCTTTTTATATATATTTTTGAGCTAATTTTTGGTATGTCTATATCCCTTCATATATTTGGAGGCTAACACATCTTTTCTGTTTATTTTTGCAGACGCGTACTTTCGACCATTTGGCTCTTTTTGACCGTGACGGTACTTTTGGCCCCCAACCTCCTTTTGACCACGACAGCGTCTCATTTTTCCTGCTTGAGGTATATTCTCTTTTTCCTGGGTCAAAGAGGATGAAGGCTGCCTCGACTAAGCCTTGTCCGGGTGAAGGTGAGGCGGAGGATGTGCTGGAGGGAGTCTCCCTTGGACACGGACAACCTTACCAGCTATCCTCGTCCCCCGGGGGATGTCCTCCCTTTGTCCCTTTTAACCCGAACATGGCTTCCCAATCTCAAGGTCAACAGGCCATATCGGGGCAATTTTGTAATGCCCCGAATTCTCCAATGTGGTCTAGTGGCGGGATTAGTAGGTCGGGAGGGCCATACTTGTTTAATTATGCCATTAAATGATATTATGCATGTATATGTTAATTATATTATAATATGATGTTAAATGCATGCATGTGAGTCCACATTTTAATTACAGGGGTGTGACGGTAATTTGGCCCATTGAGGGTATAATTGTATATTTATATGCATGTCGGTGATATATGTTGAGACCACATTATAATGTGGGTTTGTTCGAGCTATTCGGCATGAGACGATCTTTGATATTGATTAGCGGTTTAGTCACAACAGGTTTAAGTGCGGGGCTCGAGTTGAGTCTCGGGGTGGTTTTAATGATTAGAGCGTTACCAGGAATTAAAGGGTAACAGGATGTGAATTATTGGTGTTTGAGATTATTGAGAATAGCGGGAATTGGAGAGCGTTAATTATGATTAACGAGATAGGAGGAAAATACCAATTTTGCCCTTGGGAGCCTTTAGAAATCTTAAATTGACCTAGGGGTAAAATGTTCATTTCACCCCTAGGATTGATATAACTAGTGTTGGCTGAAAGAAGAGAGTAAAACAAAGCAAGTTTCAAAGTTTCTCCCATACCATCTTCTCCTTCAGTTTTCTTTATTTTTTTTGAACCATTCTTGAGGATTTAAGCTTGGGAAGCAAGCCTTAGGAGTTTGGGAGTGTGTTCCTCCATTGAAGAGCATCATAAGCTGAGCTTTGGGTAAGTTTCTAACCATAGAATTCTTTAGTTTGCCCTGTTTTAGCTTTGTTTTGCAGCTGAGATTTCTAGGGTGAATACTTGGTGTTGTTGGGAGTTTTGGCTAGGGTTCCTATGCTTGTGATGTTTGGGGTGTGTTAGGATGGTTTTTGGGTTCATTTGGCATTACGAATGGGATTTGGAAGCTTGGAAATCAGGTTGGAATCGAAGGAGAAGAAGAAGGTCGGTTCAGGGGAGTTTTGGTCTGGAGGTAGCACTATAGCACCCACCTTAGGGCGCTACAGCGCTCCTCAGGAGGCTATTTGGCATGTTGGTGGTTCTGAGTATAGCGCTGGGGTGCTAGGGGTTGGGCGCTGCAGCACTACCCTGTTCCTTCAAAGTCCCATTTTGAGTGTTTTTAAGGGTTTTTGACTTGGAGTTTCAATCCTTAAGGCCCGGAATCGAATCTACTCACCGTGTGGGCATGTTTCGAGGTCCCAAGAGTGGTGCTTAGGTTAAGACCCTAATATTGTGGATTCTCATTAATGGAGGTTATAATTGGTTGTGATTAGGTAACCGCTAAGGAACTAAAAGATCAATCGTTCTCAGGGGTCGTCCTTATTATACTTCTCGCTCGAACCTGAGGTAAGAAAACTGCACCCTGTGTATATATGACATGTGTGTTGGTTATTGAGGCATGTTGATTGGTAAATGTGGACATGTATTGCATATTAAATGCTAGTGAATGTTGTTTATCTGTATATGGCACTGACTAGTCAGGGATACTGACCTATGAGTCAGAAACGGCATGAGCGTCCGGAACGCAGGGCCAAATAAAGATTAGATCTAATCAATATCATTGTTGAATGTCTCTAAGGCATTAACACTGGACCGACCCTAAGGTCGATGAACTTATAAGCGCCTGGCTAGTCTAAGACTAGTTACTCAGAGCCGCGGCATGAGGCCCCGGTGACTGTTGTCACATGGCTAGGGAACGATGTTCCAAGGTTATGACTCTATGGTCATGAGGAGGGTTATGTTGGTGACTATTCTCCATACACCTATACTGGTCAAACTTATGAAAGGCTCACTTATCAGATAAGCCCTGGTGATCCTATCGTCACATGGCTAGAGGGGACTGTACCCACTTTTGTGACTTTTGCGACTGCCACCTATCTGTTTTGGACTGATAGTCCTGGATGATTATTACGATCATTAATGATATTATATCATGTTGTATTGTGTTTTCTTGCTGGGCCTTGGCTCATGGGTGCTATGTGGTGCAGGTAAAGGGAAAGAAAAGCTCACCCAGCCTTGAGTGGAGAGCTTAGGTTGTGATGTGTACATATGCGGCCGCTTGACCACCACGGCCAAGGCGTTCTCAGAGGAACTAGGGGTTTACCCGATTTTTGCCGCTTAGGTCGGCGGGATTGTAAATTTAAAATAGTAATGACCATTTTGTACTGAGAAGAACTTGTAAATGTTTTGATTAGCTCTGCAGAGCAGTTTGTAATGAAAGATATCCTTTTTTATTAGTTTTCCACCTTAACCTGTTAATCACACTTAGAGCACGTTTTTAACCAAAGGACTCGGGTAGAGGGTCAAATTTTCGGTTCACCATTCACTGTAACTGTTTTGGGGTAACCAGGGCGTTACAAATTTGTTTGCCCCGACCCCGTAGACTTTGACGCTTTTCCTCAGGCTCCCCTCGACCCCGGTCCATCAGGGGCTTACTTTCCTGATCTTCCTGGACCCCCTCCTGATCTACCCGTGGCTCATTTTTCCAATTTTCCTGCGCCCCCTCCTATTTTGGTGAGCGGTTCGTGTGTCCTTACCCAACCAGGTACCCTTGACTCAGAAGGGGTGCCCTGGGTGAATCGCATGGCGACCTCTTACGGGCGGCGGTATGTACAAATCGCCTCAGACCTCCCCGAAGCTGATGGGAGTGGTCTTGGGAGTTTCACCATGTCAGACCTTGGGGAGACTCTGACGCGCACTACTGCTTGGGTGAGTTCATGCATCTTGTGTCAGCCTTATTTTTTTTTTTGTTACTTATCATTGTTGTTGTTATCTTTCTTGTGTAGGCCTATACCGTGGCTCAGCGGTTTGCTGACTCGGCTCACAACCTTTCCGCGTCGAGTACCGAGAGGGACCGTCTTTCGGCCCGGGTCCAGGAGCTCGAGAGAGAGATTGATGAAACCAAGTCTAGGCTAGAAAAGGCCCAGGCAAAAATTTCTGCCTCGTTAAAAAGGAAGAAGAAGGTGGTTGTCAAGGCCATGATGTTGCAGGAAAGGGTCACCAGCCTAGAGGGCGAACTCCAGGGTGCCAAGGCTATCGCGGCTGCGTCGCAGAGAGGGTCGCTTCCCTAGAGGCCGAACTTAAGGTTGCTAAGGTTGATGTAGTTGCGTCGTAGGAGAGGGTTTCCTCCTTAGAGGCGGACAGGGCAGCCATTGAGATAGGTCTATAGAGAGCGGCCCTTATGGTGTATGGAGATAGGATCCAAACTTTGATTTTTCTTCCTTTGGCGAGCACGCCGTTGCCCGGGCAGCTGGGTGGAACGCCCGTGGCAAGAGGCCTTGAGGTCGTCATTTCGTAATTTCTGTCAATTAGCCCGTTGTGGGTGTATGCTCATTTAAGCCTTGTTGTTCTTGTAATAATAATATATATTTTTAATCTTGCCATGTTACTAAGACTCTTTTTTAATATATACATATGCGATTATTCATCTCTTATTCCTCTGTGTTTGAGGTCTTTTTGAGCCTATATGATGGGGTTTGGTAGGTTCCCCTCTTTTATTTATCAGGCTAGAGATCCTTTGGAGCCCATGTGAAAATGTTCAATGGGTCCTTTTTTGGTGCCCCTTGACTATTTCTATAAGGATATTTTGACCCCTTGGGTTCTAGCTATCCTTTTATATATTTTTGCGCGCGCTAATTATTTTTTGCGAGAAGCATCCTTCTCGTCATTATTCATACTACTATTTTTGCAAGGGTCTCTTTCAGGACCCTTTTTGGCTAGACGGCTTGGTGGCCAGTCTAGGCTTATCGGCGGGTGCTCCTTCTGGGGCTTCTCCCTTTGAGAGAGTATCTGCCTTTATTTGGGAGCTTGTTGTTGTTTTTTTTAAGACCTTTTGGCCTCCTCGACGTTCGTAAGGGTAGCTAATCCTTGTGAACTTTAGGAGATGCCTTGCAAGGTCTCCTCCCTGTTTGTTAGGATTTGCCATGCATTTTTTGAAGAATTCGTTTAAGGCCCTGATATAAGGGGTCCTTTTGGGTTTCTCCTGATAGAGGGTCCTTTTTAGGATCCTCCTGATAGAGGGTCCTTTTTAGGATTCTCCTGATATAAAGAGTCCTTTTAAGGATCCTCCTTTTTAGGAGCCCTTTTTAGGATCCTCCTGAGAGAGGGTCCTTTTTAGTATACGAGGAGTCCCTTTAAGGAACTCGTTTAAGGCCCTGATATAAGGGGTCCTTTTTGGGTTCCTCCTTTTTAGGATCCTCTTGCTTGCTGTATGCTTTGCCTCTTGTCCTACCCCCCAAGTGGTTGGTGAAATTTATTTCAGCAAGCACTTTGGTGGGTGCTATAGAGAAGAAGAATGACACATGGAGTTGCGAACAATTTCATTCATAGTATGTGGTTTACAACGGCTTATAAAAAAGGGTTACTTCTAATTGGGAGGTTACCTAGGTAGCCTCTTTGATTCTTACTCACTAAGCTAACATAACAAGGAACACACTAAACATAGGTCTTCTTTGCACCGGGTGCAGAAGCCTCACTGGTAGCATTTCTTGAGGTGTCCTGTAACTTGTGGGTCGAACTCGTGTGGATCGCTCCTTCATAAAAAACCATTGCCATCAGCCCCGATGGTTTTGTGGCCATGTGGAGGGACATGTTATAGAATTCCCTCGCTTCCTTCTGCTCCCCTTTCATGCATGCTACTCCCCCCTGGGTTGGGAATTTCATAGCTAGGTGATACACAGAAGTTATCGCCTTCAATTCTCTCAGAGAGGGTCTCCCTAATACCGCATTGAAGGCTGAGGCGCAATCCACCATGGCAAAGTTTTCCATTATGGTGGTCTTCCTGGGCTGTTCCCCCATGGTGAGGGCTAATTTAATTACACCTAGGGGCTGTATCGAGTCCCCTGTGAACCTGTAAAGGGAGGTATTGCAGGGTTTCAGGTGTCAAACGCTCAGTCCCATCTTCTCCAAAGTGGGACGATGCAGGATGTCTGCAGAGCTTCCATTATCCACTAGGACCCGATGTACTCTCATGTTCGCAAGCTGGACAGTTAGCACCAGGGGGTCATTATTAGGGAAATGTACCCCTTGCACGTCTTCTTCAGTGAAGGTTATCGAGTCATTCTCGCCCTAGAAACTCTTCAGGGGGCGTTGCTCCAAACTTAAGATGCACGGTGGTGGACTTTGTCTAGCCTCCTTTGCATATTTTCCTTGTCCCTTCCTTGAATCGCCTCCGAATCCTGGCCCTCCAAAGATGGTCCTGACCTCTCCCTGTACTTCTGGGTCCACCTCTCGTGCCCGCAGTGGGGATGCTCCTTCTTCTAGCCTCTGGTTCTCCTTGCGCACATATCTGCCCAGATGTCCCCTGCGGATGAGCTCCTCGATTTCCATCTTCAAATGGTTGCATTCTGCGGTTGTGTGGCCGATATCTTTGTGATACTGGAAATACTTGCTGGGGTCTCTTTTAGACCGATCTTTTTTCATTGGCGAGGGCCTTTTGAAAGAGACCTGGTTTTCGTTCGTAACGAAAATATGCACTCTCGCATGGGTGAGGTCAATATAAAAGGTGTAGGGGCCCTATATGCGCTCATCAGAGCGTTGATGCTTCCGTGGTCGATCATCTCTCGTTCCCTCATAGACCCCCTTCTTCTTTGCACCGCTTTGGTTTTCTCGGATCGAAGGTTTTGGGGGTGACTGGCCTGTTTTGGCTTTGAGGCTCTCGTGACCATCCTCCATGAAAATATATTTTTGTGCTCACTCGTAGAAATCATCCAAGTCTGTGACCTCCCTCTTGAGCATGTTATCCCATAACTTGCTTCCCGGTCGCACTCCAGCTATGATGGACATTTTTAGCTCTCTGCGCGTCAAGCTCCCTACTTTAGCTGCCTCCATATTGAACCTATGAATGTAGCTCTTTAGACTTTCATTTTCTGCTTGCTTCACATTGGTGAGGCTGGTGCCTGGCATCGTGTAGTCCCATACGGCGTGGTGCTGCTAGAGGAATTCATCCGAAAACTGTTGCCAAGATCTGATGGACCCCAGTCTGAGTTTTTTGAACCATTTGTACGCAGGTCCTTTCAATGTGACAGCGAAGTAGTGGCATCTGGCCCCGCTACTATTTCCCCTCAGTTTCATTAGATCGTTAAATGCGTCCAGGTGGTATTTTGGATTTGTGCTTCCTTCGTAGGGGGTCATATGGGGCTCCTTAAATTTGGCTGGGAGCCGGATGGCTTGGATCTCCTTAATGAAGGGCGACTCATGGTCGAACTCATCCTCAAAGGCTTGACCTCGAAAGGCAGTGACGATTTTGCTCCGTAGGCTTCTCATTTCTGTGTCTAGGTCTTGTATCCTCTTGCTCAAGGAATCTCTCAGCGTGGATGGGTTAGGATCCCCCCTTCCTTCGCCTCCCTGGGGCACCAAAGGGGGTGTGGTCCTTTTACTCGCCCTCTTTTTGTTGACCTTGACATCGTTACGAGGGGCAGCATTGGTCTTCCGCCCTGGCCCCTGGGGCTGCTTCGGTGGTCAGGGGGGTGTTACTAGTGGAGAGTCAGGTCCATCCATCATCTACTAGGATGGTGGTTTCTACCCCCTCTTGGCCTCTCTCTTTCCGCTTAGGGAGTGTCACGTGTGATCTCCCTTGCAACAGGCCATTTAGTACCTCTTGCATGTTCTCCAGGGTGGTTTCTAGCCTCTGATTCTTACGGTGAAGTTCTTGTATCTCATCTTCATAGAATTGAGACTTAGAACTGGAGCTCACGAAGTGGACCCGAGGGTGCTTGTCAGCCAGGTGCTTCGATGGGCCAGGGTCCTACCGACCGGGGTTTGGCACCAGTGGCGGCCTTGGAGGCAGGAACTCATCGGTGCCCCTTGCTGGGGAAGCTGTCGACCTTGGGTGATCCTCATCAGGTGGGACTGCCGGGGATGAGGCCTCCCTTTCATCTTTGGGAACCTCAAGCTCCCTTGGGGCCTCCATGTTTCCAGGTGGAGGAGGATCCTTCATGGAGGCTTTTAGCTGACCTCCGTCAAGGTGGACTTCCACCTCGCGTGGCTCTGTCAACCATTTCGAACGTCGCGGCATTTTTTCTTATCAGAATCAACGGAAGAACAGTGACTTGCAATCTATCCTTCCCACAGACGGTGCCAAACTGTTGACGGTGAGAACTCGTCAACCAAGTTAAGTTAGAAAAATAGAAACGTAGAGATTATCAAAAGAAAAAACTTTAAAGATCTAATTGGAAACTCAAAGAACACTTGCAGAAGAAAAATTGTGAACTAAATTTGTATTTCTTATGGTGTAATGTTACAGTATTTTTTCCAACCCCCCTCAATGTTGAAGAAGGGTTTCCTTTATAGTGGGCTCTAATGACCCTTGATATAGTGTGGTTCAGGGGACCAGATGGTACACAAGTACATTCTCAAGAGAATGGTATCAAGTGTAGTGGTGTTGGGAGAGTGGTGGTTGGCTCTGGTGCATGTCAGAGACGTGGAGGTGGTGCTGCCATTGCTCGTACTACCCCTAATCGCCACTACTTATCGGGTACAGGTGTCAGGTCTGTCCCTTAATCCTTGCAGGCATGTACGTACCTATTTAGAGGTACCATGTTCATATTTTTTGTCTTTTGTGGGCCACCTTGAATGACATATTTGGTTGGCCTTCTTGTAAGTGGTCCCAATTGGCTAATTGAAAGAGTGCACTTCGTTGGTGGCCCCAACCTCACCAAGTGACGTAGGGCCTTTTCTACGAGGTGGGTATAGCATGTTATAAGGCTAATGAGGTTTCGCGAGGACGTGGGGAGGTCCTGGCACCGTGTGCACCCGCGAGGCGTAGGGTGTCATATACACCCTTGAAGCAACATGGCCGTGAGGTGCGAGGCCATGGGAGCACCTACGTGCGTTGACCCCTGGGCGCTGCCCTTTGGGGCGAGGCCATCATGCACGCGAGGCCCTTGGGCAAGGCCCTTTGGGGCGAGGCCTTTATGCGCGCGAGGCCTTTTGGAGGAAGACCCTTTGGGGCGAGGCCATCATGCACGCAAGGCCCTTTGCGGCGAGGCCATCACGCACGCGAAACCCTTATGCGAGACCCTTTGGGGCGAGGCCATCATGCACGCGAGGCCCTTTGGGGCGAGGCCCTTATGTGTGTGAGGCCCTTTTGAGTGAGGCCACGCATGCGCGGATCCCAGGTGGCGTTGCGAAGCTAGCGCGCGCATATCCCAGGCGACGTCGCGAGGCCAACACGCGCAGATCCCAGGTGACGCGCGGGGGACTCTTTGCGAGGTGAGGCCTCGCTGGGTGCATGGGTGCTCAACATGCTGAGAAGCTCCGTCGAGGTGCTGGTCATGCCGAGAATAGCCTCACGTGCCTCCTTGCGAGAAGGTGATGTCCCATGGGTTTCGTGTCAGAAGTAGGTGTCTAGGTGTTTGGGGGACCTTAGCATGTGCTTTGGATCTTTCACAAGCATGGAGTTTTGAGCATCTACAATATGTGTGATTATGTGAAATATATGAGTTGTATTATAATATGACTATTTATGCATGCTTATGTGTATTAAATGTGATTGTGAGCTCGTTTTGGTGAAAAAGGACATTTTCATAATTTTGACCCGTTGAGGGTATAATTGTAATTATATGTGCTTTGTGAGTAGGACCACATTATTCTGTGAATATATTTGAGATGTGTAGCACGAGGCGATCCTTGTGAGAAATTTGGCAGAAAAGTCACGTCGCGGATTAATACCCGGCTCGAGGTGAGTCTAAGGGTATTTTAGTAATTTGGTGAATTACTGGGGATATTAGAGTATGAGTTATAACAGTGGGAAATATTAGTGAGATTAATTGGGAATTTTAAATGATATTTGAGGTTTAGCGGGAAAGTGGTGTCCAATGACCATTTTTCCCTTAGGGAATTAAAGAACTAAGTAAAGGTTAGGGACATTTTAGTCTTTTCATGCCCAAAGATTAGCTTAGTAAAACCAAACCATCTGAGTGAGGAAATAAGATAACACTTTACTCCCTCACCTTTTCTCTCTCCCGTTACTCTCTCTCTCTCTTAGACTTTGGTTTTTCTTGAGAAAAACTCTTGGATTATTAAGCTTGGAGGTGATCTTGGTGGGTATTGAAGGAGTTGAAGTTGTGAATTGGGCTAGGAAGTAGCTAGAAGTCGTAGCTATTCAATTGAGGTAAGAATCCTCTTAAATTTTAGTGAATTCTTTAATTAGTTTAAGCTTTTGGTTGAGTTTTAAACTCAAGAGTGGGGTTGAACTATTTGTTGGAGTTTTGATGAAGTTTATCGGTTTATTTTGATGTTTATAGTGTATTAGTGATGTTCTGGGGCTTAATTATGGGTTTAGTTGTGATTTGGGGTGAATTCTGTGAGTTTTGACTCGGAGAAAATGTTGGAAATTCCGGGTTCGCGGGGTTGCACCGCTGCGCTGTTATTGGTGCGCCGCGACCCACATGAACTCAGAGGCTAGGGCAGTACTCTGAATCGCCTTGGCGCCATGGCGCTTGGTGGGCTACACCGTGGTGCATGTCCAGGGTGATAGCTTGGGGTCTTTCTTACTTATGGAGCACCACGACCTTTAGTGAGGGGTGTTGCGGTTTAAATTGGGAAAGTTAGCCAAAGAGGGGTTTTGAGTATGGGAATTCAAACCTAAGGGCTCGGGAAGGATTTTACTACCCAATTTAGTAAAATTCGTGGTCCCGAAGGCTAGGAATCAACCTTGAAGCTGTTAGTTGTTTTAGTTTTTTATGATCATCCATTAATATGTTGTGACTAGTTTACCACAAGGCTCGGGATCAGGATCATATCTGAGGCCGTATCGTCAGCCACATGGAACTCAAGGTAAGAAAACTGCACCCTGGTTGAAACTAGGGCATGAGCCCCTGTGATTGAATTAGCTATGACTCTGTCATGAACTGTTTGTTTGAGTGTGTATAACTGTGCTTTCCATAGTTGAGTAATGTAATGACCGAACTATTTCTAAGACCTTGGACCATTAAAACTACTAGACATGGCTACTGTTTTGGGAAACACACATAAGAAAATATCATAACTTTATCTAAAACCCAGAATAAATATTGCGCAAAATACAAAGTAAAATATGAAATATAAAATACGGTATGGGTACTGTTGACCCACGATTTGTCCAACTGACACGGAGTCAGAATATGCTTGATATGAATGAATGCGTAGAGAAAAACGTAATGACAAAAGTAAATAAGACACAATATTTTATAGTGGTTCGACCCCAAGATCTGGTAATGACCTACGTCCACTTAGACTGATATTGATCTAAGGATCAAAGGAGTGATCAAAGAACAAGGGTTCAATGAGTTTCACTTACCTCTGAAGAACAATACAATATTGCTAGGAGAATTACTATAGTCTCTAATGATTCAAAAGCCAAAAGTCCCTTCCTTGAGCTATCTTTTGCTATTTATAGGCTCAAGGGGGATTACAAAAGATTGTTACAGATATTCTCTCCTGAATAATCGGATATCCAGGAGATTGTGTGAGATAAATTCAGGATTCACAAAGATCTTCTCATAAATGTTGTTTTGTATGTGGAACTATCGACCAGACTGGTCGCAGGTAAGACTGGTCCGCACTGCCTCTAATGTGTCTTCTGGTCAATACTCTAGCAGAACATTTCCAGGTGTCAGCCACTTATCCAGGGATCATTTTCCACATCATCAATGCTAATTTTTTGGATAACATTTGCCCCCCAAGTTTATTTATCACGAGCAATAAAATAAACTTTTGGACGAACGACTCTTCGGTAACCCCGTCTTACGTGTCAGAACCCTTCGTGTGTTCTTGGAAAAAGTAACCCACTTATTTCTAATCACGTCCTTTCGGTTCCCCAGAAATGATTTCGACGGCCATCCCGCTTCCCCATACTTGGAAAAAGGGAAACTAATGATTACACTTTTTAATGCCAGAGAAAAACTTATATAAGACCTTCGAAGTCTTCGTTTTCTTTTTACGCACGCCATTGTCTTTGCTAGAAACCCTAAAAACCAGAGTTTTAAACTTCTCCGGAGACAGTTCTCCTGCACTTCCAAGACTCAGACCGAGAGTTCCTTGATCTCTGAAGACCTTTCTTCCATCTCCACGATCATTTTCTTGGTAAGTTTTCGAATTCCCATGCTTCAGATTTTCGTGGCGCATGTTTCTGTATGTAGACCGTTTGAGATTATCTGTTTCTGGTTTGAGATGCTTGTGAATAGGATTTTTTGTAGGCAAAAAGAGTTACGAGTTAATTTGATTAGTCAGGATCGTATGTTTAGGACGTAAGATCAAAGTAAAAATTCGATCTTTAAGCTAGTTGGAAAATAGGTTTTTCCCGTCCTAAGGGGAGTTGAAAAAGCTTTCTTGAAAAGCGTTTTGCTTTCACCCTTTAATCTGTCTTTCAAACTGTTCGTATGGAAAACTTTAGCTTCTTGTTAGAATGCTGTTGTATAAAAGCTTGGCTTTTTATACTCGACCAGCGTTATTCTAAAAAGCTTTTGAAAATTCTCTATCCTCACCTCCCCATTCTTCTGTTTGCAGACATTGATGCCAGATTTGTGGGGAGGTGAACGGCCTATTGACGACGACCTTCTCGCCCAGCTGCTCGAGGGTGAAGAACAACCGGCCGATCAGGTTCACGAGATTCCCATCTCACGGTCCTCTACTAGACCCCGTCCTTCTCCTCAAATGGCCCATTCAAAATCAGTAGGCAAGAAAAGACCTGAACCTGAAAATAGTCCGAACCATCCTGCCCAGTCTGATTTGTAGGCTAGAGCTCCCTCGACCAGCGGTCGAGAAAATCCTATCCCTGACCCTAATATCCAAACTAGGGCCCGCCCTCGACATCAGAATCTGCCTGATGTCGAGTGGTACACTTCCCCGGCCAGCTCAGTGACCATGCGGATGGTTGCTAATTACTTCAGGAAATTCCCTCTCACAGGGGTTTCCATTATACGTCCTGCCACAGACCAGAGGGCTAACCTCCCCGAAGGTGCAAACAGCGCCTGGTCCCGGTATCACATTGAGGCGGGAGCATACCTCCCTCTTCATCCTTTTTTTGAGGGGGTGGCCAATTATTTCGGTGTCGCCCCCTTCCAATTCACTCCAAACGGATATAGAATGCTGGTCGCACTCTATATCCTGTATAAACTCAAGAAATGGCCAGAACCTACCCCTCATGAGGTCAACTATCTTTTTGACCTTAAATCCAACCCGCAACAATATGGAACGGGTTTCTTCCACTTCTGTCACCAGGAGACCAACCGGACGTTCCTGAGTGACACCACGCATATATCAAACGTGGGGCAGTACAGTAAGGAGTACTTCCTTACACCGGACATAACCAGCAACAACCTGGCCTTCGCTCGAGGAGGTAAGTGCTTGCCTTTGACTGGTCGATACTTTTAATCAAGGTGTCTCCTTTCATTTTTCTCAAACTGTAATCTGTCTTTCAGGCCCATGGTTACGTCCGACCCCAACACCAGACATGGTGTTGAGGTCCAATACCTTGGCTAGGATGACTGATGCGGCAAAAAGTGTCAAGATCCTTGTTACTGATGAAAACCTGAGGCGGTCTGGCCTCCTGGCTTCTCGCCATGAAACTAGAGGGTCCGTGGTGGACGAAGCCACTGTCGAGGGGGTTCCCGAGCAGCAACCTCCTGCGTCTCCTCGGAGGAGGAGGCCAATGGGGGTTACTATCAGGGAACCCACGGGCAATCCTTCCGCAGAAAGGCCTTCTGCTCCCCAAGGCAAGGGGAAACAAAAGGCCAAAGAGCCAGTCGTGGACTTGGGGGAGTCTTCTGATGAGAACGGTAACACTATTTTACTTTTGAATAGTTTGCCAATTCCCTGTCACTTGTTTGACGGGGAAGGCAACTTTACATATACTCCAAAATTAGGGCCAGACTTCTTCGTGCCAGATAGTGAATGTATGACTAATTGAGTCAATAGTATAGCGACCAGTAGTTGTAGCTCGGGTATTCACTTTGTTACCTCTTTTCTGTTGTATAAAGAATTTTCATCTGTCTCTTGTCTTATCATTTGCTTGTGTTTTCTTGCATGCAGACATGGCCACTCCCAACATCTTTGACATGTATCAGGCTAAGGAGGAGGAGGAAGTTCTCCAACTTCAGCGGAGGTCTAAGAGGAGAACTGGTGAATCCAGTCGGGGTCCTCCAGTCAAGAAGGGTCGAACAGAAGACCCTCCCCAGGACGTGCCAATTGAGCAAACTCCTGCCCATCCTCCAGCTCCTACAGAAAAACAGACTCCTTCTGCCACGCCAAAACCTCCTGCTGCGCCCACCAGAGAGCAGATTACTCGGGAAGAAGCTCTCGGGGCCAAAATCTTGAGCCGCACTCTGCGATCAGCCAGGGATCGCCTTGAACGCATCGGTAAAAGCGACCGTGTCAAGGATGCAATGGTTGAGGCTGAAAACATGTCAGTCGACCTGATCCTGAACAGGGCCCTGAATGAAATTTCCAACGTAAGTACTTCTTTGTTTCTCAAGCCTTAGTCTTTTAGTCTTCACGACAGGTTCTAACTCCTTCTTGTTTTATTTACAGGCCTTGATGTCTTCTATTACTACTCGTACCCGTGCCCAGGCTTCAATCGAGCAGGCTAAGGCAAAGGCCATTTAGAGGCATCAGGTGAAGGCAGCTGAGGAGCTTTCGGCTGCAGAGGCTAGGCACGCCAAGGAGTTGGAGGAAATGGCTCGAGAGAGGGACGCTGCGGTGACTAAGCTGTTAGAGGTTGAAGCTGCAATAAAGTCGAGGCAGCAGTATCGAGATTCCAGCGTGACCCATCTTCGCGAAATCAAAAGGTTGGAAGAGATGCACAAGTCCAAGGACGAGGCCATTGCTACTCTCGAAGGCAAAGTCAAGCAGTTGGAACTTGACAACTCCAAAAATCTGGAGAGGTACAAGAGGACGACGCTCCGATGTTTCTACAACTTCTGGAAACACAATCAGGGTGCCGACTTCAGCTATCTTTTTGAAGACGTTAGGACTGCCGAGCTGGCGCGTTGTGCTGCCCAACTGGCCGAAGAGGAGGCAAGAGCGAGGATCCCTGACTCCCCAAGCCTGGCTTTCATAGAAGAAGAAGTTGCTGCTGAGGATGCTGCTATCCAGGATGCCTGTGAGGACCCTTCGGCCCCAAATGCCTCTTGAACTCTTATTATTTTTTTCTTTCCTTTTGGCTACACGACCCACGGGTCGTGATGTAAAGACAATATTTTTGTTTTAAACTTTGCTACGCGGGCAGTAAATCTTTTTTCTTTTACTTGAACAATTGCATCCAAGCAGTGATGCTTGCAGTGTAAAAGATTGCATGATGCTATAATATTTTCATTTATTATAACACTTGTCCGTATGACCGAACTTAGCATAGTACTTTGGCATGATTTAACAAAATATAAATTTTGAAAAATACTCTAAGTACCCTAGCATGCTTTCACTTATTTTGTTCATGTGTTTACATACCTCATGGTACGCTTTGCTATCGATGTGCCTTATATGCCCCCCAAGTGATCGAGGAGCTTTAGGTCCTTGGTCACTTGCCATGACCATGACCTGTTCGAACATTCCTGTTCGTGTGCAAAAATGATACTTGTAATACAGCAAAACAACACACGTAATGAACAAATACTTGTAAATGTAAATTCACAAAGGTTGGCAAGAATGACTGGCTGCGCACAGTCCCTTATAATCTCGTATTAAAAATGGACTAAACATGTCTTTACGAGTGATTCTGAAATAGAATCTTACATATACGAGCGATTAGCCATACAGCGTGGCTAACCCTCTTTGCTAAACTTGTAAAAAAGAGAAAATTATTACAAGCCAGCCCTTTAAAAAGGACTGTTTACTGATAATACTTGCGCAGGTGTTCTCCATTCCAATAACGTGGAACGAGATCTCCGTTTAAGCGTGCAAGTTTGTAGGTGCCTGGATGAAGGACTTCTTCAATCTGGTAAGGTCCTTCCCAATTAGGTCCGAGCACTCCAGCAGTAGGGTCGCGGGTATTTAAGAAAACTCGTCGTAGCACCAAATCTCTGACGTTGAATTTTCTTTCTTTAACTTTGGAGTTAAAGTACCGGGCGACTTTTTGTTGGTATTCAGCAACTCGGAGTTGGGCCTTCTCCCGTATCTCGTCAATCGAGTCTAGGGATTCCATCATTAGTTGGCTGTTCTGATCCTGGTCGTATGTTAGACGTCGATGTGAGGGGGGATCTAACTCGACAGGCAACATTGCCTCATATCCATAGGCTAAGGAAAATGGGGTATGTCCTGTCGCAGTTCAGTGAGACGTTCTATACGACCAGAGGACTTCAGGCAATTGCTCTGGCCACGCTCCCTTAGCTTCTTCGAGCCTTTCCTTCAAGGTGTCCTTAAGAGTTTTGTTCACGGCTTCGACCTGCCCATTCACCTGAGGGTGTGCAACTGAAGAAAAGCTTTTAATGACTCCATGTCTTTCACAGAAATCGGTGAATAAATCGTTGTCAAATTGGGTCCCGTTGTCTGAAACTATCTTTCTGGGCAGACCATATCGACAGACGATGTTCTTGATAACGAAGTCAAGGACTTTCTTGGTCGTGATGGTAGCGAGTGGTTCAGCTTCGGCCCATTTGGTGAAGTAATCGACCGCTACGACTGCGTACTTTACTCCGCCTTTCCCTGTAGGCAGGGATCCAATCAAATCTATCTCCCATACTGCAAAAGGCCACGGACTTTGCATCTGCTTCAATTCGTTTGGAGCCGCTCGTGGAATCTTCGAGAACCTTTGACACTTGTCGCACCTTCGTACAAACTCCATTGAATCCTCGTTCATAGTTGGCCAGAAGTAGCCTTGTCATAGAATCTTTTTTGCCAAACTCTGCCCCCAGCGTGATCCCCATAGAAGCCTTCATGCACCTCTCTCATGAGTTCCTTAGCTTTTTCTGGTGTAATGCATCTGAGTAATGGTAAGGAATATCCTCTTTGGTACATTACACCGTCGACCAGTATGTATCTAGCAACTCGCCTTTGTAGAGTTCTAGCTTTGTTCCTATCTGTTGGCAGCGTACCATTCATCAGATACTCCAAGAAAGGCGCCATCCACGTATCCTCCATCCGAATCTCCATACTGGATTCCGTGGCTGGTATGCTCAGCTTACTCAGTCTTTCTACTGGCACGATGTTCAAGGTGTCAGATCCATAGTCGTTATGATAACGACAGAACTTGGTAGTGTATCTCTTCGAAATATCCTTCCAAATGGGGCCAGGTTTTTTGTAAGGCACACTAGAGCTTGTGGCCTGATAAACCTCCCCCCGAGACTCAATGAGGACAGTGTAGTTAGTGAACCGAGGTTCATAACGATTACCCTTGGCTCGTTTGTTGTCGGAGGTTGAAGGCTCGTTATATGGTCGTTTTCCACCATTCTTGCCATTGCCGTTGCCGTTCCCATTGCCTTTGCCGTTGCCATTAGGTTTGGAACCATTGGCGGCTTTGGCGGGTTCGTCAGCCTTCTTACCCTTGTTCGAGGGCTTTCCATCATCAGCAATGGCTTCTTCGAGCTTGATGTAGCGGTCAGCTCGGTCTAAAAATTCTTGGGTAGTTCTCACTTCTTCTTTTCGGAGACTTTTCCAGAGGGGAGAACAATGTTTAACCCCCGCGGTAATGGCCATCATCTTGCCTTCGTATCCCACCATTTTTGCTCCAGCCGCCGCTCGCATAAAGCGATGGACGTAATCCTTTACTGACTCCCCATCCTGCTGGCGAATTTCGACTAGCTAGTTTGCTTCGGTTGGGTGCACTCGACCAGCATAGAACTGTCCGTAGAACTTCCTTACGAACATTTCCCAGGAAACTATGCTTGTGGGAGGGAACTTGAAGAACCATTCCTGCGCAGCTTCAGAAAGTGTTGCAGGGAAGATCCTGCACCGAGCGTCTTCGGACACTTTCTGAATGTCCATTTGAATTTCAAACTTATTGACATGCGAGACTGGGTCTCCATACCCGTCAAAGTTTTGGAGTGTAGGCATTTTGAACTTGCTTGGGGTCTCGGCTTTAGCGATCCTCTGTACGAAAGGAGTGCCTTTCCTCCTATCATGGTTGATGTAGGATGTCCTTCCCCCGACCAGCTGTTGCACTGCCTGGTTGAGGGCGTCTATCTGAGCTTGCACAGCGGCAGGAATCGCTGTGGCCTCTGTTGCCGGGGGGACGTTCTCGCCATGTCGTTCGCGGCGATCGTTAAGTACGTCACGCAAATCCTCGTCTCTTCTCCACTGCTCGCTAGCCCCGAGCCAGTTGAAGACATTGTTTTGTCTGGGTTGCCCCCCAGCATCCCGTCTGTTGGGTTGTTCATCTTGATGTACCTGGCTCCTGCCTTTAACTCTTTCTTCGCTCCTTCGGCCAGCATTCCCTTTGCCTGAGTCAGCCTCATTATATCCATGGCCATCCCTGAACCTCGACTAGCTATGGTGAGACCGACTGTTCCCTCGATGTCCATTCCTGGCTGAACCGTCCCGAGCATTATAGGGTGGCCTGCGCTGGTCGTGGTGTCCCCGTGCATCATAGTGCCGTGGGGGACCTCGGACCGCAGAGCCTAACTCTGAATCCCTCCTGTTACCAGGGGGATACTGTCCTCTATTCGGTAGGTTTGGCCCATCATCCCTACGGCGTCTAGGACTGCGAGGCTGATGCTCGGCCCTATTCTGCCTCTGTTGCGAGGGATTACCCCGAGCAGCTTGGGATGGTGGCTGCACCTCAGGGTCAAGCGGGGCGTCGTCATGGGGCGCTTGAGGCTGCTCGGGCCTTTGCGGACTCGAAGGCTGGATCGGTGGGCTTGGATTATGACCCCTCTGGGGTGGTCCATCACCAGGTTGGTCAAGTTGCGAAGCAGGTGCGGGCCGATTCCTTGCCAGCTGCAAGGCCGCCTCGAGAGCTGCCATGGCTTCGTTCTGGCGGCGGTCCATCTCCGCCTGCCTTTTGCTTAACTCTGCCCGCTGCAGTGCTACAACTCCGGCAGCAGTCTCCTGACTGGCTCTCAGATTAGCCAGCTCTTCTTGCAATGCGCCCAGGGTACTCTTCAGCGTTGCATCATCCATCTCTTCCTCCTCAAAGTCCAGATGTGGCTCATCTTCCGCCACGCTTGCAGGAGGAGGAGGAGGTGGCGGGTTTGACGGTGCAGCGGCGGCTGCCTGTCCGGTTTTCTTTGTAGCTTTCGCCATCGGTTTTTCTTAGCAATGATATGTCAAGCTCTCAATGAAAGCACCAGAATGTTGACCCACGATTTGGCCAACTGACACGGAGTCAGAATATGCTTGATATGAATGAATGCGTAGAGAAAAACGTAATGACAAAAGTAAATAAGACACAGTATTTTATAGTGGTTCGACCCCAAGATCTGGTAATGACCTACGTCCACTTAGACTGATATTGATCTAAGGATCAAAGGAGTGATCAAAGAACAAGGGTTCAATGAGTTTCACTTACCTCTGAAGAACAATACAATATTGCCAGGAGAATTACTATAGTCTCTAATGATTCAAAAGCCAAAAGTCCCTTCCTTGAGCTATCTTTTGCTATTTATAGGCTCAAGGGGGATTACAAAAGATTGTTACAGATATTCTCTCCTGAATAATCGGATATCCAGGAGATTGTGTGAGATAAATTCGGGATTCACAAGGATCTTCTCATAAATGTTGTTTTGTATGTGGAACTATCGACCAGACTGGTCGCAGGTAAGACTGGTCCGCACTGCCTCTAATGTGTCTTCTGGTCGATACTCTAGCAGAACATTTCCAGGTGTCAGCCACTTATCCAGGGATCATTTGCCACATCATCAATGCTAATTTTTTGGATAACAGGTACCCTTTGTTTAATACATAAAAACATAAACTTTAATTGTTTAAATACTAATAGCGAAAATACATCATCCTCGATCGTCATGCAATCCATTCAATCCATTCATCCTTAACACACAAGCCAAGCTACCATGAATCTTTCCCCATTCCATATTCATTTTCCCGCATTAAGCTAAAAAAAATAAAGGAATGAGCCTAATGCCCAGCAAGGAAAATCTACTAAAACATATACATAAAACATAAGACTATACCATAAAGCATATACTATAAAACATATGACTATAAAAAAAAACATATAACATATTGGGTTACAATATTAATGGCCATTAACTCATTAACATGGCATGTGATAAAACCATCTAGGTCCTCTGTCTACTAATCAAGGTAGGTTAGATCATATGGTAGTATATGATAACCCATCTAGGTCCTCTGTTTACTAATCGAGGTAGGGTAAATCATAACTCTAAACCATGAAAATGATAAAAATTCTTGGGGCTTGCTATCTAAGTAGGTCATATGCCCAAGCAACTACACAACATATTCTTAGGGCTTGCTATCTAAGCAAGTCATATGCCCAAGGACTATAAAACATACATATACATATTATAGCATAAAACATATCATAACATAAAAATATAAACACATAAAATCTATCCTATTTTCCTTACAACAAACCGGGATATTTGAGAACAAGCACAGGATTGGAACACTCCTAAAAACCAATAGAAAAACCATGAGTATTTCTAAAGAATGAAGATTAAAATAGAACTAAACCATCAAGAAGAAACTTACTGAAAAGAACCTTAAACACCTAACCAAGAATCATAAACAAGAGTTAGGATCTAAAAGAAAATAAAAAAAAAAACTATAGAACTATGAAAATCTGAACTTAAGGATAAGAATACCTTGAATGATCTTATGAATTGATCTAAACCTCGATACTAAAATCTCACTATATCTCACTTCCCAAGTGTTTAGAAAAGCTTAGATAGATAAATCTTTTAACCCAAAACCCATGTTTTTCTCTCTATAGTAACCTTGGAAACTTGAAGGCTCTGAAGACTTCTTGGAGAATGAAGAAAATGGCTGAGTACTAGTGTAACGATCCAAAATTACTAATAAGGCTTAAGAGCCTTGATTAGTGTGCCGGGAGGGCACAATTGGAAGTTATGTGAATTAATGGTGGAAATGAATGATTATGTGATAAGCATGCTTACATGATTATTTGGATATATGTGATGCATGACTATGTATATTAGTATGCATGTAGGCCTTGATTAGGTTATACGGGCATATTTGTAATTTTGGCCCATTGAGGGCATAAGTGTAAATATTTGTGATAAATTGTTGAGACCACATTATTATGTGGATATATCTGCAGCTTGTGACTGAAGGCGATCCTAGTGAGCGGTTTAGCAGAAAAGTCACAGCAGGGATTTATACCCGGCTCGAGGTGAGTTTGGGGGTATTTCTGGGAATTTAGAGAGTATATTGGAGACTATTTGTTATTGAGGAAAATAATTGGTGATTAGTTAGGTGTCGGGGTTTAAATGACAGTTATTAGAGACCAAAATGCCCTTAGAATGTTTTAAGGGTTAGATTTTAATGGGAGGGCAATATGGTAATTTGGTCCAAAGGAGATAAGTCCTTTTCAGCCTTATCAGACTTAGGAATGTTTAGAAACAAGGAGAAGCTAAAGGAAAAGAAAAGAAGGAGGAAAGAAAGAAGGAAAACCAGGGGACTCTTTCTCTCTGTCGGTTTGGCCATTTTTCACCATCTCTTGAGGACTTTTTGAGCTGGAATCTAAGAGACGGCCTAAGCAAAGACTTGAATTTATGATCCTTGACGTGGCTAGAGGTTCAGCTGTGGGTTATACTCAATTCAGGTAAAATTTCCAGAGTTTAGTCTGAACTTTCTAACTTTGAGGAAATTGATTTTGATTTTGAACTTTGAATGAAAATTAAAGGAATTTGAGCTTTGGGAATTGAAGAGGTTAAGGCTAGTGGGGCATGGTGATAACCTAAGGTCGAATTTCTCCATTGAAGGTAACCATTTCTGGCTCTGAAGTTCTGAGTTTCTGAGTTTTCGTTGACTTTTTGAGCTTCAAGCTCAAGCATGGCTTTTTCTTTGTTTTGGGGTGCATGTAGCTAAGTTGTATATGGTTGGGCTGTATGGGGTGAGATGTAGATGATGGTAGGCTCAATTTGGTGCATGGTTGAAGTTTGGAGGGGTTTTGGAGAGCTTTGGCTCAAGGAAATTCGAAGGAGAAAATCAGTGAGATGTTGGTGCTGTAACTAGGGTTGTAGCGCTAGCCTTAGGGCGCTACAGTGCTAGGCTTGAGTGTCTGGGGGGCTTTTTGCTCTGTCTGAAGCACTATAGCGCCCCCTTTGTGGCGCTGTAGCGCTACCCTGTTTCCAGAATAGGGTTTTTGGGTTAATTCTTAGGGTTTTTGCCTGGGGGCTCGGGGTTTGGTTCCACCACCCCGTTTGGTGGAATTAGGGCTTCCCGAGGGCTCAGGATTGGTCCCGAGGCTAGGTTTTAGAATTGAAGTTTGGTATGGTTCTAATTTGTGGCTGTGACTAGGTGTATGCCAGGGCTTAGACGAGATCGTGCTTGAGGATCGGTTTCATTGATTATAGCTAACTGAATCAAAGGTAAGAAAACTGCACCTGGTTATGTAATTGTATTGGGACTAAGAGCTCCCTATATCTGTATGATGTCATAGATGGTATTATGCCATGGGAAAAGTGATAAACGACCTAAGAGTGCCGGAATCAACATTTGCGCACAAGGAGCGACTCGACCACTGGTAGCTGAGGACAGCTTGATATTCACTGAGCTCGGTTTACGCGGGCCGAGTTCAGTGGGATAAATAAGGGGTGCTACCTAAGAGCGTCAACCCTGGTTATTATATGTGAATTGGTTGTTAATGTTAATTGATAAGCTTGGTATGCTAAATGCCTGATTATATGGATGTTTTGGACTGTTGAGTATATGGTTACACTGTATGAAATATCTGATTATTTGACTGATGATTATGCTCTGTTATTGTGTTTTCTTGTTGGGCCTTGGCTCACGGGTGATACATGGTGCAGGTAAAGGCAAGGGTAAAGTGGACCAGTCCTGAGTGGGAGGGCTTTGAGGCTGAATGTACATAGTCGACTGATCGGTTCCCACGACCGAGGAGTAGTACAGGACGGGAAAAGCCTGAGTGTCTATTTTTCCCTTAGAGTGGCGAGTAGTTGTACTTATAACTTGGAATTTCGTAAACTGTCTTTTAAATGCTATTTCTTTTGGGATCCCATGCACTAAAATGTGTAATTATATGAAATAAAACTTTTGTGACCAAAATCTTTTAACCCTAGTTCAATTATAGTTTCAGTAACATGTTTCTAACTAAATGACTTGATTAGCAAGTCTTGTACCTTTATAAACACACAGTGTAGCGGTCTTGGCTATCCAGGGCGTTACAACTAGGTCCTATTTATAGAGTTAAAGGAGTGAAACTAACCCCTTTTTTTTAATAGATAAATGAATTTAGAATGAAAAAGATTAGAATTTTCGTTCAACTGATGCCGAGAACACGATCAAAATCGTTCAAAGGCAGGTCTAAGTGGTTAAGGCTATTTTTAAATTTAAAATTCCAAACTTTAAAAAAATGTGAGTTGGAGCCGATATATCGCCCCCTATAGGCGATATATCCCCTCCCCCATATTCCCGAGCCTCGCTCGTTCATTCGTGCAAAGTCGACGTGTTTTCCGTATCTTTCGTAGGTGATATATCTACCACTATAGCTGCGATATATCGGCTTACGTTGATATATCAAACACGTATGTGCACTTTTTTCAAAATAATTTGAATTGATTAAACAGCTTTGACTGAGTCAAAACGTGATCCTAACAGCGGCTGGAAGGTTCTAGAGCTTCTAGATCTTTCTTTTATTTAAACTATTTATCAAAAATTCCCAAATCCTTAATAAACATGATCATGACAAGTGTCACATTCTTAATAGTTCTATCTAAACCTTAGGTTATAATAAATATATTTCTTGGACCAACAATATTAATCAAACCTTATGTTATAATTAATAATATAAACTATAGGGTAATCTTATAAAATCCATAAGTGTTGCTATGAGCTTCGAACTAAGTCCCGACTTGAACCAAAATCCACGAAAACTAACATACTACCAACTAATACTAACTACTACTACTACTACTACTACTACTACTACTACTATCTACTGCTATCTAGCTAATTAAAATCTGGGACACTACAATTCTCCCCTACTAAAAAGAATTTCGTCCCCAAAATTTACTTACAAAACAATTTCGGATACCGTGCTAACATGTCTCCCTCCAACTCCCACGTTGCCTCCCGTTAAGAACTATTACTCCATAGGACCTTGACTATCGGAATACTCTTAGACCGTAATTCCTTCATCCCTCTATCTAGGATGCTAACTGGTTTTTCCTCGTAACTCAAGTATTTCTGAAGTGCTATCATATCGTACTTGAGGACGTGAGATGGGCCTGACACATATCTACGCAACATCGAGATGTGAAATACATTGTGGCTATCTACTAGAGTTGGCGGTAGGGCTAATCTATATGCAATTGTTCCCACCTTGTCCAATATCTCCAAAGGACCTATAAACTGGGGACTAAGCTTGCCTTTCTTCCTAAACCACTTCACACCTTTCATAGGAGATATCTTTAAGAAGACTTGATCTCCAACTTTGAATTCCACATCATGCTGCTTGGCATCCGCATAACTTTTCTGTCAGCTTTGAGCAACGAGCATACGCTTTCTAATCAGCGCTACTGCATCCTGAGCTTCTCTAACAGCTTCGGGTCCAAGAAGTTGTCTTTCTCCTACCTCGTCCCAATATAGCGACAATCGACACCTCCTTCCATAAAGTAACTCATAGGGTGCCATCACAATCTTTAACTGGTAACTATTGTTGTAGGAGAATTCTATCAATGGCAAATACTTACTCCATGATCCTCTGAAGTGAAGTACACAAGTGCGCAACATATCTTTAAAATCTTTATGGTATGTTCGGACTGACCGTTAGTCTGAGGATGAAATGTCGTACTAAGATTTAACTTGGTACCCATAGCTTGCTGCAGGCTTCCCCAAAATCTCGATGGAAACACCGATCCTCTATCGGATACTATAGTCTTAGGGATTCCATGCAGTCGAACTATTTCTCGGACATAAATGTCTGCGTACTGGTCTGTTGTGTACGTAGTCTTGATAGGCAGGAAGTGAGCTAACTTGGTTAGTCTATCTACTACTACCCAAGCTGAATCATGATACTCTATCTACTACTACCCAAGCTGATCATGCGTCTTATTTGTTCGTGGTAAACCTGTCATGAAGTCCATGGCTATGTCTTCCCACTTCCATTCTGGAATACTAAGCGGTTGCAATAAGCCTGTAGGCCATTGATGTTCTGTTTTCACTTGCTGGCATACTAAGTATTTTGACACATATTCTGCTACATCTTTCTTCATTCCTAGCCACCAGTACAATGCCTTAAGGTCGTGAGTCATCTTGGTCGACCTTGGGTGAACTGAGTATGGAGTATTGTGTGCCTCTTCTAAAATCTTCATCTTAATTCCATGATCATTTGGCAAACATACCCGGTCCTTATATCTCAAGAACCCCTGCCCTGATATAGAGAAATCTGTGGCCTTGCCTTCTTTAACTACAACTATATGAGATACTAATGTGTCATCATGCCTTTGCCTGATCTGTATATCTTCTAACAGATTTGACTGGATGGAGAAGTTAGCCAGTTTACCAATGACAACTTCTATTTCGGCATTGATCAGCTCTTGCTGAAGCGGATTTTCTATTCCGGATATTGCAGCTAAGTTCCCATAACTTTTTCTACTTAGCGCATCACCAACTACATTTGCTTTTCCCGGGTGGTATAGGATTTCACAGTCATAATCCTTTACTAGTTCTAATCACCTGTGCTGCCTCATGTTGAGCTCTTTTTGCTTGAAGAAATACTTTAAGCTCTTGTGGTCCGTATAAATCTCACACCGTTCTCCATACAGATAGTGGTTCCAAATTTTCAATGCAAAGACCACCGTTGCCAACTCCATATCGTGCGTTGGATAGCTTTGCTCGTATTCCATTAGCTGCCTTGAGGCGTAGGCTATCACTTTGTTGTTCTACATCAGTACACAACCCAAACCTTGCTTCGACGCATCATAGTAGACTACAAACTTATCATTGGGTGTCGGTACACAAAGTACTGGTGATGAGAATAACTTATCCTTAAGCAACTGGAAGCTCTCTTCACATCTATCCGTCCGGTTAAAATTTTGTTTCCGGGTCAGGTTGGTAAGCGGAGTGGCTATCTTAGAAAAGCCTTCTACAAACCTCCGATAATATCCAGCTAGCTCGAGAAAACTTCTAAACTCTGACGCATTCTTAGGTCTTGGCCAATCCTTCACAGCCTCTACCATAGCTGGGTCTACTGCAACTCCATCCTTGGATACTATGTGGCCGAGGAACGCTACTTGCGAAAGCCAACATTCACACTTCTTGAACTTTGCGTAAAGTTGATACTCCTTCAGTTGCAACATGGTCATTCTTAAATGTTCCTCGTGCTCAACTTCTTCCTTAGAGTACACCAAAATATTACCGATAAACACTACGATGAATTTGTCCAAGTAATCCTTGAAGACCCAATTCATTAAATCCATAAATGTGGCTGGAGCGTTGGTAAGACCAAAAGACATAACTAAAAACTCATAATGTCCATATCGAGTTCTAAAAGTTGTCTTGGGAATATCCTCTTCCCGTACCTTGAGCTGGTGATACCCAGACCGTAAATCAATCTTAGAAAACACGGTCGCTCCTCGGAGTTCATCAAACAAGTCGTCAATCTGTGGTAGAAGGTACTTATTCTTAATTGTCACCTTATTTAGCTTGCAGTAATCTATACACATCCGCATGCTTCCGTCATTCTTCTTCTTCACAAATAGAACTGGTGCTCCCCATGGTGAATGGCTTGGTCTAATGAAACCCAAGTCTAAGAGTTCTTCTAACTGCGTCTTTAACTCCTTGGGTTTGGTAGGTTCCATCCATTATGGTGCCTTCAAGATAGGCTCGGTTCCCGTTACTAGTTCAATTGTGAAGTTAATTTCCCTAGTCGGCGACAACCCTGGTAAGTCGTCAGGAAATACTTCTGGGAATTCCTTTATATTGTGGACGTCTCCAACCTTTAGTAGTGTTTCCTTTACCACTTCCATGATTCTGGCTAAGAATGTGTGACATCCTTTCTCAATCATCTTCTCAGCTTTGAGAGATGAAATAAGCGGTGTTCGTAGTCCTGAAACCTTCCCCATAAAGCATAGTTTTTGACCGACAGGAGTTTCAAGCATCACTTGCTTGCATCTACAGTCAATGGTTGCGCCATGCCTTGCTAGCCAATCCATGCCTAGTATACGTTGAAGTCTTTGATCTCTAGCTCTATCAGGTCTCCTTCTAGTTCTACGTCCTCAATTTTGATCGGTACACCTCGTACTTTCCGTGATGATAAGACTACTTCACCCGAAGGAAATTTTGTCACAAACCTAGTTCTAAATATTTCACAAGGTTTGTCTAATTTCTCTATCATTCCTAATCAGATATATGAGTTTGTTGCTCCCAAATCAAATAATACTGAACATATATTATTGAGGATAGGAATCTGACCTGTGACCATTTTTTTACTAGCTTGAGTTTCTCCCTGGGTCAAGGCAATGACTTTGGTAGGAAGCATCTTGTTGTCCCTTTTCTCTTCTTGCTTGAGCTGTGGACATTCCCTCTTCTGATGACCTTCCTGACCACAATGTAACATCCTTTAGTGTTTGCACGAAACTTCCACGATGTTTCTTTTGGCATTTGGAGCACTGCGGGTATTCTACATAACCTGACCTACTACTTCCATTGCTTGTCCGTGCTCTTTTGTCATTGTCGGATTGCTTATTGCCAGGATGCATTCTCTTCTGGTCATTATTGTTGCTATGCTGATGGTTGTTGTTGTGGTTCTATCCATTCTGAGGTTGATTCTGCTACTTAGGTTCAGGCTTACTAGCCTCCTCTTTACTAACATTCGCCTGAAGCCTTTCCACTTCTATAGCCATTTCTAGAGCATCAACATAAGTAGTGGTTCCAGGATTTGCTAGTTTGACTCCTAGCTCAATTTTTGGTCTGAGTCCTCTAACGAACTTGGTGACCCTCAGGAAATCGGTTGGGACCAACTCTGGTGCAAACTTGGCTAGTCGATCGAACTGTCAAGCATACGCTGCTACCGTTAAGTTGCCCTGCTTCAGACTGGTGAAATCTTCTACCCTCATGAATCTAGTCCATGTCATGGTGGTGACGTCATGAGTCTGCTGTACTAAATCCCACCATATTCTAGCATCCTTCTTTAGAAGAGACGAAACACATGATATGCAGTCCGCATTGCTGAGATTCATGTGTGCTAGGATTGACTCTATATTCCTAAGCCATTCTTCTTCCTTGAAGGGGTCGGTAGTCCCTTCAAAGTTTGGAGCATGTTGCTTACGAAACCACTTGTAGATTGGCTCCATATATTGAGCTGGGCAGGGCGCCTAGTTCACCATTGGCCATCCCCCATAAGGACCTACTTGCTGGGGTGCTTAAGCCATTTGCTGAGGCTGCGGTTGCGGCTGAGGCTGCAGCTGAGTCTGTTGTCGTTGTTGCTGCAGCAACTCTTCCACTTGTTATTATAGCCTGACAATATCAGCGATGTTGTCAACCGGATGCGGCGGTGCACTTCTGTTAGCAGCAACATTGGTAGAACACATTCCCCTTCTTCAAACTGGAGGGCCTTCGTTAGTCTCATGGGTGGGACTGGAGGCATTGGCATTCGTGCATGCAGACCTTCTAAGCGACATCTTCAGCAGAGTTCTAATAGTCGAGAAAAACATGTTAGAACTTACCCTAATAGGCTCTAAGGCAAAACTTAATCTAAGAAAACATAACTCAGACCTACTAGTTATGATTTCTTATGAAAAATTATGCAAGCCTTCTTTATAATTAGGGTGTGTTTCTATACTTAGAAAATCAGCCATCTTTATTATTTTCTAAGTTTGTTTCTAATCATCCTATATGACTTAATTCTCAGGCTCAAAAGTCGTCCCTGTTCCATAGTTAACTATATTGAGGGAGGACTGGGATCAGTAAAATCATTCCCACTACTATGGCCCCGTAAACTCTCAATATAGAACCTGATCCATTGATTTGTATCCACCCTCACCGAACTCAGTCATTATTTATTATGATTGTAAAAAAAAATTCAAACTCATACATGTCATTCAAAAATAACAATAATATTCATTTGGAACAAGGTTTTCACTAAGTACAATCATAAATGCAAAAATAATAAATAAATAAAGTAATAAACTAACATAACTAGGGTGAATCTAAAAATCAAGATCTTCTACATCTGATCCTTCATCTAACATATCATCATCTATCTCTTCATACTCCTCATTATCTTGAGCCACAAAATTACCTCAGGGAAGATTCATAAAGATTCTATGCTTTTTCTCATTAGTGAATTGAAATTCTAACTTAGAGGTGAACCTAAGTATTGACGGTGAGAACTCGTCAACTAAGTTGAGTTGGAAGAAATTATCAAGTCAGGATCGTCAATAAAAAAGCTATAGAAATCAAAGCAATAACTCAAGAATTATGACAGAATAACAATGGAGAAATCAATCAATCTTTCATTAACTCTCAAGCCTTTGCTACAGTAAAACTTCCAACCCCCTTTCAGGTGGTCTTAGAGTTCATTTTATAGTAGGCTCTAATGGCCTTAGGTACATAGTGGTCTAGGAGACCATGGGGTACATAAGTACTATGTCAGGGGAGTGGCTTCAGAGGTTGTGGTCATACATCCAGCACAGGAGCAGATGTCAGGAGAATGCCTCCAATACTTGTCTGTACCCATATCTTATGAGTGGTGGCAGGCGTAGTGGCGCAGGAGGTAGTGGTGTCGGCTCTGACCTTTGGCCGTAGACGTACGGACCATGACTCTTAACCCAGCAGTCTCACTGGCACTGGTATCCGTACTCAGTACTAGGTCGTACAAGTATGTCCCATTCGACTCGTACTGGAGCCTCTAAGCATAGGGGTCTCGAGGTGTAAGGAATGGGACCCTGGGTATGTGTTATGGTCCTGGCGTGAGGTGGAGATCTTGGATCCTTGGCACGAGATGCCTGAAGCCTTCCGAGATCACTCACGAGTCTTGTTGATAGGCATGTGGCCTTGACGGATGTCTAAGGATGCGTAGCGAGACGCCCTCCTAGCGACCCCCTTGGTGGTGCGGCTCCCTTGGTGGCGCGACTCTCTGGCTGTTCACGAGGCCCTCCTCCTCACGCGTGGCCAGAGCCAAGATGGAGAGGCGGAGCCACGGGCGAGGCCACTTCGGGGCGCGGGCCTAGATGGCGAGGCGGGGCCACGGGCGAGGCCACTCCGGAGCGAGGCCACTTGGGCCAAGATGGCGAGGCGGGGCCACGGGCGAGGCCATTCCAGGGCGCGGGCCTAGATGGCGAGGCGAGGCCACTTGAGCCAAGATGGTGAGGCGAGGCCACGGGCGAGGTGCATGGGCGAGATGGGCCTCGCGTATGGCCGAGGTGCAGGTACGTGAGGGGCCTCGCGTATGGCCGAGGTGAGGTGCATGGGCGAGATGGGCCTCGCGAGGCTACTGAGCCTTGGCACCTATGCCTTGCCAATGTGGGCCACCTAGCATCGACTCCACGAGGAACGAACACAGACTCATGTCGTGATGGTGCAATGGCTTCCCGAGACGACGGTGGCCCAAGGGCCTTGCCTCGGCCTCATATTTTCTCTTGATGAGATTATGAGCATCAACACTAAGTATGAGAAAATAATATCTCATGGCTACCAGTAAATCATCATTATCATCTATAGTCTCCCGTATTTCTTCTAATGTTGAAATTACAGAAGGAAAATCTTTAAAAAGCCTAATAACTAGGACATATTGCTCCGTAGCTCTCATCATAATTTGCTTAGTAGTTTGGATGTGGACTATCTCCTTGTGGAATAAGATTAATCTCTGAGTGATTCTTTCTAACACTCCTACAGTATTCCTTGGCTCTCTAATCCTTTTCAATGCCTTAATGGCTCGAATATCCCCATAGGTCAAGGCTCCATCCATTCTTAACTGAAAGTATAATGGCTAAAACATTAGCTATAAACATAAGCATAATAATCATAAACACTTACATTGTCGGTTATATTCGGAGCTTGTGCGTGTGTATCAAGGAGAACTTCATGCATATGAACCGTCGGTTTGATACCAACTGTAATGACCCAACTATTTCTAAGACCTTGGAACATTAAAACTACTAGATATAGCTACTATTTTGGGAAACACACATAAGAAAAAAACATAACTTTATTTAAAACCCAAAATAAATATTGTGCAAAATACAAAGTAAAATATGAAATATAAAATACAGTATGGGTACTTATTGCTTAATACATAAAAAAATAAACTTTCATTGTTTGAAAACTAATTGCGAAAATACATCAAAATATAATTCAAAAGACTTAAAAATAACATCATCCTTGATCGTCACACAGTCCATTAAATCCATTCATCCTTAACACACAAGCCAAGCTGTCATGAGTCTTTCCACCTTCCATATTCATTTTCCTGCATCAAGCAAAAAAAAAATAAAGGAATGAGCCTAATGACCAACAAGGAAAATCTACTAAAACATATAAATAAAACA
The DNA here is from genome assembly GCF_963169125.1 of Humulus lupulus. Taxonomy (NCBI): domain Eukaryota; kingdom Viridiplantae; phylum Streptophyta; class Magnoliopsida; order Rosales; family Cannabaceae; genus Humulus; species Humulus lupulus. The sequence continues at coordinate 134,724,847 of NC_084795.1, forward strand.
TAAGACTATACCAGAAAGCATATAATATAAAACATATGACTATAAAAAAAAAAAAACATATAACATATAGGACTACATTATTACTGGCCATTAACTCATTAACATGGCATGTGATAAAATCATCTAGGCCCTCTGTCTACTAATCGAGGTAGGTTAGATCACATGGTAGTATATGATAACCCATCTAGGTCATCTGTCTACTAATTGAGGTAGGGTAAATCATAACTCTAAACCATGAAAATGATAAAAATTCTTGGGGCTTGCTATCTAAGCAAGTCATATGCCCAAGTGACTACAAAATATATTCTTGAGGCTTGCTATCTAAGCAAGTCATATGCCCAAGAACTATAAAATATATATACATATTATAGCATAAAACATACCATAACATAAACATATAAACAGATAAAATCTATCATATTTTCCTTACCACAAACTGAGATATTTGAGAACAAGAACGGGATTGGAACACTCCTAAAAACCAACAGTAAAACCATGAGTATTTCTAAAGAATGAAGATGAAAAGGGAACTAAACTATCAAGAAGAAAGTTACCGAAAAGAACCTTAAATACCTAACCAAGAATTATAAACAAGAGTTAGGATCTGAAAGAAAATAAAAGAAAACTAAAGAACTATGAAAATCTGAACTTAAGGATAAGAATACCTTGAATGATCTTATGAATTGATCTAAACCTCGATACTGAAATCTCACTATATCTCACTTCCCAAGTGTTTAGAAAAGCTTAGATTGATAAAGCTTTTAACCCAAAAGCCAAGTGTTTCTCTCTATAGTAACCTTAGAAACTTGAATGTAGAGTCCCATAATATTTACATAACTAGCTAGATAGTAGCAGTAGCAGTTAGTATTAGTTTGTAGTATGTTAGATTCCGTGGATTTTAGTTCAAATCGGGACTTAGTTGGAAACTCATAGCAATAGTTATGAATTTTATAAGTTTAACCTATAGTTTAAGAATATAATTATAACATAAGGTTTGATTAATATTGCTCGTTCTAGTTGTATTATTTATTATAACCTATGGTTTAGATAGAGCCAATAATAATATGACACTTGTCATAAGCATGATTATTAAGGAATTAGAGTTTGTTATTTTATGGTTAGTTAATAAATTTGTGGATTAGGTTGTTATTTAGATAATTAAATAGATTTTCCCGTAACTTTATGATACTGTAACTTCAGACCTATTTTTGACCTAGTTACATTATGAATTTCGAAACATAGTATTTCTAGAAAGTTGTAAATAATTGAATTAACTTTCTATCGGTATAAAGATGGTCTAAATGTGATTCATACAGCTCCAGTTATGTTGATTTTACTATAGGTGAGTTTAGAGTTACGAGATTTAGGAAGTTAGAAGTTAGGATTCTATTTTTTTTATTTTTATCTTTAATTTTTTAAAACAAGCTTTGACTCCTTAGACCTACCTCTGAACGATTTGACCGAGTCCTAAGCCTTTGACTAACGAATATTCAAATATTTTCAATTAAATTCATTATTTTTATTCAAATCCAAAAAGAAGATTTTTATTCCTAGAACTCTATAAATAGGACTTAGAACCCAGCCTTTCTCCTCACTCTTCAGCAGTGATCAGACTCCAAGGTACTAGTACTACCATAGAGTGATAAACACTTGGGTTGGGAAAAAGCTTTGCCATTCTTAAGCTTTATAAAATACTTGGGAAGTGAGGTTTAGTGTATTTCGGTATTGGAGTTAGACCAATCCATAAGGTCAACTAAGGTACTCCTATTCTTTAAGTCCAATTCTTTAAAAATCTTTAGTTTTCTTTAGTTTCTTTTATTCAGATCCCAACTTTCGTTATTGGTTCTTGATTAGGTTCTTGAAACTTAAGTTCTTTTTTGGTATGTTTCTTCTTGATGGTTTAGTTTCCACATTCATTCTTTATTCTTTAGAAATACTCACCATTTGTATTGTTGGTTTTAGGAGTGTTCCAAATCCCGTCCTTGTTCTCATATCCCGGTGCTGGTAAGGAAAATAGGATAGATTTTATGTGCTTATATATTATGTTATGTTTATGTTATGTTATGTTATGATATGTTATGTTATATGTTTATGCTATTCTATGATATGTATGTGTATAATATGTTTTAGTTCTTGGGTATATGTTTTGTTTAGATAACAAGCATATAATTTGTTTAGATATCAAATAACTTGTTTAGATAACAAATCCCAATAGTATATTCCTTGGGCATATGATTTGTTTAGATAACAAGCCCCATAAATTTATATGACTTGTTTAGATAACTAGCCCTATAGAATTATGGGCAGATGATTGCCTAGCTAGCAAGCCCCAAGATGTATGATGGCCATTGTAATAGATGTTTTTGTAGCCATATGTTTTATAGTGTATGCTTATGATATATGATATATATTTTAGATAGTCTTATGTTCTTTTATAGTATTTGATGTAGTCTTATACTTATGTTTACGATGTATATTTTTAGTAGATTTTCCTTGCTAGGCCTTAGGCTCATTCCTTTATTTTAGTGTGATGCAGGAATATGATTATGGAGACGGAAGGATTGTTGGTAGCATGGCATGTGTGTTGAGGATGAATGGAATGGATGGGCTGCGTGTCAATCGAGGATGACGTTTATTTTAGTCCTTTAAATTATGTCTCTTTTGTAATTTCGCATTCAGATTTTTTGAACTTGTTTTTAAAGCTATGTTTTATGTTTTGTAAACAATGGGATCCCATACTATATCATATCACATTTTATTTTATATTTTTAATAAAGACATGCTATTTCTTATATTTTGGGTTTTCAATAAAGGCATGTTATTTCTTATGTTTATATCGAAATAGTAGCTATGTTTAGTAGTTTTAATTGTCCAAGCTCTTAGAAATAGTTGAGTCATTACAGTTGGTATCAGAGCAACAATCCATTTGTATGAAGTTCTCCTTGATACACACGCTCAAGCTCCGAATCTAACCGCCAATGTAAGTTGTTTATGTTATAGTTGTTATGATTATGTGTTAGTAAACTGTTTTAGCCCTTATGTTTTTAGTTAAGAATATTTGTAAATTAGTTTATTTTTTGTTATTTATTTTATTTATTATTTTTGCATGTATGATTGTTTTTAGTGAAAACCTTTTTCCAAATAAATATCATTGTTATTTTTTAATGACATGTATGAGTTTGATTTTCTTTTACAATCATAATAAATAATGACCAAGTTCGGTGAGGGTGGATACAAATCAATGAATTGGGTTCTATATTGAGAGTTAGGGGGCCATAACAGTGGGAACAATTTTACTGATCCTAGCCTTCCCTCAGTATGGTCAACTTTGGAACAACGATGAGTTTTGGGCCTGAGAATTAAGTCATATATGATAATTAGAAACACACTTAGAAAATAATAAAGATGGCTTATTTTTTTAAGGTTTATAAGCACACCCTAATTACAAAGAAGGCTTATATAATTATTTTCATAAGAAGTCATAATTAATAGGTCCGAGTTATGTTTGCTTAGAATAAGTTTTTCCTTAGAGCCTATTAGGGTAAGTTCTAATATGTTTTCTCGACTATTAGAACTTTTTTGAAGATGTCGTTCAGAAGGTCTACACGCACGAATGTCAATGCCTCCAACGCCGCTCCTGAAAGCAATGAAGCCCCTCTAGTTCGTAGAAGGGTAGTACGTTCTACCGCCAACTGAAGCGCACCGCAGCTGCCGCCGGTTGACAACACCGCAGAAATTGCAAGACTACGACAACAAGTGGAGAAATTACTACAACAACAGCAACAACAGACTCAGCCTCTGCCTCCGCCACAACCACAGCCTCAGCAAATGAATCAAGTACCCCATCAAGTAGGTCCTTATGGGGGATGGCCAATGGAGAACCATGCGCCATACCCAGCTCAGCACATGGAGCCAATCTATGAGTGGTTTCGTAAGCAACACGCTCCAAACTTTGAAGGGACAACAGATCCCTTTGAGGCAGAAGAATGGCTTAGAAATGTAGAGTTGATCCTAGCGCATATGAATCTCAGCAACGCAGACTGCATATCCTACATTTCATCTCTGCTTAAGAAGGATGCGAGAATACGGTGGGACTTAGTTCAGTAGACTCACGATGTCGCCACCATGACATGGACAAGATTTGTGGAGCTGTTCCACAAGAAGTACTACAACTCAGCAGTCATCGCTACAAGGGTCGAGGAGTTCGCTAGTTTGAAGCAGGGCAACTTGAAGGTAGTAGAATATGCTCGGCAGTTCGACAGATTAGCCAAATTTGCACCAGAGTTGGTTCCAACTGACTTTCTAAGGGTGACCAAGTTCGTTAGAGGACTTGGACCAAAGATTGAGCTAGGAGTTAAGCTAGCAAACCCGGGAAATACTACCTATGCCGATGTTCTAGAAACGACAATAGAAGTAGAAAGGCTTCAGGCGAATGTTAGTAAGGAGAAGGCTAGTAAGCATGAGCTTAAACAGCAGGGTCAACCTCAGAATGGTTGGAACAACCACAACAACAACCGTCAACATAGCAATAGTAATGGTAAGAAGAGAAGGCATCCAAATGATAAGCAGGCCAATGGTGATAAAAGAGCATGGAAAAACAATGGAGGCAATAAGTCGGGTTATGTAGAATACCCACAATGCTTTAAGTGCCAAAAGAAACATCTTGGAGAATGTCATGCAAACATCAAGGGATGCTTCAACTGTGGTCAGGAAGGTCACCGAAGGAGGCAGTGTTCCCAGCTCAAGCAAGAGGAGAAAATGGACATTCTAATGGTTCCTGCCAAGGTATTTGCTTTAACCCAAGGAGAAGCTGATGCTAGCAATAAATTGGTTACATGTTAGATTTCCATCCTCAATAATGTATGTTCTGTATTCTTTGATTTGGGAGCAATATACTCATATATCTCGTTAGGAATGATAGAGAAATTAGACAAACCTTGTAGAACTAGGTTTGTGACATAGTTGCCTTCGGGTAAAATAGTCCTATCATTACGGATAGTACGAGGCATACCAATCAAAATTGAGGACGTAGAACTAGAAGGAGACCTAATAGAGCTGGAAATCAAAGACTTCGACATGATATTAGGCATGGACGGGCTAGCAAGGCATGGCGCAACCATTGATAGTAGACGTAAGCAAGTGATGTTCGAGACTCCTGACGGTCAGAAACGATGCTATATGGGAAAAGTTTTAGGACTACATATGCCACTTATTTCATCTCTCAAAGCTTAGAGGATGATAGAAAAAGGATGTCACACATTCTTAGCCAACGTTACGGATGTGGTAAAGGAAACACCACTAAAAGTTGGAGACTTCCACATTGTAAAGGAATTCCCAGAGGAATTTCCTGGCAACTAGCAGGATTGTCGCCAACACAGGAGATAGACTTCACAATCGAACTAGTACCGGGCACCGAGCCATTTGCTAGGAGGAGCACCGGTTCTATTTGTGAAGAAGAAGGACGGAAGTATGAATATGTGTATAGATTATTTCGAGCTGAATAAGGTGACAATTAACAATAAGTACCCACTATCCCGACTTGACGACTTGTTTGATTAACTCTGAGGGGCAACCGTGTTTTCAAGGATTGATCTACGGACCGGGTATCACAGCTCAAAGTACAGAAAGAGGATAATCCCAAGACGGCTTTTAGAACTCGTTATAAATATTATGAGTTTCTAGTTATGTCTTTTGGTCTTATCAACGCTCTAGCCGCGTGTATGGATTTAATGAATAGGGTCTTTATGGATTATTTGGATGAATTTGTCATAGTGTTCATCGACGATATCTTGGTGTACTCAAAGGATGAAGTCAAACATGAGGAGCATTTAAGGTTGATCTTGTTACGACTAAAGGAGCATCAACTTTACGCCAAGTTCAAAAAGTGCAAAATTTGGCTTTCGCAAGTAATGTTCCTCAAGCGCATAATATCCAAGGAAGGAGTTGCAGTAGACCCATCTAAGGTAGAGGATGTAAAGATTGGCCAAGACCAAAGAACGCATCTAAGGTAAGAAGTTTTCTGGGACTAGCAGGTTATTATTGGAGGTTCGTAGAAGGCTTTTCAAAGACAGCAACTCCGTTTACCAACCTAACCCGGAAATAGCAAAGGTTCAACTGGACTGATAAGTGTGAAGAGAGTTTCCAGTTGCTTAAGGATATGCTCAACATCAGTACTTTATGTACCGACACCCAATGATAAGTTTGTAGTCTATTGCGATTCGTCGAAGCAAGGATTGGGTTGTGTGCTGATGCAGAATGATAAGGTGATAGCCTACGCCTCAAGGGAAACGTTGTTGCTGATGCGCTAAGTAGGAAGAATTACGGAAGTCTAGCATCATTAGTTGGAATAGAAAAGCCGCTACAACAAGCGTTGATCAATACTGGAATAGAAGTAGTCATTGGTAACCTGACTAACTTGTCCATCCAGTCAAGCCTGTTAGAAGATATACGGATTGGGCAAGGACGTGATGACACATTAGTAGCACATATGGATGCAGTTAGAGAAAGGAAGGCCACAAATTTCCCAATATCTAGTTAGGGCTTATTAAGATACAAGGATCGGGTATGCGTGCCAAATGATCAAGGGATTAAGATGAAGACTTTATAAGTAGCGCGCAATACCCCATACTTAGCTCACCCAGGGTCGCCCAAGATGACTCACGACCTTAAAGTGTTATATTGGTGGCCAGGAATGAAGAAAGATATAGTGAAGTATGTGTCTAAATGCTTGGTATGCCAGCAAGTGAAAGCAAAACGTCAGCGGCCTGCAGGCTTATTGCAACCACTTAGCATTCCAGAATGGAAATGGGATGATATAGCCATAGATTTCGTGACAGGTTTGCCACGAACAAGTAAGCATAATGATTCGACTTGGATAGTAATAGATAGATTAACCAAGTCAGTTCATTTCCTGTCTGTTAAGACTTCGTACACAGCAGATCAATACGCAGACGTTTAAGTCCACGAAATAGTACGACTGCATAGAATCTCTAAGACAATAGTATTTGATAGAGGATCGGTGTTTACATCGAGATCTTGGAGTAAGTATTTGCCACTGATAGAATTCTCCTACAACAATAGCTACCAGTCAACAATCGGGATGGCACCCTACAAACTACTTTATGGAAGAAGGGTCGATCACTGTTGCATTAGGACAAGGTAGGAGAAAGGCAATTACTTGGACCTGAAACTGTTAGAGGAGCTCAGAATGTAGTAGTGCTGATTAGAAAGCATATGCTAGTTGCTCAAAGCCGTTAGAAAAGTTATTCACATGCCAAGTGGCGTGATGTGGAATTCAAAGTCGGGGATCAAGTCTTCTTAAGGATATCTCCTATGAAAGGTGTGAAGCGGTTTAGGAAGAAAGGCAAGCTTACTCCCAGGTTTATAGGTCCTTTTGAGATATTGGACAAAGTGGTAGCAGTTGCATATAGATTAGCCCTACTACCAGCTCTAGCAGATAGTCACAATGTCTTCCACATCTCGATGTTGCGTAGATATATGTCAGACACATCTCACGTCCTCAAATATGATATGATAGCACTCCAGAAACACTTGAGTTACGAGGAGCGACCGGCTAATATCCTAGACAGAATGATGAAAGAATTACGGTCTAAGAGTTTTCTGATAGTCAAGGTCCTATGGAGTAATAGTTCTGAACAGGAGGCAACGTGGGAGTTGGAGGAAGACATGTTAACGCGATATCCGGAATTGTTTGATAAGTAAATTTCGGGGACGAAATTCTTTTTAGTGGCGGAGAATTGTAGAGTCCCAAAATATTTACTTATCTAGCTAGCTAGTAGTAGTAGTAGTAGTTAGTATTAGTTTGTAGTATGTTAGATTCCATGGATTTTGGTTCAAGTCGGGACTTAGTTGGAAACTCATAGAAATAGTTATGAATTTTATAAGTTTAATCTATATTTTAAGAATATTAATTATAACATAAGATTTGATTAATATTGCTGGTCCTAGGTGTATTATTTATTATAACCTAAGGTTTCGATAGAGCCAATAATAATATGACACTTGTCATAAGCATGATTATTAAGGAATTAGTGTTTGTTATTTTATGGTTAGTAAATAAATTTGTGGATTAGGTTGTTATTTAGATAATTAAATAGATTTTCCCGTAACTTTAGGGTCTTGTAACTTCCGACCTAATTTTGACCTAGTTACATTATGAATTTCGAAAAATAGTATTTCAAGAAAGTTGTCGATAATTGAATTAACTTTCTAACGATGTAAAGAAGGTCTAAATCTAATTCTTACAGCTCTAGTTATGTTGATTGTACTACAAGTGAGTTTAGAGTTACGAGATTTAGGAAGTTAAAAGTTAGGATTCTATTTTTTTTATTTTAATTTTTAATTTTTTAAAACAAGCTTTGACTCCTTAGACCTACCTCTGAACGATTTGACCAAGTCCTAAGCCTTTGACTAACGAATATTCAAATATTTTCAATTAAATTCCTTATTTTTATTAAAAGCCAAAAAGAAGATTTTTATTCCTAGAACTCTATAAATAGGACTTAGAACCCAGCCCTTCTCCTCACTCTTTAGTTGTGATCAGACTCCAAGGTACTAGTACTACCATAGAGTGATAAACACTTGGGTTGAGAAAATGCTTTGCCATTCTTAAGCTTTATAAAATACTTGGGAAGTGAGTTTTAGTGTATTTCGGTATTGGAGTTAGACCAATCCATAAGGTCAACTAAGGTACTCCTATTCTTTAAGTCCAATTCTTTAAAAAATCTTTAGTTTTCTTTAGTTTCTTTTATTCAGATCCCAACTTTCGTTATTGGTTGTTGATTAGGTTCTTGTAACTTAAGTTCTTTCTTGGGATGTTTCTTCTTGATGGTTTAGTTTCCACATTCATTCTTAATTCTTTAGAAATACTCACCATTTGAATTGTTGGTTTTAGGAGTGTTCCAAATCCTGTCCTTGTTCTCATATCCATGTGTTGAGGAAAATAGGATAGATTTTATGTGCTTATATATTATGTTATGTTTATGTTATGTTATGTTATGTTATATGTTTATGATATGTTTTAGTTCTTGGGTATATGTTTTGTTTAGATAACAAGCATATAATTTGTTTAGATAACAAGTCCCAATAGTATATTCCTTGGGCATATGATTTGTTTAGATAACAATCCCCATAAATTTATATGACTATTTTAGATAACTAGCCCTGTAGAATTATGGGAATATGATTGCCTAGCTAGAAAGCCCCAAGATGTATGATGGCCATTATAATAGATATTTTTGTAGCCATATGTTTTATAGTGTATGCTTATGATATATGATATATGTTTTAGATAGTCTTATGTTCTTTTATAGTATTTGATGTAGTCTTATGCTTATGTTTACTATTTGTGTTTTGTTTTTAGTAGATTTTCCTTGTTGGGCATTAGGCTCATTCCTTTATTTTAGTGTGATGCAGGAAAATGATTATGGAGGCAGAAGGATTCTTGGTAGCATGGCATGTGTGTTGAGGATGAATAGAATGGATGGGCTGCGTGTCGATCGAGGATGACGTTTATTTTAGTCTTTTGAAATATGTCTCTTTTGTAATTCCGCATTTAGATTTTTTGAACTTGTTTTTAAAGCTGTGTTTGATGTTTTGTAAACAATGGGATCCCATACTATATCATATCACATTTTATTTTACATTTTTAATAAAGACATGCTATTTCTTATATTTTGGGTTTTCAATAAAGGCATGTTATTTCTTATGTTTGTATCGAAATAGTAGTTATCTATAGTAGTTTTAATGGTCCAAGGTCGTAGAAATAGTTGGGTCATTACATTGAAAGCTCTGAAGACTGCTTGAAGAATGAAGTAAATGGCTTAGTACTAGGTCCTATTTATAGAGTTCAAGGAGTGAAACTAACTCCTTTTTATTTGACTAAATAAATGAATTTAAAATGAAAAATATTTGAATTTTCGTTCAACAGGCGCCTAGAACTCGATCAAAATCGTTCAAAGGCAGGTCTAAGTGGTTAAGGCTATTTTTAAATTTAAAATCCCAAACTTTCAAAAAATGTGAGTTGGAGCCAATATATCGCCTCCCCCATATTCCCGAGCCCCGTTCATTCGTTCATGCAAAGTCGACGTGTTTTCCATATCTTCCGTAGGTGATATATCGACCCCTATAGCTACGATATATCGACATACATTGATATATCAAACACGTATGTGCACTTTTTCAACATAATTTGAATTGATTAAACAGCTTTGACTAAGTCAAAACGTGATTGTAACAGCTGCTGGAAGGTTCTAGAGCTTCTAGATCTTTCTTTTATTTAAACTATTCATAAAAAATTCTTAAATCCTTAATAAACATGATCATAACAAGTGTCACATTCTTAATAGTTTTATCTAAACCTTAGGTTATAATAAATATATTTCTAGGACCAGCAATATTAATCAAACCTGATTTGATAGCTTTGATAAAATGGGATATAATATCTGATCATTGTATTTGTATTGTTAAGGCAATGTCAGATGTGAACTCTGGCTTTAAACCTTTCCGGTTCTTCAATATGTGGACAGAGCATGAAGGATTCAAAGATGTAGTTATGTAGAGTTGGAACAAGTCTATATCTGCTCATGGGTTAGAAGAAATTATGAGGAAGCTGAGGAGACTAGCACATGTCCTTCGACAGTTTCATAAATGGGAGATTGGTGATGTTGAGCACAAGTTTAAGATTGCCAAAGAGGCTTACAATAATGCTCAATACCAGCTTCAGCAGGACCCTCATTCAGCTGAGTTTCAAAATGAGGAACAAAATTCTTTTGAAAACTTGGTTCAGCAAGCCAGATACTATGATAGTTATCTTAGGCAGAGGAGCAAAGTCAATTGGCTTAGGTTTGGAGATGATAATACAGCTTATTTTCATGCTTGTTTGAAGCAGAGAAAGGAGTCAAATCGAATAACTTCATTTGTTAATGATGCTGGACAGATTAATGAGAAGTTTGAGGATATAGTGGCTCACTTCTTAAATCATTTTTGGAGTATCATGAGTAGTCAAAGTAGGGCTTCGGGTCCTATTCAAAAGGACTGTTTTATTCATTGTAGCATCTTATCCTTAGATCAACAACTGGAATTAACAAAGCCTTTCACTAAGAAGGATGTTAAAAATGCTATGTTCAGTATTAGTTCAATTAAGAGCCCGAGTCCAGATTGATATGGTTTGGGTTTTTTCAAAGTAATGTGGAAAGAGATAGGAGATGATATTTCAGATGTTATTTTGGGTTTCTTTCATCAGGGATCGCTGCCCAAAGGCCTCAATAATGCAACTATTTCATTGATACCAAAGGTAGAGAATCCTACTAAGGCTTTGGATTATAGGCCCATAGCTTGTTGTAATACATTGTATAAATGTATTTCAAAAATGCTATGTGGTAGATTGAATATGATCCTTCCTTTGTTAATCAACCAAAATCAAGGAGCTTTTGTTAGAGATAGACTGTTGGCTCATAATATCCTCATTTTTCAAGATATTATTAAAGACTACAAGAGGAAACATATCTCCCCTAGATGAGTGATGAAAGTTGATCTAAGCAAAGCTTATGATATAATTGATTGGTAATTTTTGGAGGATATTCTTTCAGCCTTCTGTTTCCCGGGTCAGTTTAAAGGACTCATCTTACTCAATATTGATGAATGGTAGAGTCCAAGGTAACTTTCTTGGGAGGAAGGGTCTTAGACAAGGGGACTCGATTTCTCCTTTGCTTTTTGTTCTTGTTATGGAATATTTTACTAGGCTTATCATTCAAGCTACTCAGAATAAGGATTTCAGATGTCACCCTAGTTGTAAGAAACTGAAATTTGTGAGCCTTTGTTTTGCTGATGATTT